>NC_036844.1:28123207-28469087 GCF_002910315.2 Salvelinus sp. IW2-2015
TACTGAACCCGTCGATGTGGATGGGGGTGCTCCCTCTGCTGTTTCCTGAAGTCCACAATCATCTCCTTTGTTTTGTTGACGTTGAAGTGTGAGGTTATTTTCCTGACACCACACTCCGAGGGCCCTCACCTCTCCCTGTAGGCCGTCTCGTCGTTGTTGGTAATCAAGCCTACCACTGTAGTGTCATCCGCAAACTTGATGATTGAGTTGGAGGCGTGCATGGCCACGCAGTCGTGGGTGAACAGGGAGTACAGGAGAGGGCTCAGAACGCACCCTTGTGGGCCCCAGTGTTGAGGATCAGCGGGTGGAGATGTTGTTACCTACCCTCACCACCTGGGGGGCGGCCCGTCAGGAAGTCCAGGACCCAGTTGCACAGTGGCGGGGTCGAGAACCCAGGGTCTCGAGCTTGATGACGAGTTTGGGAGGGTACTATGGTGTTAAATGTCTGAGCTGTAATCGATGAACAGCATTCTCACATGGGTATTCCTCTTGTCCAGATGGGTTAGGGCAGTGTGCAGTGTGGTTGCGATTGCGTCGTCTGTGGGACCTATTGGGTCGGAAGCAAATTGGAGTGGTCTAGGCAGGTGTCCGGTAGGGTGGAGGTGATATGGTCCTTGACTAAGTCTCTCAAAGCACTTCATGATGACGGAAGTGAAGTGCTACTACGGGGCGGTAGTCGTTTAGCTCAAGTTACCTTAGCTTTCTGGGAACAGGAACAATGGTGGCCCTCTTGAAGCATGTGGGAACAGCAGACTGGGATAAGGATTGATTGAATAGTCCGTATAACACAACCAGCCAGCTGGTCTGCGCATGCTCTGAGGACGCGGCTGGAATGCCGTCTGGGCCTGCAGCCTTGCGAGGTGGTAACACGTTTAAATGTTTTACTCACCTCGGCTGCAGTGAAGGAGAGCCCGCAGGTTGGTAGGGGGCCGTGTCAGTGGCACTGTATTGTCCTCAAAGCGGGCAAAAAAAGTTGTTTAGCCTGCTGGAGCAAAGACATCCTGGTCCGCGACGGGGCTGGTTTTCTTTTTGTAATCCTGATATGACTGTAGACCCTGCCACATACCTCTTGTGTTGAGCTGTTGAATTGCGACTCGATTTTGTCTCTGTACTGGGACTTAGCCTGTTGATTGCCCTTGCGGAGAAGAATAGCTACACTGGTTTGTATTCGGTCATGCTTACCGGTCACCTTGCCCTGTGTAAAAGCAGTGGTTCGCGCTATTCAGTTTCACGCGAATGCTGCCGTCAATCCACGTTTTCTGGTTTGGGAATGTTAATCTTGCCTTGCTGTGGGTACGACATCGTCAATGCACTTCCTAATGAACTCGCTCACCGAATCAGCATATTCGTCAATATTGTTGTGGACGCAATGCGCGAACAATTCCAATCCGCGTGATCGAAGCAGTCTTGAAGCGTGGATTCAGATTGGTAACCAGCGTTGAACAGACCTGAGCGCGGGAGCTTGTTTTAGTTTTCTGTTTGTAGGCTGAATCAACAAAATGGAAGGTCGTGTCAGCTTTTCCGAAAGGGGGCGGGGGGAGGCCTTATATGCGTCGCGGAAATTAGTATAACAATGATCTAGGGTTTTCCAGCCCTGGTAGCACAATCGATATGCTGATAGAATTTTAGGGAGTTTTGTTTTTAGATTAGCCTTGTTAAAATCCCCAGCTACGATTGAATGCAGCCTCAGGGTGTGTGGTTTCCAGTTTACAAAGAGTCAGATAAAGTTCGTTCAGGGCCATCGATGTGTCTGCTTGGGGGGGAATATATACGGCTGTGATTATGATCGAAGAGAATTCCCTTGGTAGATAATGCGGTCGACATTTGATTGTGAGGAGTTTTAGATCAGGTGAACAGAATGACTTGAGTTCCTGTGTGTTGTTATGATGATCACACCACGTCTCGTTAATCATAAGGCATACCCCCCCATAAGGCATCAACCATGTGTAGTTATAACTAGTGATTGATTGATTGTTTTTTATAAGATAAGTTTAATGCTAGCTAGCAACATACCTTGGCTTCTTACTGCATTTGCGTAACAGGCGGGCTCCTCGTGAGGCAGGTGGTTAGAGCGTTGGACTAGTTTAACCGTAAGGTTGCAAGATTGAATCCCTGAGCTGACAAGGTAAAAATCTGTCGTTCTGCCCCTGAACAAGGCAGTTAACCCCACCGTTCCTAGGCCATCATTGAAAATAAGAATGTGTTCTTAACTGACTTGCCTAGTTAAATAAAGGTGCGAGAAAAAAAAAACGGGCAAAATCGGCATCCAAAATTACCGATTTCCGATTGTTATGAAAACTTGAAATCGGCCCTAATTATTCAGCCATTCCGATTAATCGGTCGACCTCTACAGGAAACATTCCACTCCGATATCTTTGAGTCTTAACACTTCTGCGGACACACATCAAAAATAAGACAACCACTTGTGACTCTCACCGACTACTTTCCTCCAACACATTCCAGATTTCCCAAGTAGCATTGATCCAAAACCACTACTCAGACTAAAAACTAGTCTGGTGGTTTCCAATTTTCCACCACAGATTTACTTCTCGTGTTCCTTGTTGTTCGTCATTCATTCTCACTTTCGGTACTATTAGCTTCACCCGACTCACTAGCAGTTTCTGTCTTCTCCACGATCAACGTCTTCCAGCCAAAACAGTTCGGAGGAGTTTGTGCATATATTGTGGCGGACTTCAGTAAGGTTTTTTTGCACTGTTTGGGCACCTTTCTTGGGGTAAGCTGAATTCTACACCTCTTCATCAGTGATTGGTCAACAGTAGGGATTCTTAAAAAGTCAGTAATTCAAGGAGAGTTGACTCTTCATGACTTTTTTGGAGAAATACTACATCTTAGATGTAAAATTGCATGACAAAGATCCTCTGCAAAAACTCAAATGTCATTAATTTTGAAGTTATCTTAGATTAATTGTGACTTGAGTTAGTGTATACTGGCTACAGGATTTCAATGAATAAACGGTACTATTGCTGCTTTTTCCCCCTTTTTTCAAGCGAAGGTTTTATGGGAATATGCGAGCACACTCATTCAGTTCTGCTGAAACATGCTGACACCTCAATCTCCACACAATACCCCATAATGACACAGCAAAAACAGGTTATTTTTTTGTGCAAATTTCTTAACTTCTTACTGATCTTTAGGACGCTAGCGTCCCACCTCGACAACATCCTGTGAAATTGCAGAGCGCGAAATTCAAATTACAGAAATCGTAATATGATACATTCATGAAAATACAAGTGCCATACATAATTTAAAAGCTTAACTTCTTGTTAATCCAGCAGCGTTGTCAGATTTCAAAATGGCTTTACGGCGAAAGCACAACTTGCGATTATCTGAGGACAGCGCCCCGCACACACAAGCATTACATACATTTTCCAACCAAGCAGAGGTGTCACGGAAGTCAGAAATAGCGATAAAATAAATCACTTACCTTAGATCTTCATCTGGTTGCAATCACAAGGGTCCCAGCTACATAACAAATGGTCCTTTTGTTCGATAAAGTCCTTTATATCCAAAAGAAAGTCAGTTTCATTGGCGCGCTAGACTCAGTAATCCACCGGTTTCCCTCGTTCAAAATGCAAACAAATGAATCCCTTAAGTTACCAATAAACTAATTCCAAACACATCAAATAACTTTCCTAATCAATCCTTAGGTACCCTATTATGTAAATAAACTTTAAATGTAAGACGGAGAATACCGGAGACCATTACCGGAGATAAATAACGAAGTACTCGCACTCACCGGAACGCGCAACAAACACTACAGCCAAAATGGGAGCCACTTACTAAAACTACAAATTCTAGCTAATTTAAAAAAAAACAAGCCTGAAACTCTTTCTAAAGACTGTTGACATCAGTTTCATTGGCGCATCAGTTTCAGGGGAAGCCCTAGGAACTGCAATCTGGGAGGTCTTCCTTTTTATATTCCCATTGACAGCCATAGCATTCAAGGGTGAATTTTATTTTTTTCTGGATGGATTGTCCTCTGGTTTTTGCCTGCCATATCAGTTCTGTTATACTCAGACATTATTTTAACAGTTTTGGAAACTCGTTAAGTGTTTTCTATCCAATACTACCAATTATATGCATATCCTATCTTCTGGGCCTGAGTAACAGGCAGTTTACTTTGGGAACCTCATTCATCCAAACTTCTGAATACTGCCCCCAAGCCCTGAAGAAGTTAAATAAAACAACTTTTACATAAGTATTCAGACCCTTTACTCAGCACTTTGAAGCACCTGGCAGCAATTACAGCCTTGACTTCTTGGGTATGTATTTGGTGAGTTTCTTCCATTCTTCTCTGCAGAGCCTCTCAAGCTCTGTCAGGTTGGATGGGGAATGTTGCTGCACAGCTATTTTCAGGTCTCTCCAGAGATGTTCAAGTCCGGGCTCTGGCTAGGCCACTCGAGGACATTCAGATACTTGTCCCGAGGCTACTCCTGCATTGTCTTGGCTATGTGCTTAGGGTCATTGTCCTGTTGGAAGGTGAACCTTTGCTACAGTCTGAGGTCCTGAGCGCTCTGGAGCAGGTTTTCATCAAGGATCTCTCTCTACTTTGCTCCGTTAATCTTTTACCTGATCCTGACTAGTCGCCCTGTCCCTGCCGCTGAAAAACATTCCCACAGCATGATGCTGTCACGAAAGCTACAACGTAGGGATAGTGCCAGGTTTCCTTCAGATGTAACGGTTGGCATTCAGGCCAAATAATTCAATCTTGGTTTCATCAGACCAGAGAACCTTATTCTTCATGGTCTGAGAGTCCTTTAGGTGCCTTTTTGACAAACTCCAAGCGGGCTCTCGTGTGTTTCACTGAGGAGTGGCTTCCGTCTGGCCACTCTACCATAAAGGCCTGATTGGTGGGGTGCTGCAGATGTTGTCCTTCTGGAAGGTTCTATCTCCACAGAGGAACTCTGGAGCTCAGTCAGTGACCATCGGGTTCTTGGGCCTTGGTCAGGTAGGTGACCTTCCCCGATTGATCAGTTTGGCCGGGTGGCCAGCTCTAGGAAGAGTCTTGGCGGTTCTAGATTTCTTCCATTTAAGAAAGGAGGCCACTGTGTTCTTGGGGACCTTCAATGCTGCCAACTTTTTTTGGGTATCCTTCCCCAGATCTGTGCCTCGGCACGATCCTGTCTCGGAGCTCTACGGACAATTCCTTTGACCTAATGGCTTGGTTTTTGCTCTGGTGTGCACTGTCAACTGTGGGACCTTTTTATATAGACGTGTGTGCCTTTGCAAATCATGTCCAAACAACTTTACCACAAGTGCCTCAAGTTGTAGAAACGTCAAGGATGATCAATGGGAACAGGATGCACCTGAGCTCAATTGAGTGTCATAGCAAAGGGCGTAAATACTTAAGGTATTTCTGTTTTTATTTTTATAAATTAGCAAACATTCGTAACTTTTTTTTCGCGGTGCCATTATGGGTATTGTGTGTAGATGAAACTCTGTGGATTCAACATGGCGAATGACAACTTCGATTATCGATTTGACCAAGGAAGGTACTTCTGTACCTCACCATTACGATTCTAGCCATGCATTATATAAACACCAATTCATGGAGGGAGATTGCGGAGACGCTGGGGTCCGACCCAACCACTAGTTTGAAAAAGTGGGGTAGGGTTCGCGACAAGTTCGTCAAGACAAAGAAAAGAAAGGGCTGCAGTGGAGATTCCGGAGGAAAGGCTACTCCAGAAATGTTGCTGCTGGCTTGTTTGGCACGTGGAGCATGGGAAGACTGAAAGCAACATGCCATCTTCACCAAAGAATGAGGTATGTTGTATTTTATATTGTAGTCGATGAAAAGAGTAGCTATGTTGTGCTAACAATAGCTAGCTACTTGGCTGGCTAGTGGCTAGCTAGCTTAGCTGCATACTGTACGTGTGCAGAGAAAGCACTCCAACCAACTAAACTAAAGATATTTACTTATTTTGATCAAACATTTTGTCATAGAAAGAAAATCATAAGCTTCCCACATTGGTAACGCAAGGTCCAGCAAGTCAAAATGTTTCAAATGTTTGAGCAGAGTTGAGTAGCTAGGCCAGGCCTACTCAGCTCAAACTTTTGCAACATATGATCTATTGTAGTCTCTTAATGATATGAGGTTAATTGTTCATTTTGGATGGTTTGGATATGTACTGAATAGCCCTCAACTTTTTCTTTTTCTTTGACAAGGCTCAAACATCAGTGAATGGAGACAGCACCTGGTTTTGTTCTCTGCGCCCAAGCACTACCCCAGTACTGGGGACAGACTGGTCATTGGCCCCTGCACTAAGCTGCAGTGCAAAATTAGAAACCATCTCCATGCAGGACCAGGGAAACTCTATCCTGGGCTCACCTCCAATACCTACTCCACTGGCTTGCTCCTCACCGATGCCACAGAGCAGTAGCAGGGGTGTGAGAAGGGAGAAAAGAGCTGCAGACTGAGCCCCTTGACACATCGTCTGAGACCAGCCACCTGGACAGCTGATGGAACAGGAGTATTTCCGTCTGTAATAAAGCCCTTTTTGAGGGGAAAAACTCATTCATTGGCTGGGCCTGGCGCCCAAGTGGGTGGGCCTGGCTCCCAAGTGGCAACACCCCTGCCCAGACATGTGAAATCTATAGATTAAGGTCTAATGAGTTTTTCAATTGACTGATTTTTATATGAACAGTAAAGTCAGTAAAATTGTTAATTGTTGCATTAATTTTTGTTCAGTATAGAAAAAAAATACACGTTTCCATGAACCATAAACTAAGTGAAATGGATTCCGAACATTCTATAATCAACATAACTGGATAAGGGCGCATGAGGTTCTCATGTAGGGGGAAAGCTGCTTCTCCCAGGAAACTTGGCGTTGTGGTACCTGACAAGACAGCTGGTGGTAAATTGAGGGTCTTCTGTGGCAGTTTGGACCCAAAAGAACTCTTGAAACACTCCACCATTGCTCTCTAGGCCTTGTGCCCCCACATCCACCATTGTGAACCTGTAGCAGGCATCTTCTGTCTCCATATCTCGCCTATTCATATGTGTTGCTAGGTACATAAATCTACTAGATCCCGGGCAATTCACACAAGTTTCATTTTGTCACCAGTCAAGCGTCTGTGTACACTTTTTTAATTCTCCCACATGTCTTTCTTGTTTGGCCATAGATGGCTATTACCAGCTCTTCGCCCTCTACTGTCCTGGAGTAATATTGACAATTGTTTTTGTTTTTCAAGCAAACGTCTTTTTAGGTAGCATGCGAGTGCACTCGTTCAGTTCGCCTAGCCGCCAGTGGAACTGATGCATGCTGACGCATTTAGGGCCCCCGGCCGCTATGAGATCCTGCTAGGAACTCTGTCTGGGTCTCAAAATTTGGTTGTGCATCACCAGTTTCTCTCATGTCAGTCACTGACAGTCACTCAATTATCCATGTCAGCTAACACTTTTTGGATTGGCAGTTAGTCTAGCCAGCTATCGAAACTTGTAATCATGGCCAAATACCGACTGAGCACATGCCCAGGGGTCCGGACCTCCAGGGCCCCCCCCCATCTTGATGTTAGTCATTCTCACTATCATTAATACGTCATGGCAAAATGTATAAAATTGCAGGAAATTAGCTTTAATACTGTACAAAAATAAACTCAATCAAATGTTTTGACACGGTGGTGGAACTGGCAGTCATGATCAAGGCTACGCTGAACATATAATTACATGGTTTATTTGTATCTCTGACAGCGATAACTTAAACAAAGTTGACTACAAACACTAAGTTGCCAATGTCTTTGCAATTGATACAAACAAGCGGCGTATAAAAAGATGTGCCGATTCGGTGCATTGGGTAAGCATTAAAATAAGCCGCTTCAATATTTACAACCGTAGGTGGTAGATAACCCTCTAGGAGCTGATCTGTCGTCAGTATTGTGAAATAATGTTAAGGTAAGATTTGAATGGAGAAGGTTGATCCAAGAGCAGCACTCCCTTTCTTTCGATCCTATCATTATCGACACATGCTCCAAAAAAACACTTAGAGATCGTTCTCTCTGGGTGGTGTTATGGGTAACATGGAAAGATTTTGGTTTCAGTTTTTTAGTTGATAATGTCACTTTGGGGTCATAGGGCACTCCAGTCCCAAATACTGTATGTTCTAAACAAATTGTGACACTACTGTGAATCATGTTTACCTGATGTATCCTGTTGGATACAGCTACACCAAATATGATTAGGTTTCCTCTTTCTATGGTTACACCATATTGGTGTAGATAAATTGTGTGCCTCTGCCTCAATGTTTTCAAATCAAAAAGGTGAAATAACCAAACATTTTAGTAAATTGCTTCATTTTCTATTCAGTGTGTTCACTGACTGAAAGCAGCCATGTCGTCAACATCCCAGAAACACAAAGAGTTTGTGGCAGAACCCATGGGGGAGAAGGCAGTCAATGCACTTGCTGGCATTGGAGAGGTGCTTGGCAAGAGACTGGAGGAGAAGGGCTTTGACAAGGTGATGCAGAGTTTACTTAACTTTGTTGGAACTTTCATAATGGAACTTTGTTTTGTGAATTTCTACATTTTAGTACAGCAAAGTCAAAAAGACAATGCAGTTGTGCAACTTTTACCTAGTGTTTAGGTTAGTGTATTGTCATTTATGTTCTTTTTCACTTTTCCTACTCCATTCTCATTTGCATACATCTACAGGCTTACGTGGTCCTGGGTCAGTTCCTGGTGCTGAAGAAGGATGAGGAGCTATTCCGGGACTGGCTGAAAGACACATGCGGGGCCAATGTCAAACAGCAGGGTGATTGCTATGGCTGTCTGCGTGAATGGTGCGATTCTTTCCTGTAGAGAAGGTTTTGTTTTTTCCATTTTATATAACGTCATCCCAAACATCTATTTACTTCTGGTCTCACATTAAATTTCACCTCATATGGGAACACTGCACAAGAGGCAGTTAAGCAAAGTCATACATTGTAACACCTGGTTATTTTATACTAGTCACAATTCAGAGACCTATGGATGCTTAAAAATGAGTTAGACATACTTTGCTGCAGTCATCCATGGGGTTGTTTCACCCAACTGTGTAGATCCGTAATCCTGACCTTTCCTATGATTAATATCTTTGGCCGTATAGAAGCCTTGGGGATGAGTTAATTTGTTTTCCTGCACTTTATATTTCAATTTTGTTCTGTCAAATAACTACTTTTTATAATTACTATCCCTTCATAAAGGTATAACTAATGCTTGTACTTATCTCCAACTCTGACAGTTTTCCCCTGCATTTAGTTAAATGAACTTGTCGCTAAATTAATTAATAGCATTTTAAACCATTTGACACCACATGGCTTTAACATCTATAAGATGTTGCACTGTTAATTTTACATCCGAGTTTACAGGAAACAATTTTAAGATTTACATTTGTAATTGCCCCATGTTATCTTATGTGTTTGTTTTAAGAGATGTTGAAGCGATGCCTTAACGTTGTAATGCTAAAGAAACATTTATCTGCAATGTACCTTGAGTTGTGGAGCAGTGCATGCGGATTAAGAAGCTAGTTACTACAAATCACCTCATTTTCAAACTTCACACAAATGAAAGCCTGAAGTAAAACCACAGTAAGTAGCACTGTTTCAGGAATTAATTTATGAGCATACTTGTGTTGCTCTCTGTTTAATCGTTGAAGGATGGTTTTACTGAAACACTGGTTCATGTTTTTGCATA
Source organism: Salvelinus sp. IW2-2015 (assembly GCF_002910315.2). Lineage (NCBI taxonomy): Eukaryota > Metazoa > Chordata > Actinopteri > Salmoniformes > Salmonidae > Salvelinus > Salvelinus sp. IW2-2015. The sequence continues at coordinate 28,132,895 of NC_036844.1, forward strand.
TTGACTGAAAGCATGTTAGTTTTTATATTTTTATTTTGAACAAAGCAACTGCAAGATCTGGACTATTCTGACTTTGTTTTGTTTTTTGGGGAAAAAACAATAAAATTACATGCACAAATATTTTTGGTGATAGGAGTTTTTAATTTTGTCTTTGATTCCCAAGTCCCCTTTTATTCTAAGCTCTTCATTTGTTTTGGTAAGAAATATTGACAGTAAAGGTTTAAGTAACACTGATCTAAAAATAGTAATAACATTTCTGAACTTGATCAGATAAGCAACCAGAAAAACTGGTCTCGAAAAGAATGCCATACAAATTCCTGTTATGTATTTATTAAATGTACTGCTTATTTTTGTTAATGTCATATAGCCTTAGACATCCACTTGACAAATTAAACCACTTATTTATCAAAACAACATTGATCATTGTTATTGGAAACCCGTCATTGTAGACCACTGATCTTGTTAAGGCGGCTGACCACCTCCTGTACATACAGCGCCAGTGGAATTATTTGGATTAGTGTGTATTGACTTGTCCTCTTACTGACCTGGTCCACAGTGGCGCCTACACCTCACGCACATTTCTGCAACAGCTTCAAGTGACATACGGGACTTTCAAGACATCACACACAAATATATTTTTTTTAACAAACTCAGATTAGGCAATGACTAGTGTGTATTAAAAGTTCCAAATAATTACAATTCATGTGTACAATTCTCCATCTATTTGAAAAATGAGCTAGGACTATGAGCTGTTTTACATATTGTATGTATATCCACTTTTATGTTGTGCTACAGTTCATGATTCTATAAGCTTCAATGTGTTTCAGGTATGTATACGCATAACTCCAAATATATTTTAAGGGTTTATGTAGATCTACATTAGATGTACATTTTGGTTGAATTAGTCTTGATTTTACTTAGGAGAATATGTACATCTGCAGCCTTTCATAAGATAAAGCAGGCTACATGAATAATTTATATTTAGCTTTGTGTATGTGGTGAATGCATGTACATACACTGAGTATACAAAACATTAAGAACACCTGCTCTTTCCATGACAGACTGACCAGGTGGAAGCTATGATCCCTTGTTGATGTCACTTGTTAAATCCACTTCAATCAGTGTGTAGATGGAAGGGGAAGAGACCGGTTAAAGAGAGAATTGAGACATAGATTGTGTATGTATGCCATTTAGAAGGTGAAAGGGCAAGACAAAAAGTGCCTTTGAACTGGATATGGTAGTAGGTGCCATGCACACCAGTTTGTGTCAAGAACTGCAACGCTGTTGGGTTTTTCACGCTCAACAGTTTCCCGTGTGTATTAAGAGTGGTCCACCATCCGAAGGACATCTAACCAACTTGACAACTCTGGAAAGCATTGTAGTCAACATGGGCCAGCATCTGTGGAGAATGCTTTCGACACCTTGTAGAGTCCATGCCCTGATGAATTAAGGCTGTTCTGAGTGCAGGGGGCGGGTGCGTGCAACTCAATATTAGGAAGATGTTCCTAATGTTTGGTATACTCAGTGTACATTATGTTCTATCTGGACAGTGTTTTTCCCAACCATCCTGTGGTTTGTCTCAAAGGAGTGCACAGAAGAACTTCTTCTCCCTGAATGGGTTCTCTGAGGTGGGCACAGGGGTGATAAGGGGGTCCTCAATGGCGTGGGCATCACAGTATGCCATCAGGTCTGCAGCTGCCTTTGATACCTGAGGATGGCAAGTAGTAGGAATCAAGACTGGAAATGAGGGTGTGGATATTTAGCGGAGACTTACCAAGGCGCGTGCAACGTTTCAATAGACATGATGCCTCTGGCAAGGCTTACCTTGATCCTGCAGAAACTGGCTTCAATCTTCAATTGCTCCACCAGCTTCCTGGCTTGGCCGACACTCATGGTGCTGTTCACTGGGGTGTCTCCTTTCATCCTGTCAAGAGAGCCAATAAAACATATGGCGCATGAGTCACACTAACACATTCAATCATTTTGTTTTAGAAAAAAGACACCTAACACTGACAGCTGGAAAGGCAGATGTACGGCGTGCTGTATTGCATGACATTAAACAATTTCACTGTATTCATTCTAGGTAACTTACATTTGTATGGATTCTTATTAATGAAAATATACACTGAGTATATAAACATTAAGAACACCTGCTCTTTTCATGACATAAACTGACCAGGTGAATCCAGGTGAAAGCTACAGTATGATCCGTTATTGATATCACTTGTTGAATCCACTTCAATCAGTGTAGATGAACGGGAGAAGACATGTTAAAGAAGGATTTTTAAGCCTTGAGACAATTGCTACATAGATTGTGTATGTGTGCCATTTAGAGGATGAATGGGCACGAGACAAAATCTAAGTGCATTTCAATGAGGTATGGTAGTGAGTGCCAGATGCACCAGTTTGTGTCAAGAACTGCAACGCTGCTGAGTTTTTCACGCTCAACAGTTTCCTGTGTGTATCAAGAATGGTCCACCACTCAAAGGTAATCCAGCCAACTTGGCACAACTCTGGAAGGCATTGTTGTCAACATGGGGCCAGCAACTCAATATTAGGAACACCTAATGTTTGGTATACTCAGTGTACATTTTTATGAATCACTGACTGCATCCAATTCCACTCCCTCCTAAATTTGACACACTTATTTTTTTTAGCTCATTCACTTCAATCTTCCTCTGCTCTCCTCCTTCCCCTCCTCTGTCTGTCTCTATCTCTAGGGACCAATGGTGTAATTTACTACTTGTTAAAAGCTCTCTGCCCAAGAAAAACTATATCTCACCTTGATATAAAAACATCTTTAAGCTATAGGACCATTTATACTGTATACATTGATTATATGAACAATTTATTTGCCTTCTTATGGATAGTCAGCTTGTTAGTTAAAATATTTTTATGCACTGGCTAGAAGAGAAGTAGGCCAGGTATGATTTTCTCCACCATACCATGCCACTCTAACTGTAATCTATGAAGAACATAAAAGTGGTTACATTCTAATAAATTCCATCATCAGTATGTCTCTTATGTGTTCAAGCAGACCGCATTATGATCTTCAATGGCAGACATAAATCTCTAGAGCTTGTAGGAGGTACAGGAAAAAAAACTTGCTGAAAACGAATAGTTTTACGTCAGGCTAATACGATGATAAAGACACATTTTGTAAATCTATTGGATATGGTCAGCTTTTTATGGGACCTCGTTTGATGGGAGCACACTATTTGAATGGCTGAAGCAACCAAAGAACTGGGACAAATGCACAGATATACACTTGCCTCAGCACACACAGATACACCCAATGTGTGTGAATATCATCAAATCACCTCAACATCAAATATGCAAGGGATATAAAGCAAACCACTGCCTGCTTAATACAAATCAAGATGAAGTGACAGCATACAGAGAAGGTTCAACAGAAAATAAATAATGAATGGACAAGAAGTGTGAGAAGAAATGGATAACCGGAGAAAGAGAGAGAAGCAACAAGACCAGTCCATATAGGAGTCTATTTCTACTATTCTGGTCCTCTCTCTCCCCTCTTAATATTCCTTCCATTCATCAGCTCCTTCTCATCTTCTCCCTTACCCTTGTTGTATTCCTCTTCAGGTGTTTTCTCTCCCTCTTCTCTCCCTCTCGCTCGCTCACCCTCTATCTGCCTGTGTTTGTGATTTTAGTGTAGCTGAACCCCACCCCTCATAGACAGTGTATGCTACACTGTTCTGTACAGTCCAGTGCACTGCAATTCTGCTACAATGAACATCAGACTCCTGGTACATGCATAAGAACCCCCTCTGCAGTGAGTGGAACCTTCCAGGCAAAGGGAGGAAGGCTCCATTGGAATCGTTTTTCTTCTGAGAGCTGGATCATACCATCTTTACATGAAAAGAGAGGGTAATTAGGTAGATATGGAATCTCACAAAATAATTCATTGTCATAACAAAATATGAGCATGCAGTTTTATGTTTTGTGGCCAAAGGCAAGATACAATGTTCACTATCTTTGATATGCACTGTTGGAATTTAAATTATTTTTGTTATTTGCATCAGTTACCCCCCTCCCTCTCTCCTCTGTTGCCATGGGAACTGCTGCAGTCTCTAGCTCCTTGTCTTTTACATTCTGTCATCATACTGCCCTCAATGGTTTCTCCCACCTTGGCAAGATACAGTATCTTTGTAGTCCCGCAAACCATTACTGCCCATCACTTGCCCCCTCTCGTCTCCACTCTCTCTCCCTTCCCCCATCATGCCCTCTAATGTTACAGTCTCTCTCTCTCTTCTCTCTCTCCAGACATCTTGATTTAAACTGGAGAGAATAAGTGAAAAAAGACAATGACATGATAATGACATGGATAAAATCTCTTATCATAATGGGAAATTCAGTTGAATCATTTTGAGTAATTATGAACAAATTAATAATAATTTATTTCCACAATAGGAAGCAATAGGCTATGGTTTTGACCATATCATTTTCCCTTTTCTAATCTATGCTATCTATCTTATTTGAAATGTCTACACCAATCTCCATAGATAAAACCTTTCATGGTTACAGATGGAGGTTTGACATCATGTTCTTCTCAACGTCAACCTCTATGTGCACCCTTTACTTATGAACGCGTTGCTTTGCTCTTGAAGTTTGTCCTGTCGTCCGTATCGTAGTTGCAGTTTTTCCTTTAGTTTTTTCCCTTTAGGAAGTAGCTAGCTAGATAGAGTAAATATAATTGTGTATGTCCATAAATATTGTCAGACTTTTCAATTTTAATGATCACAATTACGTGCATGTTAATTGTTAATGTGTAGTGCTGCAGCTTTACTATAGACGCTAAGGTGAGTATGAGGAGTGTTGCAATTTTGGATGCATTCTAGCCAAGCACTTGCAGCACTTGTCTTGGGCGAGTTAGCCAGTTGTTAGCATGTAGCTAGCTAGTCAGCTAACGTTAGCTTCCTACCTTGCAGGTGTTTTACTATAAAGGTAGTTATATGTCAACTGAATCTCAGCTCAAATGACATTCTGTTGAAATATATGGGTAACTAGCAATGGCATTCATCGTCATTTTGAAATGTTGTCATCCTCAATGTTTTAGCTAGCTAGCGGCAGATGAGCCTTCCATTAACGTTATTATAAAGGTAAAATGGCTCTGGCCAGCAGAATAGCTAACTAACGTGAGGAGGCTGTACTCGTTTTTTTTGTCATCGATAGATTAAGTCCTTGAAGCTTTTACATATTACTCTGATATACGTATCTCTAATTATTCTCTTACGTTTCCGTTGGCAGTAAAGAAAAAACTCTTAAAACTCATTGTTTGAGACACTAGAAATAGTTTCTTGTGAGTGATGTAGAATTGAATGGTGCCTTTGTATTCAGTATTCATCTGTATTAAAGTCTCAATGCTTTTCTCTTCTATTTTACAGCTTGCTACAGAAATATTAAAGGCCCAGTCAACAGCTCATTATCAGATATGACCTGCAGTAGACAAGGAAAACGTTAATCAGCTAAGTAATTAATGTCATATTAAGGGGATGTGACAAATATATATATATATATATATATATATATATATATTATTCCGCAAGGGGTTTTCTAAAGGATGAGCAGGCCAATGTTGGAATTGTTAAGTGGGCTTCCTCCAATTAACAGGGAGCCATAGCCCTCAAAAGAAAAGCTATTTTTTCCCAAGGAAGCAGAGAGAGAGAGTGGCATTTGGCAGGAGCCACAGGAATAGGGCAGTGAGATTTCAGGGAGTGGTGTGGAACCAGGACCAGAGTCAGTAAGAGTCAGTGCTAGGTCAGTCACCATGGGTGGTGTAACGGGACCAGTTTTCCTGTGGCTGCAGGATGTGTTTGGGGTAACTCTCCTCAGAGCCCGCAGGACTCTACTGCAGGCTGCCATCCTCTCCTGCGTTCTAGTGCTGCTCGTCTGGGTGGCCATCTTCCTCTATGGCAGCTTCTACTACTCCTATATGCCCACCGTCAGCTTTTCTACACCAGTGCACTACCACTACAGGTACCGAGAGACATCATTGAAAGTTTGTTTTGTGCCGTTTTGTCTTCAAACTGAAGTTAAATCCACTCTTTACTCTCTTTTCACTCACCTTTTGAATAGTTTATTTAAAAATATATATATAATTGCTTTTGCATGAGCATTTAGCTACACTTAACAAAATACTCATATGCTGTTGCACCTGATTTTTGTTTTGAGCTATTAGTACCATGACAAGGTAAAAAGTGGAGGCCCATAACATGTCACACTTTTTTTCCTGACCACTGTTTGTTCTAGTACTGATTGTGATGCCTCCAATTCAGTCCTCTGCTCTTTCCCCATGGCTAACATCTCGCTGCTAAAGAATGGCAAAGACCAGGTATGCTCTTCACATATTAACCATTATTTTCCTCACCCCCTCTATCCTGAGCTAGATTCTAATATAATTTCAATATGCAAAGAAATTATCGCTGTAGGCAGGTATGCTCACTGTCTCTCTTACAGTATTCTACCCCTCATTGTCTTTCCTAGGTTATGATTTATGGTCAGCCATATCGAATCTCTTTAGAGTTGGAAATGCCTGAGTCGCCAGTCAACGAACATCTTGGCATGTTCATGATTAAGATGTCTTGCTACACCAAGGATGGCCAGACAGTTGCAGCTGTGGCGCGCTCTGTGAGTGATAAAGTGCTATGTTAATTCTGTTTGGCCTCCTACTACACCAATTTCTCTTCTGAGCCTCTCCAAACATTTCAGTGCCAGTTTGTGCCATGTGGCACATACCTGGATTCTCGACATAGCTCACTATAATATATCTACTGCTGTGCATACCATTCTTGGTATATATACGCATAGATTGCATTTGGATTACTGATAGTGTTATTTGGGTTGTTAACTGGATTCGTTCTGACGTTTAAGATTTCTTGTTTCTAGTTTTTGATTATTATTTGTGTACGTGTTTGACATTTTGGCTGCACTGTTAGGAGCAATAACACAAGCATTTCCCTGCACCCGCTATTACGTCTGCTAAACTGTGTACGTAACCAATACACTTTGATTTGATTCCTTGAGTTTTCTCGAACATAATATTTCCTCTATTACTTTACAATGTTAGAATTAAACATGGACATTTTTGTTATTTGATGATTGTGTGGCCCTCTGACGGTGACTGATTTATTTTCTCTACCAGGCTATGCTGCACTACCGATCTGGTCTCCTCCAGACATTGAATACTCTACTGTTCTCTCCTCTCCTGCTGACTGGGATGACGGAGCAGAAGCAGCTCGTTGAGGTTGAGCTCTTCTCAGACTACAAGGCCAATTCTGTAAGTGTTATTTGTGGTTGCCTGTACTTATCAAATCAATTTTCCTCTCCCACAGAGCTTGCACTTAGTCCTGTCACGCTCTCTGCACTGGGCCTGCTCAATGAGTCAGATTGTCGTGATCTTGTGATCATCATTTGCATGTTATCTGAATCATTTCATTTTTATCTGATGTAATTCGATTTACCAAGCATACTTCCCTTTCAGCAGCATTTGATGTTCATGTGTTTTCAATTAAATGTACTTGGATAGAACTAATTTATTTAGAAGCAGTCCAAACAAATACAACCTGAGTAAAATGTCCTCTTTCAAAGTGAGAATGAGTTTTAATAATCTTGCAAGCCAGACCACCTAGTCTCGCATTTGTTCAGTTCTGCAAGACTGGCCAAGTCAGACTAGTCTTTTTTAGGTAATAAGCTTCAAATATTTTTCTCACTACAGTATCAACCCACTGTTGGTGCGGTCATTGAGATCCAGTCTCGGCGGGTGCAAATCTATTCAGCTCAGCTAAGGATCCATGCTTTCTTCACTGGTGTCAGGTATAGACCTCCCGATCGTATAAATTATTTCGGTTTCAAATCCAGATTATTTGATGCCAATAAGCCGAATACATAGAATGCCATTCGTTTTCTGACTGTTGTGTATTCCGTTCTTTTGTTTTCATCCTATTCTCCATCCATCTTTCTCTTTCTCTTTTCTCTGAACCCTTTGTCTTAATAGATACCTCCTGTACAATTTCCCATTGACGTCTGCAGTGATTGGCGTGGCCAGCAACTTTGCCTTCCTCAGTGTCATTGTGCTCTTCGGATACCTACAGTTTATATGGGGGGGACTTTGGCCTCCTGAGCAGGTCAGGGTAAGATGCTGTCTCATTTTCTCCACTAATAGGATGTTCCCCATCCATACAGTACATCTTACATTAAAATATCTGCTTGGAACTGATCCTCAAAAACTTAAACTGTGTTTTGTTTTGTTTATCATGTCCGTAGGTTATGATGGGAGACACGACTCGCCTGCAGCGTAGAAGAGAAGAGGCTCGGAAGCGCATGTCCTTCTCACAGAGTGAGTTAGTTCTACTCTACAACCCGCATCAAACCCATTGTGTAAAACAGACATAACATGGTTAATCTGAATGTGTTTTAGCTCAAATGCCTCAGAAAGATAATGATCGTGTGGCTGAGCAGTTGGAAGAACCTAGACAACAAGCATCAGAAATATAGAAAGGTGAGGGTATTAGGGTCTTTCTATAAATAATGGGGCCAATGTATGACATTGGGATCGAAATTTCAAATTGGTGTGAAACTTAAATAAAAAGGATTTTCATGCAGTTCCACATGTGCTTAGAGGAATAAAAGTGAATATATGGAAATTGGCCCATAACTCCACCTATACAACAACATAGATATTTAATTTATTACTACATTCTAAAATATGTGAGAATAATGTGAACATTGCTTGACTAAATAGATTGAATGCATGGCAATTTCTTTTTAGCCTAGGTGGCTGACGCAGCCACGGGAAGTAGTTTGGCGGTGAGGGGGTTCGCACACGCTGCAGAAGGCTATATTGGTCGCTAATACAGGACTATTAAAGGCCCAGTGCACTACTTTTGTGGGAAAACATTTTTTTTCTAAAATATATAGAGATATTTATTCTTCGGATTTTCTCAGGGGGTGCTACTTTCTGCGGCTATGCGCAGGCACACATTATAAATCCATGAATAGCGGTAGCGTTAATCTCACCATTTGAATCTCACCATCGCTGTTTTATAATGAACAAGTGAACAAAAACAAGGTTCCCTTTTTAATGGAAAGATTTGTATGGAAAGCCAACATTAGATGTTGTCGTCATCATAATAACCGCAAGTGTTTTTACCACAAAAAGAGTAGCGCAGCACCCTTCAATTGAAATGGCGGGAAACAAATGAAAGTGGACACATCTCTCACAAAAATGGATAAAAAATGTAATTGCGGATAATTATAAGGGAGGAGGAGAAATTATAAATTGGCTACAGTAATTACAAGGACTTTTCAAGCACTAAATTGAGGAAATGTCTGATGCTCAAGGTAGGCCTTTACCAGTACTTGAATCTCTGAGCTCTAAATTCTAGTAAGCTACTTCAAGCCCCGTTTATTGTTTAACATTGCAGGTGTAACATGGAAAACAAAATGTACTTGTCATGTTATTTTATTACCAGATCATGTTGTGAATAAGTCCACGTAATTTGTTTTCATTATATCCAGAATAATTCATAGGAATAGCGTTGGGTGTTGCTCAATAGTCTATCCTATACAGTTGACCACAGTAGACTCGGTGTTCAATACATACTGTATGAAAACATGAACTCATTATCTTGATGCTTTTTCTGTTAAATCTAATGAGACCCTGCTGTAAATCAAGCAGACCACAACAGATGATCAACATCAATTCGCTAGGGATATTAAATCCAAAGTGGATCCAGGCAACTGTCTTCACCGGCGTAATGCATGAGACACCAAAATATTCTGGACATTCCTTGCGAACACCTTTTTTCCAGCACTTGGGCTGTTGTTGTGTCACATGCGCTATCACAACAGCCGTTCATCACTTGACTATCACTTGAAAAATTCCTTCCTGGATCAGATGAATGTAATGGTGTAACTAATCAGCTGGGGACACCAAATATGCATCCAACAAGTATTGTGCATAATTGTTGAAGAACCACGTTAATGACAGTATCTATTTAGAAGCAATCGATTTTGCAATTGCGTACATCGTTTTGGATTTGTGTGTTCATGAAAACTGTTTCCCCCCGTAACATAAGGAGACGAAATGTTACGTAGTTACACTGCATTTCTGATATCTCTATACAAAAAAACTGTCCCAACAGCTAGATCCAGGATTCTTACAGGGTTCAAGTTCAATGTCTAATTTAACTGATTAATGCTTAATATATGATATAACGACAACTTACACTGGCATAAATGCAAGGACAGAAAAGTTATCTTTTATGTCACACGATTTTGGACAAATCTGTCAAGACACCAACAATGATAATGTGTGTTAAATGTTAAGTTTTAAATCAATTTGTGATTTTTATTGAATATAAGGGGGGATCCTAACTATATCAAATCAAATCAAATTTTATTAGTCACATACACATGGTTAGCAGATGTTAATGCGAGTGTAGCGAAATGCTTGTGCTTCTAGTTCCGACAATGCAGTAATAACCAACAAGTAATCTAACCTAACAATTCCACAACTACTACCTTATACACACACACAAGTGTAAAGGGATAAAGAATATGTACATAAAGATATATGAATGAGTGGTGGTAACAAGAACGCATGGCAAGATGCAGTAGATGGTATAGAGTACGGTATATACATATGAGATGAGTACTGTAGGGTATGTAAACATAAAGTGGCATAGTTTAAAGTGGCTAGTGGTACATGTATTACATAAAGATGGCAAGATGCAGTAGATGATATAGAGTACAGTATATACATATGAGATGGGTAATGTAGGTATGTAAACATTATATTAAGTGGCATTGTTTAAAGTGGCTAGTGGTACATTTTTACATAATTTCCATCAATTCCCATTTTTAAAGTGGCTGGAGTTGAGTCAGTATGTTGGCAGCGGCCGCTAAATGTTAGGTGGGCTGTTTAACAGTCTGATGGCCTTGAGATAGAAGCTGTTTTTCAGTCTCTCGGTCCCTGCTTTGATGCACCTGTACTGAACAGGCAGTGGCTTGGGTGGTTTGTTGTCCTTGATGATCTTATGGCCTTCCTGTGACATCGGGTGGTGTAGGTGTCCTGGAGGCAGGTAGTTTGCCCCGGTGATGCGTTCTGCAGACCTCACTACCCTCTGGAGAGCCTTACGGTTGTGGGCGGAGCAGTTGCCGTACCAGGCGGTGATACAGCCCGACAGGATGCTCTCGATTGTGCATCTGTAGAAGTTTGTGAGTGCTTTTGGTGACAAGCCGAATTTCTTCAGCCTCCTGAGGTTGAAGAGGCGCTGCTCGCCTTCTTCACACGCTGTCTGTGTGGGTGGACCAATTCAGTTTGTCCGTGATGTGTACACCGAGGAACTTAAAACTTTCCACCTTCTCCACTACTGACCCGTCGATGTGGATAGGGGGGTGCTCCCTCTGCTGTTTCCTGAAGTCCACAATCATCTCCTTTGTTTTTGTTGACGTTGAGTGTGAGGTTATTTTCCTGACACACAGCCGAGGGCCCTCACCTCTCCCTGTAGGCCGTCTCGTCGTTGTTGGTATCAAGCCTACCACTGTAGTGTCATCCGCAAACTTGATGATTGAGTTGGAGGCGTGCATGGCCACGCAGTCGTGGGTGAACAGGGAGTACAGGAGAGGGCTCAGAACGCACCCTTGTGGGGCCCCAGTGTTGAGGATCAGCGGGGTGGAGATGTTGTTACCTACCCTCACCACCTGGGGGCGGCCCGTCAGGAAGTCCAGGACCCAGTTGCACAGGGCGGGGTCGAGACCCAGGGTCTCGAGCTTGATGACGAGTTTGGAGGGTACTATGGTGTTAAATGCTGAGCTGTAATCGATGAACAGCATTCTCACATGGGTATTCCTCTTGTCCAGATGGGTTAGGGCAGTGTGCAGTGTGGTTGCGATTGCGTCGTCTGTGGACCTATTGGGTCGGTAAGCAAATTGGAGTGGGTCTAGGGTGTCCGGTAGGGTGGAGGTGATATGGTCCTTGACTAGTCTCTCAAAGCACTTCATGATGACGGAAGTGAGTGCTACGGGCGGTAGTCGTTTAGCTCAGTTACCTTAGCTTTCTTGGGAACAGGAACAATGGTGGCCCTCTTGAAGCATGTGGGAACAGCAGACTGGGATAAGGATTGATTGAATATGTCCGTAAACACACCAGCCAGCTGGTCTGCGCATGCTCTGAGGACGCGGCTGGAATGCCGTCTGGGCCTGCAGCCTTGCGAGGGTTTTACTCACTCGGCTGCAGTGAAGGAGAGCCCGCAGGTTTTGGTAGGGGCCGTGTCAGTGGCACTGTATTGTCCTCAAAGCGGGCAAAAAAGTTGTTTAGCCTGTCTGGGAGCAAGACATCCTGGTCCGCGACGGGGCTGGTTTTCTTTTTGTAATCCGTGATTGACTGTAGACCCTGCCACTACCTCTTGTGTCTGAGCTGTTGAATTGCGACTCGATTTTGTCTCTGTACTGGGACTTAGCCTGTTTGATTGCCTTGCGGAGAGAATAGCTACACTGTTTGTATTCGGTCATGCTTCCGGTCACCTTGCCCTGGTTAAAAGCAGTGGTTCGCGCTTTCAGTTTCACGCGAATGCTGCCGTCAATCCACGGTTTCTGGTTTGGGAATGTTTTAATCGTTGCTGTGGGTACGACATCGTCAATGCACTTCCTAATGAACTCGCTCACCGAATCAGCATATTCGTCAATATTGTTGTTGGACGCAATGCGGAACATATTCCAATCCGCGTGATCGAAGCAGTCTTGAAGCGTGGATTCAGATTGGTCGGACCAGCGTTGAACAGACCTGAGCGCGGGAGCTTGTTGTTTTAGTTTCTGTTTGTAGGCTGGAATCAACAAAATGGAGTCGTGGTCAGCTTTTCCGAAAGGGGGCGGGGGAGGGCTTATATGCGTCGCCGGAATAGTATAACAATGGATCTAGGGTTTTTCCAGCCCTGGTAGCACAATCGATATGCTGATAGAATTTAGGGAGTTTTGTTTTTAGATTAGCCTTGTTAAAATCCCCAGCTACGATGAATGCAGCCTCAGGGTGTGTGGTTTCCAGTTTACAAAGAGTCAGATAAAGTTCGTTCAGGGCCATCGATGTGTCTATATCTTAACGTAATGACATGAAGAAAAAAAATGTCAGACTATTATCAATGACTTATTAACAGCTGTAAAAAGTTGTCCGGTGTAGGAAACTGGTACCCTAGTTTATAGAAAGATCAATGCGAATGTGTGAATTGGTGTATACACAAGATATACACAACAGTATATTAAATCAACTGATCTTGATTTAATTTATACGGACTCGTCTCACAGTGTGTTAAATTACTAGTTTGGGCACACTTCTAGTTAAATAAAGGTAAGATTAAAAAAACACGCTGTTGTTGTGGATTTGTAGGCCTACTTGAAGAGTAGTTGTGGATTATGATGACAGGTTATTTTTATGTTTTGTGTAACATCATGCTATGAATGTTACCATACTGTTTTTTTGTTCAGCATAGGTGCTGTTTACATTATATTCTTGCATTCTGTCTCTACTACAGTTGTAATGGCTGTTTGTTTTTGTAGTGGAGCTGGAAACACCAGATGTGATTGGTTCCCTGAACGAGCCCTCTGGTTTGCCAGAGAATCAAACAGGTAAGACTATTTCAGACGAAGATTGTTGACGCTCTGTCTTTTTCCTGAACTACTTGAGTCATTTGTAATAACCTTTCACTGTTATAATCATTTCTTTAGTCTAACTCAACCTGTCTCTCTATCTGCCTCCCTGTGTTAGCTCTAGGGTCGTCATCAGATGTGCCCCTGGAGGCTCCTCAGATTATCAAGACCGATGCAAGTCAGGAGGAGCCTGCTGATCCGGAGGATAGAGGTGCAGGAGCAGTCCTGTTGGAGGGACCCCAGGTACCTCAGCCAGGGGAATCTACGCTGCGTCAGAGACAGGGACCCTGGATGAGTCTCTGAACCATGGATCATCGCTCAGACATTCAAAAGTTCACAGGTCCCTCAATGTGCCTTTCACCGACAGGCAAAGAGATCCATTGATGTATGGATTGAAGCAGAAAGACTGACACACTGACTCCCACAAACACCCTGCACAAATATTCCCTATAGCCTATCATTTTACTTAGCATGTAATTTAATAATAATCATATAATATAATAATATATGGCATTTAGTAGAGGCTTTTATCTAAAATGACTATGGAACGTGGCATAATAGCTATGCTCTTTGATTTTTCAAAGATCAACCAGTGTCAAGGTTATAAGCCTTCTTTAGTTAGGCAAATATTTGTAGGATTAAGCTCAATCCTGACTCTTGCATGTCCTTCAGAGCAATGAAAATTATCACTCCGGTCTTTAAGCACTTATTTAATTCCCTAGCCTGCATCATTGTAGCAGAGACAGTTGTTCAACCTTTTTGTTTTACGAATGAGTCTTTAAGGAATGTGTTTGAGCAGGTACACAAGCATAGTTGAGAATGCCTTTTGTGCCTGTGATTGAAGCCTGCGGTTACCATAAGAATCAGAGTGCCCTGAGCTGCTGAATGATGACCCTGCAGATTACACTGTTACACATTTAAAGTTTCTCCAGAGTTATTCATCTTAAACGCAAGGAACATGCATTATGTTTACGCCTCTGTAGAAGGTTATTGTATGATTTTCCTTGAGGAAATATGCCTTTTAGAGCTATTACAGGGACCACCACATTGAATTTAATTTAATTGGGCTGAAACATGTACATTCTATTCCCAAAGGATAGCACTTAAAAGTATTTATTAAAGCACTTGTTTCCAAAGTGGTCCTTAATGTTACTTTGTTTTTAAATTAATATGTATTTTTTCTGTTTTAGATAACTAAATGTTTCAAGGAGCAATGAAGGATATGTTAAGTTACAATTGGAAGTTTTGTTGAAATGTACTCATATATGAAAAAAGTGTTGTAGAAAATAAATAAGATACGGTGAAATGTCATTTGTGAGGTTCATTCAAATGTGAATGAGGGCAATGAATGGAAGGTGATTTGACTTAAGTATGATTCAAATGTTATTTGAGAAGTATTCAAGATCATGAGAATTGTATCAGTATATGAATGATCAGAAATAGTTAAGTCAATTCATACAAATTTCAAACTGAAAAAGATATGACGCAACTGATGAATGCTCTGGTTCTTTACAACTTTTAGTTTTATTGACTTTGATATCAAATCAGTCATAATTTTGTTTGGCTCATTACAGTGCATGTGCATTATGTTTTTCTTTACCTGCAATTGTGTACATGCAACGACTGTCAAGCAATGATTGTTTTTATGTTATTTAAGCTTTACTGCCCGAGTTTAAAAAATGCTGTGCACAAAATATGAATACATTCAATATTTTGTTGGTAATCAGGAAAAAGGTTGTATGCTGATGATAACATCTGAGGTTATTTTCCGGTGAAGTGGTTCTTTAAGAGTTAGTAGTGTCCTAGCAGTAGGTAGTCAGTTTTCACACTGAAATATAACAATGCAGTGACCGTGCTCTGTAACGTCCTGGCTTTTGATGTGAAATGTGTTTATGAGAGCGTTTTCTTTGTGCCCAGTTCACACCAATGTTGGAATAAGCAGCCTCTGACTTACAGTATGACAACAGCCCTATTCTACACTGAACAAAAATATAGACGCAACATGTGTTGGTCCAATGTTTCATAAGCTGAAATAAAAGATCCCAGAAATGTTTCATATGCACAAAAAGCTTATTTCTATAAAATGTTGTATAGAAATTTGTTTACATCTGTGTTATTGAGCATTTCTCTGTTGCCAAGATAATGCATCCACCTGAGAGGTATGGCATATCAAGAACCTGATTAAACAGCATGATCATTACATAGGTGAACCTTGTGCTGAGGTCAATAAAAGGCCACCATAAAATGTGCAGTTTTGTCACACAACACAATGCCACAGATGTCTCAAGTTTTTAGGGAGCGTGCAATTGGCATGCTGACTGCAGGAATGTCCACCAGAGATATTGCCAGATAATTTAATGTTCATTTCTCTACCCTGAGAAGTTCATTTCTCTCCAATGTCGTTTTAGAGAATTTGGCAGTATGTCTAACCGGCCTCACAACCACAGACCACATGTATTGCGTTGTGTGGGGGAGCGTTTTGCTGATGTCAACGTTGTGAACAGAGTGCTCCATGGTAGTGATGGGGTTATGGTATGGGCAGGCATATGCTACGGACAACAAAAACAATTGCATTTTATTAATGGCAATTTGAATGCACAGAAATAACCTGACCAGATCCTGAGGCCCATTGTGAGGCCCATTTTTGGTAAGGTATCTTTGACCAACAGATGCATATCTGTATTCCCAGTCATGTGGGCCTAATTAATTTATTTCAATTGACTGATTTCCTCATATGAACTGTAACTCAGTAAAATCTTTGAAATTGTTGCATGTTGCGTTTATATTTTTGTTAAGTATATTTCATGTGGAAAGTTTTGTTTCTCGGCGTACACATCATGGACAAACTGAAATGGTCCACCCACACATACAGCGCAAGAGCGCCTCTTCAACCTCAGGAGGCTGAATAAATTTGGCTTGTCACCTAAAACCCTCACAAACTTTTACAGATGCACAATTGAGAGCATACTGTTGGGCTGTATCACCGCCCTCAACCGCAAGGCTCTCCAGAGGGTGGTGCGGTCTGCACAACGCATCACCGGGTCAAACTACCTGCCCTCCAGGACACCTACAGCACCCAATGTCATAGGAAGGCCAAAAAGATCATCAAGGACAACAGCCACCCGAGCCACTGCCTGTTCACCCCGCTACCATCCAGAAGGCGAGGTCAGTACAGGTGCATCAAAGCTGGGACCCGAAAGACTGAAAAACAGCTTCTATCTCAAGGCCATCAGACTGTTATACAGTCATCACTAACTCAGAGAGGCTGCTGCCTACATACAGACTCAAATCATTGGCCACTTTAATAAATGGATCACTAGTCACTTTAAATAATGCCACTTTAATAATGTTTACATATCTTACATTACTCATCTCGTATGTATATACTGTATTTTATACCATCTATTGCATCTTCCCTATGCCGCTCGGTCATTGCTCATCCATGTATTTATATGTACATATTCTTATTTAGATTTGTGTGTATTAGGTAGTTGTTGTGGAATTGTTAGATTACTTGTTAGATATTACTGCACTGTCGGAACTAGAAGCACAAGCATTTCGCTACACTCACATTAACATCTGCTAACCATGTGTATCGATTGGTGATAATGTAAAACTGTTGACTAATTAAAATAAAAAAAATTGGCTTTACGATGAACGATGGAGTTGTCAAGAGCACAAACAGATCTGGGACCAGGGTCCGTACTTACAAAGCGTCTCAGAGTAGGGGTGCTGATCTAGGACCAGGTACCCCTTGTCAATTCACTATCATCTAAAATGCCAAACTGATCCTAGGTCAGCATTCATACTCTGGGATGCTTTACTACAGGTTGATTTGCTGGCCTACTATGGAACAAAACACTTTTTTTTTTTTACTTCACACTGTGAGATCCAGCATCAGAGGACCACACACAAACAAATAATACGTACATTTAAGAAATGTATCATGAAAATGTGTGAGAATTGTTTTTTCACATTTGAGAAATAAGTGTCATGAGGTTATCATTACCAGAGGGTCGTGAGCAAAGCGAGTTCGAGACCATTGCACATGCTCAGACGGCGGGGCCGTAAAGCTACATTGCATGTTACGAACAAAGCGAATGTCTTTGCTAACTTTTCACGGACGATAAACGCACATTTGCTGTACATATATAACTAACAATACCCACTATTATTGGAGTTAAGTGGGTGTTCGGTTCCTGACTATGTCAACAGCCGACGATTCACGTTACTACAATGGTACGTTGATGTTAGCTAGCTATCGTTAACGAACGTAGCTAACTAGCTACCTGTAAACAACAATGTTCTTCCTTGCCAGTTATTTTTCTTTCGTAATACGACATGTGTTCTGAATTGGATAACTAGGAGTTGACACTATCTATAAATGATTTAACTTGTCAGCTTGGTAGGTAGCTAGCAATATAAAGTAATTAGCTAGCTGTGGTTAAACTTTAGAAGCTAGTTAGCTAGAACGTTTATATGTAACGTTGGCGCATTGTTTTACTCAGGACCATGGTGCGTGTGCGGGTACATTTTTATATGACAATACATCTAGTTGGCTAACGTCACCTCTTGTGTTATAGACGTAGGTAACTAGTTACTGTAGCCAACATCAACGTTTAGTAATTTCACAACTAGCGCTCTAGCTACATCACAACATTGAAATTTGGCTGAAAACGTGTCTGCGTAGTAAAGCGAGAATTGGGCGATTCCACGCCACGAAGGCCCAGAAATAAATTAATAAATACCTGAGGGATAGGGCTGGAGAAATGTAACGACTCTTAAATTCATAGACAAGGAATGATCAAGAGTGATATCAAATTGACGGTTTTAACCATGTTTTGAGGCGATATAGTGTTTGTTTGCGTTGACTTTGTTTACATTGGAGTGAAAAAGCTTGTTTTATTGTGATGGGGTACGACAGTTGAACTAAGCTATTTTTTTAATTGATTTGACCTTTTATTTAACTAGGCAAGTCGGTTAAGAACAAATTCTTATTTTCAATGACGGCCTAGGAACAGTGGGTTAACTACCTTGTTCAGGGGCAGAACGACAGATTTTTACCTTGTCAGCTTTGCGATTCGATCTTGCAACATTTTGGTTACTTGTCCAACGCTCTAACCACTAGGCTACCTGCCGCCCCAATGGGGCATGTTTGTCATATTTTTCAAGATTCAATGGGTACATTTAATTAATTCAGAAGTCTCTAAATGGATGAAGCAACTGCAGATTGCCCCTTTAATAAAACACAATTTTCCCACCACCATGAAAGAGGGACTAATGATACAGTACTTCCTGATATTGCATAGTATGTTCAGTCAGGGGTAAATAACAGACTGCTGCAACCTGATTGGGTTAACGCAGTGCGCATCATCCAGAAATTGTCTAAAAGTGGTGGTGGAAAATTGTGTTTTATTAACCCTTTACACACATGGGAATTGGCCTATATGGATAGGGCTAAATTGAAATGTTTCTTACAGAAGAAATATGAAATTAATAACCATGGTAGCAATTGAAAGGGAACAGTTTGGAGATTATTAGAAAATTATTAGACCAAAGGTGACGACAACCGTTCACCTGACACGACTGAATCCAGACATTACACTGTTGAGTTTGTTTCACAGTTACTGTACTTTTTGCCACATTTGTTGATGGATAAATCTGAAAATATTCTGGATACATTCAGTAACATAAGAATATTCCTGGAAAATGTGGGGTAGTTGCAACAAAAGACAAAGTGACAAGGGTTTGAGTGAGAGTACTAACTGGTGCCTCCAGTGTGCACAGGTCCTAAGTAACTGTTACTGTTTGCGCAATCCAAAAACGGCCTGTTATAAATCGCAATCTCGGTGTTATGAAAGCTTCATTTGAAAGCTTGTTCTATTGGCACCATTATTAGCTACAGTTGAAGTCGAAATTCCTGACATTTAATCCTAGTAAAAATTCCCTGTCTTAGGTCAGTTAGGATCACCACATTATTTTAATAATGTGAAATGTCAGAATAATAGTAAAGTGATTTATTTCAGCTTATTTCTTTCATCACATTCCCAGTGGGTCAGAAGTTTACATACACTAAATTAGTATTTGGTAGCATTGCCTTTAAATTGTTTAACTTGGGTCAAACATTTCAGTAGCTTTCCACAAGCTTCCCACAATAAGTTGGGTGAATTTTAGCCCATTCCTCCTGACAGAGCTGGTGTAACTGAGTCAGGTTTCTAGGCCTCCTTGCTCGCACACACTTTTTCAGTTCTGCCCACAATTTTTCTATAGGATTGAGGTCAGGGCTGTGTGATGGCCACTCCAATACCTTGACTTTGTTGTCCTTAAACCATTTTGCCACAACTTTGGAAGTATGCTTGGGGTCATTGTCAATTTGGAAGACCCATTTGCGACCTAGCTTTAACTTCCTGACTGATGTCTTGAGATGTTGCTTCAATAAATCCACATAATTTTGCTTCCTCATGAGCCATTTATTTTGTGAAGTGCACCAGTCCCTCCTGCAGCAAAGCACCTCCACAACATGATGCTGTCACCCCTGTGCTTCACGGTTGGAATGGTGTTCTTCGGCTTGCAAGCCTCCCCCTTTTTCGTCCAAACATAACGATGGTCATTATGGCCAAACAGTTCTATTTTTGTTTCATCAGACCAGAGGACAATTCTCCAAAAAAGTACGATCTTTGTTCCCATGTGCAGTTGCAAACCGTAGTCTGGCTTTTTTATGGTGGTTTTGGAGCAGTGGCTTCTTCCTTGCTGAGCGGCCTTTCAGGTTATGTCGATATAGGACTTGTTTTACTGTGGATATAGATACTTTCATACCTGTTTCCTCCAGTATCTTCACAAGGTCCTTTGCTGTTGTTCTGAGATTGATTTGCACTTTTCGCACAAAAGTACGTTCATCTCTAGGAGACAGAACGCGTCTCCTTCCTGAGCGGTATGACGGCTGCGTGATCCCATGGTGTTTATACTTGCGTACTATTGTTTGTACAGATGAACGTGGTACCTTCAGGCGTTTGGAAATTGATCCCAAGGATGAACCAGACTTGTGGAGGTCTACAATTGGTTTTCTGAGGTCTTGGCTGATTTCTTTTGATTTTCCCATGTCAAGCAAAGAGGCACTGAGTTTGAAGGTAGGCCTTGAAATACATCCACAGGTACACCTCCAATTGACCCAAACGATGTTAATTATCCTATCAGAAGCTTCTAAAGCCATGACATCATTTTCTGGAATTTTCCAAGCTGTTTAAAGGCACAGTCAACTTAGTATATGTAAACTTCTGACCCACTTGAATTGTGATACAGTGAATTATAAGTGATATCTGTCTGTAAACAGTTGGGGAAATTACTTGTGTCATGCACAAAGTAGATGTCCTAACTACAGGTCGACCGATTAATCGGAATGGCCGATTAATTAGGGCCGATTTCAAGTTTTCATAACATTTGGTAATCGGCATTTTTGGACACCAATTGTGGCCGATTACATTGCACTCCACGAGGAGACTGCGTGGCAGGCTGACTACCTGTTACGCGAGTGCAGCAAGAAGCCAAAATAAGTTGCTAGCTAGCATTAAACGTATCTTATAAAAAACAATCAATCTTAACATAATCACTAGTTAACTACACATGGTTGATGATATTACTAGTTCATCTAGCTTGTCCTGCGTTGCATATAATTGATGCGGTGCCTGTTAATTTCTCATCGAATCCCAGCCTACTTCGCCAAACGGGTGATGATTTAACAAGCGCATTTGCGAAAAAGCACTGTCGTTGCACCAATGTGTACCTAACCATAAACATCGATGCCTTTCTTTAAAATCAATACACAAGTATATATTTTTAAACCTGCATATTTAGTTAATTTTGCCTGCTAACACGAATTTCATTTAACTAGGGAAATTGTGTCACTTCTCTTGCGTTCCGTGCAAGCAGAGTCAGGGTATATGCAGCAGTTTGGGCCGCGTGGCTCGTTGCGAACTATGTGAAGACCATTTCTTCCTAACAACGACCGTCATTAATTTGCCAGAATTGTACATAATTATGACATAACATTGAAGGTTGTGCAATGTAACAGCAATATTTAGACTTAGGGATGCCACCCGTTAGATAAAATACGGAACGGTTCCTTATTTCACTGAAAGAATCAACGTTTTGTTTTTAAAATGATCGTTTCCGGATTTGACCATATTAATAACCTAAGGCTCGTATTTCTTTGTGTTATTATGTTATAATTAAGTCTATGATTTGATAGAGCAGTCTGACTGAGCGGTGGTAGGCAGCAGCAGGCTCATAAGCATTCATTCAAACAGCACTTTCGTGCATTTGCCAGCAGCTCTTCGCTGTGCTTCAAACATTGAGCTGTTTATGACTTCAAGCCTATCAACTCCCGAGATTAGGCTGGTGTAACCGATGTGATATGGCTAGCTAGTTAGCGGGGTGCGCGCTAATAACGTTTCAATCGGTGACATCACTCGCTCTGAGACCTTGAAGTAGTTGTTCCCCTTGCTCTGCAAGGGCCGTGGCTTTCGTGGAGCGATGGGTAACGATGCTTCGAGGGTGGCTGTTGTCGATGTGTCCCTGGTTGGAGCACAGGTAGGGGCGAGGAAAAGGACGGAAGCTATACTGTTACACTGGCAGTACTATAGTGCCTATAAGAACATCCAATAGTCAAACGTATATGAAATACAAATGGTATAGAGAGAAATAGTCCTATAATAACTACAACCTAAAACTTCTTACCTGGGAATATTGAAGACTCATGTTCAGGAACCACCAGCTTTCATATGTTCTGAGCAAGGAACTTAAAAGTTAGCTTTTTTAATGGCACAAATTGCACTTTTACTTTCTTCTCCAACACTTTGTTTTTGCATTATTTAAACCAAATTGAACATGTTTAATTATTTATTTGAGGCTAAATTGATTTTATTTATGTATTATATTAAGTTAAAATAAAAGTGTTCATTGTTCATTCAGTATTGTTGTAATTGTCATTATAAATATTATAAATAAATAAATCGGCCGATTAATCGGTATCGGCTTTTTTTGGTCCTCCAATAATCGGTATCGGCGTTGAAAAATCATAATCGGTCGACCTCTAGGCCTAACTGACTTGCCAAAACTATAGTTTGATAACAAGAAATTTGTGGTGGTTGAAAAACGAGTTTTAATGACTCCAACTTCAGTGTATGTAAACTTTCACCTTCAACTGTAAGTTAAAAAATACTATATTACATACTATATGTTAGGCTTTCACAATACAATTCAGGGAAACGGATCAGGATTTCGGTGCACATAGAAAGTGGTCTTGAGTGAATTCAGTTGCGTGTGCCATGGCAAGTTTTCTTCACAATAGACAAACAAACACAGGCTCATTCTGTTCAGATCAACCCAGGGTATGACGCCATGTCATCTTGTAACTGTACATCAAACATAGTAATTATAAATGTCGTCACTATTTATGATATGGAAATGTGAAGTGCACATTTGGACTCGCAGGTGTTTGGCTTGCTTGTATCACATCAAAGCAGTATTTATTATAATCCTCAACGTCTCATCTTTCTAAATACATAGTCCTCTTAATTTACAGCATTTCCCTCGCTCAGACAACCAAAATGTTGCAATAGTTACCCAATTAGCAGGAGGAATGGGGGCAACTTCTTGTTGCGCAAGGGAATTTTTTATGTACAAAAAACAGTCGCTGGGTGACGTGTATTACCGGCTGTGCAGATTAGAGTAGTGTACCCTTTAAGCCCACATACCCATTACGCCCCCTTCCATCTTTGAATTACAATAAAAAACGAAATGTTCTGCTGTTTAATGTTTTAACCAATTCATCTAGTTGTTATGGCCATACATTTTTATTCTAAGCTAATCAATGTTTTTGTTTTATGTTATTGATAGTTTTTTGTAAATTCCCACTGGTGGTCAATTTTCAAAGCAACAAAAAAACTTTGGTGTGGAGGCGACACTCTAACACATTTTCAGATATTTTTTGTACCTTCTCAGATAAGTGATAATACTTTATGTAAAATTAAGGATTTCATTTGCTGATATATGCACATGATGGCTTATTTCATGGACATTAATTACCATCTAATGCCAATTGAAAATATGGGTTTTTCATGCTATCAATCGTGTGTGCCTGCATGTCAGTCACAAAGTAGCAACATAACTTAATATACATAACTTAATAACTTAATAATAATATATTTCAGGAATTCACAGCTTACATTTTTAAATGCAGTTGATGTTATTTTACTGTTAAATTAACTTTGCATTGTTTAACATAGATACCATTTTTGTAATTGTACATTTCTCAGGTGGGCTTAGGTTACAGTAGCACAAAAAGCACCCCTTATATACAGAATGTAAATGATAAAGAAATATTGTTCAATACGAACTTTGCATAATATTGTAGTCTATAGTGTATATTTCTACCCCAAACCATTGGTTTCCAAATATTTAATGAGTAGACTGATATTTTTTTCATACTTCAAGGGGTCTTAAAATTCAAAATCAAATAGGAAAATTATCCTTGCTATGACCTTCTTAAAACAATTCCATATACTGTAGCTTAGTAGACACCCCCCCCCCCCCCCTTCAAAAGTACCAGCGAGCCCGCTGCAAGAGTATATTGGTGCTACACATTGGAGTTTCCAAAATGTTTGCATTGTAATTTCAGGAAATGTCCATAATATGTCTGCAGTAATGGTGGAATGATAGTGTTTCATAGTATTACTTACCCGTCATTGTTGTGATTGGCTGTGATATTTGCCAATTGATTTCTGCTGCCGGAGCGGTATTTGTTAATGGGAAAGCTGTTTTGACTTTGTGGCTGTGTTATCTAGTGGAAATTGGGTCAAACGGCCAATATTAACTGAACCAAAATATTAATGCAACATGTAAAGTGTTGGTCCCATGTTACATGAGCTGAAATAAAAGATTCCAGACATTTTCCACACACAAACAAACGTTTCTCAAAAATGCACAAATTTGTTTACATCCCTGTTAGTGAACATTTCTCCTTTGCCAATATCCACCTGACAGGTGTGGCATATCAAGGAGCTGATTAAACAGCATGATCACTACACCTGTGCACTCTAAAATGTGCAGTTTTGTCACACAACACAATGCCACAGATGTCTCAAGTTTTTAGGGAGCGTGCAATTGTCATGCAGACTGCAGGAATGTCCAACAGAGCTGTTGCCAGAGAATTGAATGTTAATTTCTCTACCATAAGCCGTCTCAACGTTGTTTTAGAGAATTTGGCAGTACGTCTAACCGGCCACACAACCGTAGACTACATGTAACCCCGCCCGCCCAGGACCTCCACATCTGGCTTCTTCACCTGCGGGATTTTATGAGGCCAGCCACCTGGACATATGATGAAGCTGAAGAGTATTTCTGTCTATAATAAAGCCCTTTTGCAGGGGAATACTCATTCTGAATGGCTATTCCTGGCTCCCCAGTGGGTCGGCCTATGCCCTTCCAGGACCACCCATGGCTGCGCCCCTGGCCAGTCATGTGAAATCCATAGATTATGGCCTAATTAATTTTTCAATTGACTGATTTCCTTATATGAACTGGAACTCAGTAAAATCGTTAATTGTTGCATGTGGCATTTTTCTAATTTTGTTCAGTATAGAAATCGCTCTGTAATTTCCTGGTTGCTAAAATTCTACACTGTTCGCTCAATTGAAGTTTATGTGAGAGAAAAAAACAAGCACTGAATAGTGTAGGGAATCATTGTAACATCTAAATTGCTGTGAAATATATTTTCAATAACAAAAAATATCGTTTTTAGAGCTGTTTGAAGCTGGTGGACCAAAACCGAAAGTAAAAGACTCAAGGACGAGTCTCCACCATATTACGGGGAAATGGGATGTGGGGGAGGTGAGATTTGTTTTGAATGCTGCCTAGTGCTGTTGCAATTCAGCTAGCTTCCACATAGGGGAGAAATTCTGTGTAGCACTTTTAAACAATATGTCTAAAATGAAGCAAAATCCAAAAGGTACTTTTGAGATATTAGTGTTTGTAATGTTGAATACATTTGTGACATTGTATTTCATAACAAAGCATATCAAACATCCTTCCTCCCAATGAAGTTTATATATGAGAAATGCCAGAACAATCTGAGATACCAAAAATATTTTCGGGCCTTCCTGGTGTGGAATCGCCCAGCTAGCGTTCTTGCCAAACATGCATGATATCAAACGAAGATGACAGACCAGATCTGGGCCATTACTAGGCTAATAACTGCTGTAGCTTGGTTAAATTCAATTTTCTGTGAACTCAATACTTACTATAGTGACTCTTTGTCCATCAGATCACGATGACCGAGTTGGAGGACAAAAGGTTCGCAACCGTAAAGGCAGAGGGCCTTTCAGGGCCCCTATGTATAGTGACCAGGGGCCAGTAGGACCAGGGCCAAGACCAAGACATCGTGGTAGCCAAAGAGGCGGCGGCGGCCCGGGACACAGAGCGAGATTCGACGATGAGGATGGAGATGTGGCAATGACGGACAGCAACTCCCAAGATGGATCCTCCCAACACAGATTGTGAGTTTGTCAGGCTGAAGACAGAGTATTTCACTGAACATGTTTTTAGGTTTGATCTTAGAAGTTATCCTTTATCCACCCTCATGTTTTTTCCCCTGCTAGTAACCCTTATGGAAGGCCAAATCGGCGTGGTGATGACCGATTTGACCGGGGCCGCAGAGGTGGTGGAGGAGGTCACAGGGGTCGTGGGAATAACAAAGGAGGGGATGGAGGTGGAGGTGGCCGCAAGAACTGGTTCAAGATGTCTGTGAGTCCACGTTGTAAAATAGTGGGATAGCTTTACAGATTTACCAAACTGTCATTGATTGGATTGTACTTAGTCAATGCTAAATTGTGACTCTTGCAGGTCCCCTATGGAAAGAAATACGACAAAGACTGGCTGATAACAGCACTGCAGAATATCTGCTCCATGCCCTTCACGCCAGTACATGTAAGTGACCGCTGCCTAGGGGCTCTTTTTGTTAGTCAATCTAGTCCAGAAATAGACTGAACAGTGTTTCCCCTTTATGCATTTAGCAGCTGTGCCTCCACTGCAACTAAAAAAATATATATAAAATAAATGTTTTATTTACCTCTGCCACCACTGCTGAAATAAATTCTAGGGGAAACACTGGACTTAGTTTCATTCCCCTGAAATAGCTTCATTTTATTGACATTCTCTTTTTTCACCTCTGTTTTCCAAAGTACCACGTAGAGGGAAACCGAGCAGAGTTCTTTATTGATGATTCCACGACTGCGAATGCCTTGTTTAAAGTATCACGGAAGATCACAGACAAAGAGGGCTACAAGGTACTATTTTTTTTTCTCTCCACAAAACCGACCTCTGCTGGTTTTATCAAATGGTGTTAAGCGGGATATTTCTGGCAGACTGGACACCAGACATGAACACATTAATAACGCCAGCAGAAGTTTTCGATTAAGCAACAAGGCTGGCGTCAAAGTTAAGTTTGATGGCAATCAATAAGGATGGGACCATCAATAAATAGGACCTTGAGAAGGGGTCACGGTAAGGCTGTGGTTAATGATTAGGGCTTCGGAAAGGGCTTTCAATAGAAATTCTAGGACATAACCATTTCCCCCTGGGGATAGTCATTAAAAAACATGCCATTCACTCCTCCATCCTCCATCTTGTCCAGGTGACTGTACTGATGAATCCCTGTCCTCCACCCTCCTTTCTTCAGTCTGAACTAAAGCCAGCTGATCTGGAGCACCTGAAGGTAAGAAAAGGAGACCAGCTCTTGAATAGGAGGAGTGATTGTTTTAATAACATTATTGTATTGATATTAGAGCCATCAGCAAGGTTATTACTTTTTCTTTCCTTCAACTCTACTTAGTAATGCCTCCTATTCTTTCAAGTACCCGCTAATGATAACAGTGCAACATTCATTATTTAGTTTCATGTATAGAGAGGTGTATGGGCTGAATGCGTAAAACTGTCTTTCTCTCATTAGCAATGCATGGCTAAACGTTTTGATGGCTCTCAACAAGCCCTGGACTTGAACAACATCCGGATAGACCCAGGTACACGGCAAGAGCAATTAGTCGCATCAAACGTTTTTCAATGTTGTATTTGCGTTATACGACATGTATTCTGGTAGTGCCGTCCAACACTCCTATACTTCCCTGATTTTCACAGACCTGGTGTCCCAGAACATTGATGTGACTTTGAACAGAAAGAACTCCATGCGTGCTGTTATTAAGATAATTGAGGAGAATATTCCAGAGGTATGGATGTGGTCGGTTCTTGTAGCTGAATAATGAAAGAATATGGATGCCTTCCTCTCCTCTTATCCCTTCTCCTTTCCTTCCACAGCTTGTTTGTCTGAACCTTAGCAACAACAAGCTATTTAGGCTGGATGACCTGTCAGAGCTGGTCAACAAGGTTCCCAACCTGAAGACACTCAACCTTTCTCATAACGAGGTGAGGAGACTGGGTCTGGTTGTGGCTCAACGGGACCTAACCCCAGCACTGACCTTTACTGGGCCTGCACAAAGTCTCCTCTTACTTTTCAGTTATTCACGTAATTAATTTAGTCAATTGACTGGGACTAGGAGTTTTCTCTCTGTGTCCGTTCTTGTGAGTAACACCTGGCTGTTTTATTGGATGTTCTTTTCCTGCCATCATTCCAGTTAAAGACAGAGCGCGAGCTGGACAGGATCAAGGGTCTTAAGCTGGTGGAGTTATGGCTTGAGAGGAACCCCCTTTGCGACTATTTCAAGGACCAGGCTTCATACATCAGGTCAGTCTGTGCTCAGGATGGCTGGGTGGGTAATGGTAGGCTGTTGACGGTGTGATATGCTCAGGATGGCTGGGTGGGTAATGAAGTAGCGCTAAGTCCTGACCGGATGTTGCATGTGCCCAGGATGGCCTGGGTGGCCGGTAATGGATAGGCTAGTACCCTGACGGAACATCGCTGTCTGATATGCTCAGGATGGCTGGGTGGGTAATGGTAGGCTGTTGACGGTGTGATGTGCTCAGGATGGCTGGGTGGGTAATGGTAGGCTGTTGACAGTGTGTTGTAAGATGGTTGGGAGGGGGGATAGTTCATTCTATTCCCTGTATTTCAGGGGGTAATTTGAATGTATTCAGGAAAGCCCTACTCTGTGGGATATCACATGTTATTTATGGATTATATGAGCCAGGAAGGACATGTTTGGTCTGGTACTACTGAATAGCAGCACAACGCTCAACTTCGAAGGAACCGGAGTGACTTGTTGATCACCATGCTATCAGAGAGTCTCACTGAGCCCTCCCACATTACTTCAATAACATAGGTGGTGATTAAGTTGTTAAGACTTGACATTATCTGTTCTTGGGCAAGTGTTGAAATCGCACAAACCTAATCGATGCTTGTGGGGAAGCACCTCAGTTCAAATGTAAAGCCACGTTTATGATTCTTTTTATTTTAGGTGCATGCCATATGTGCCCATGTTATTAACATGATCAAACCATGAACCTCTTCATACTATATAGTTCAATATTAACCAGCCAACAAACGCATGCACAAGCATTTCACTACACTCGCATTAACATCTGCTAACCATGTGTATGTGACAAATACAATTTGATTTGATGGTTTTAGTTGAGGAAAATGGCTATCATTTCAATAATTTCTACACCCATGCCCCCTTCTAGATGCAGGTTTAACTGTCTGTCTGGGTACTCTCTTTTTGTTGTCCGTCTCAACTGATCTCACGCTTTCCCTCTCTGAAACTCAGCAGCTGATCTTTCCTCCATTTGTTTTCTGCAGTGAAGATGGCCCTGTGCCACCTACAGACACCCCTGTATTAATTTAAATAAAATCCTGACAATTTAAATTTCAAGAGCCACTACCTCTAGCATACATAACTTAGCATGGATAATACTGACCACAGCATTGTGAATGAGACCCATACTTTGGGAAGAGCTTGGATCACTAAAATGGCATTGTGGAAAAGGAATCCTTTTGTAGCTCAGGTGGTAGAGCATGACGCTTGTAACGCCAGGGTAGTGGTTTTGATTCCCGGGACCACCCATACGTAAAATGTATGAATGCAAGCCTATAGGTCACTTTGGATAAAAGCATCTACCAAATGGCATATAGTGTATGTGTATATATATTAAAGATTCATATGGGAACATGGTGTTGGTACATCCTCTCATCCTCCCCTATACGGGTCATGAAATGTGGCCAGTGAAGAGGGCTGGTTAGCCAATGACGGGTAAGATCCCACCTTTGATACCGGGACAACCTAAGACAGGCACAGTCGTGCATCTGGCCACATCATTCCTACGTACGTATGCACTTTGATACGTACAGTATATGCTGAACGAAGAAGACATTGAAGTAA
The DNA here is from genome assembly GCF_002910315.2 of Salvelinus sp. IW2-2015. NCBI lineage: Eukaryota > Metazoa > Chordata > Actinopteri > Salmoniformes > Salmonidae > Salvelinus > Salvelinus sp. IW2-2015. The sequence continues at coordinate 28,162,939 of NC_036844.1, forward strand.
AGAACAAAGATTTGCGCTACAGGCCTGGGGTTGGTGCGGGAGAGAGGTTTCCAAAAAGCCAAGCAGAGTCCCCAAATACAAGCTTTCTCATAATTTCCTTAAATCTAACATGCCTTCAAGGCTTGTTTGTTCCACAAGTTGGTTGACACATCTCAGAATGTAACAGCTGGAGTGAAGGAGAGGCTTTGAGAACGAGGGACACAAAGATGTATCAAGAGACCCTCAATTAGTGGGATTTCTAAATATATGAAGTTGATTTCCAGTTAAGGATATAACATTTAATGTTTATTCTGTGGTCATAAACACATGCAGTCACCTCAGAATGGTCACTGATAAAGTTTAGGACTTGTTTGGTCCTTCCTCAGATATCCCTCTCAACATGTTTCCCTAAAAAGAAAAATGTTTGTTTAATAGGGCTTGGATGCCCTATTTGTTTAACCACCCCCAAAATGTTAAAGTTGAAGTGGGGTCCAAAATTGTATTTATTTTTGGTACCAAAAATGTTGTGTAAGATATGCAGTATCATTCTTGCATTAATCAATGCTAGCAACAGAGGTTCCTTCTGTAGTGGCGCTCAGGGCCCAGCTCTTTCTGTTTCTTTTCTTTTCTATTTGTGTCTTTTCTTCATCTGAAGGGGATGCTTTGCATGGTCTCCTCAAATAACACATTTTCTATTCCTTAAGGCTCGCTAACATACCACTCAATCACCCTAGTGGAATTGCATCTTCTATCAAAGCTTTTTGTGAACTCCTCTTTGCTGTTTTGGTTTGATCATGCCTGTCTTGTTCTATGTTACCATAAGTTTTCCCTCTTCCCTTTCTACCTGAAACGACATGGTGTAACTAACCAACCTTAATGTAATGGATTAACCCCCCCGTGTATACCCATGATTCATGTCAATCTTTCATCTCCAACAGTCTCCATCACCTCCTCTACAGTCTTTAGATTCCATTTCACTGTCTCTTGGTCATGTGACGTGTGTGTGTGTGTGTCAGACACCTCAAACATGCAACATTTGAGTAGTTTGACCATAATCTCACTCTTGTGGTCTCTACCAAGTACATTGGTTACACCACGGGCCACTCCCCTATGCGTGTGAAAAGCACTGATTTGTCTCTTGTTGGTATGGGGCGCTCACAACCAACGTTCACACCCCTACGACCCCTTCCAAGACAACGTGTGTTTCGGCGTTTAGGGGGGGACGGTGAGTATCATCACAAAGGGGTGAGTACATTGCCACAGGAAAGGGGGCCGAGGCCTACCGAGTGGCGCAGTGGTTTAAGGCACTGATCAGTGCTAGATGCGTCACTACAGATCCAGGTTCGATCCCGGGCTGTATCGCAGCCGGCCGCAACCGGGAGACCCATGAGGCGACACACAATTGGCCAAGCATCGTCCGGGTTAGGGGAGGGTTTGGCCGGCTGGGATGTCCTTGTCCCATCGCGCTCTAGCGACTCCTTGTGGCTTCTGGGCGCATGCACGCTGACACGGTCGCCAGGTGTACGGTGTTTCCTCCAACACGTTGGTGCGGCTGGCTTCCGGGTTAAGCAAGCAGTGTGTCAAGAAGCAGTGCAGCTTGGCAGGGTTGTGTTTCGGAGGACTCATGGCTCTCGACCTTCGCCTCTCCCGAGTCCGCATGGGAGTTGCAGTGATGGGACAAGGCTGTAACTAACAATTGGATATCACGAAATTGGGGTAAAAAGTACAAAAAAATACATAAATAAAGAAAAGTGGCTGTCGTCATAGATTGATTTGGTATTGGTTTATCTGTATTGTACCGTTCATATTAGTACAAGAGGATGTGTCGTTGTAGCATTGAGTACCTCTCCACTGATATGCAGAGCTGACTATGTCATGATCAGGCATGGGTGTGTTCTATTCTGAACAATCAGTTCGAACCAATATATGCCGTTATAATGACGAATCAAGTCCATGTTGGTCTTTACTGCCTAGTTCCGTTCCCTCATTTCAGTTAACTGTATGGACAGGGATTATATCAACATTTGGGTGGCTATTAGAGATCCTTATCCATGGGTGAGGCTGTGAGTGCATGAGCATATACAGTGGGGAGAACAAGTATTTGATACACTGCCAATTTTGCAGGTTTTCCTACTTACAAAGCATGTAGAGGTCTGTAATTTTTATCATAGGTACACTTCAACTGTGAGAGACGGAATCTAAAACAAAAATCCAGAAAATCACATTGTATGATTTTTAAGTAATTAATTTGCATTTTATTGCATGACATAAGTATTTGATCACCTTATACCAACAGTAAATTCCGGCTCTCACAGACCTGTTCGTTTTTCTTAAGAAGCCCTCCTGTTCTCCACTCATTACCTGTATTAACTGCACCTGTTTGAACTCGTTACCTGTATAAAAGACACCTGTCCACACACTCAATCAAACAGACTCCAACCTCTCCACAATGGCCAAGACAAGAGAGCTGTGTAAGGACATCAGGGATAAAATTGTAGACCTGCACAAGGCTGGGATGGGCTACAGGACAATAGGCAAGCAGCTTGGTGAGAAGGCAGCAACTGTTGGCGCAATTATTAGAAAATGGAAGAAGTTCAGGATGACGGTCAATCACCCTCGGTCTGGGGCTCCATGCAAGATCTCACCTCGTGGGGCATCAATGATCATGAGGAAGTTGAGGGATCAGCCCAGAACTACACGGCAGGACCTGGTCAATGACCTGAAGAAGAGCTGGACCACCGTTTCAAAAAAACCATTAGAACACACTACGCCGTCATGGTATAAAATCCTGCAGCGCACGCCAAGGTCCCTCTGCTCAAGCCAGCGCATGTCCAGGCCGTTTGAAGTTTGGCCAATGACCATCTGGATGATCCAGAGGAGGAATGGGAGAAGGTCATGTGGTCTGATGAGACAAAAATAGAGCTTTTTTGGTCTAAACTCCACTCGCCGTGTTTGGAGGAAGAAGGATGAGTACAACCCCAAGAACACCATCCAACCGTGAAGCATGGAGGTGGAAACATCATTCTTTGGGGATGCTTTTCTGCAAAGGGGACAGAGAACTGCACCGTATTGAGGGAGGATGGATGGCCATGTATCGCGAGATCTTGGCCAAAAACAACTACCTTCCTCAGTAAGAGCATTGAAGATGGGTCGTGCACGGGTCTTCCAGCATGACAACGCCCCGAAACACACAGCCAGGGCAACTAAGGAGTGCTCCTAAGAAGCATCTCAAGGTCCTGGAGGGCCTAGCAGTCTCCAGACTGAACCCAAAAGAAATCTTTGAGAGGGAGCTGAAAGTCCGTATTGTCCAGCGACAGCCCCGAAACCTGCACAGGATCTGGGAAAAGGTCTGTATGGAGGAGGTGGCCAAAAATCCCTGCTGCAGTGTGTGCAAACCTGGCCAAGAACTACAGGAAACGTATATCTCTGTAATTGCAAACAAAGGTTTTCTGTACCAAATATAATTTAAGTTCTGCTTTTCTGATGTATTCAAATACTTATGTCATGCAATAAAATGCAAATTAATTACTTAAAAATCATACAATGTGATTTTCTGGATTTTTGTTTTAGATTCCGTCTCTCACAGTTGAAGTGTACCTATATAAAAATTACAGACCTCTACATGCTTTGTAAGTAGGAAAACCTGCAAAATCGGCAGTGTATCAAATACTTGTTCTCCCCACTGTATATGCGTTTGTGGTTGAATAGTGTTTAGGGGGATGACTCTGTCTTTATATATAATCAGCACTAACTCCTGTCTCTTATCTTCTGTGTTTTTGTGAATGTCGGACAGCGAGGTGAGAGAGAGGTTCCCCAGGCTTCTCAAACTGGTAAGGATTCAATCAAACGCTTTTAGGATTTCGACAATTGTTTATTCAACTCGTTTTGGATATTATTATTGTATTTTGTGAAGAATTTACATCTCTTCAATTAGTCATCTTTGTATTCTCTCCTTGACCTCTCTAACTCTCACTAGGACGGTCAGGATCTCCCCCCGCCCATAGTCTTTGATGTGGAGGTGACTCCTGCCGCCCTTCCACCTTGCAAGGTAATACATGCACACCATTGGTTCTCATTTAGGGGCTTTGCATGTAACCGTGTGTCAGTTTTCTTTTAAATTCTCACCCTTCGACTGATGTCACAGCCCAGCTACTTCTGCTCTGAAGAGATCAAGACTCCCATCGTTGGCTTCCTACAACAGTGAGTTTTATGTTGAATCCACGGACACAAATGCATACACATTACTGTACAAATATACACGTACACTACACACTGTTATAGATGCGGTAAAAAGGTCAATGGAACTCGACCAAAACAATGGAAATGCCAAGGAAACGCTTGGTGGAAAGATTATGAATAACCTCATTGCTCCCCAGCAAAATTATCCTACATTTAGGCCATTGTTTATATGTGTATTTCACACAATGTTGATATAGAAATCATCCTATAATGCTTGTATGGATGTCAACCCCTATACATGTTCATGTCATCGTCACCAATCAACTGCATTACAGTTAAAGACTACTTTGAACATCACCACTGATTTCTGTATGCTAGTGTTAGCAGTTGATGTTACAATTCAATAGCACAGACCCCAAAGCAAATCCGGGAGAAAAATAGGTTTATTCAATGCTATGTTGAGAGGTAGATGTTCATTCACCCCTGTCCTCAGTGATTCTCTCCTCAGAACAAAGGGACAGGATGTAGTTTTATAACCCAGCCCTAGCATGTGGTTGACCAATTAGAATTCCTTGCAATAAAACTGGGCCAATGGCCAAATAACAAGTATCCTATTTCAGCCTCAATGTATAAACAATTTGGACCAATGAGAACTCGCCAAGTAGCTATGAGTCCCGGACTGAAATTCCTCCCATGTCTCTGACCCATTGATCATTAATCCCCTATTACAGAAAAAACACAATTTCCATTGATCGTTAGTACTATATTGACTTTTAGTACTCTATTGACCTATTGTCCTCAGGGTGTGTATTTATCTTCAAAATATTCTTACACTAGCTATGCTACCAGCTTATACAAACGGAAGTTAACATTTTAGCAGTCACTACTAAACCCTGAAAAGGGACAACTTCTAAATGTTATGCAGTGAAAACAGCCAAATATATCCAAATCAGACTGTAGTAACCACATTGTGGGCCTGTTACAATACATCAATCATGACGGATTTGACAAATATCCACTTTGTTAGAGCCGATTTGTTAAATGTGAGCCAATCCGGCGTTCCATTAACCTCTTTACCGCATGGAGCCTTTGCAAATCTCAACTAAGCCAGAACCCAAAATGCTCTGATGCACTACAACACACCTTTGTTTTTGTTTAAAACAAAAAGGCAGCAAGATTTTTTTTTTTTTTATAAGACACATTGATCTGCTTTGATAGTATCTATTTGTACTGATTGGAAATGTAAGTTGTTGTGTGTTTCTTATGATGTAAGTTTTTAAAGAATAACTTTTCCCCCCAGATACTACAGTGTGTATGACTCCGGAGACAGGCAGCCTTTGTTAGATGCCTACCACGATGGAGCAACCTTCTCCTTGAGCATGCCCTTCACCATGCAGAACCCCTCCAGGTACCCCTTGGCTAGTTATTAATGTTCCCTGTCTCCAGCAGCATTCATAAACAGTGTCAAAAAAAAAAGTTAAAGATGGCGCCAGGGGAGATGGCTACCGTTTTACGGGCTCCTAACCAATTGTGCTGTTGTGTGCGGGTTTTTTGCGTTATTTTTAACTTATTTTGTACATAATGTTTCTGCCACCGTCTCTTATGACCGAAAAGAGCATCTGGATATCAGGACAGTGATTACTCACCTCGTACTGGATCATGATTTTTTTCTTTAACGAGTTAGACGAGAAGGGTTTGCTTCAGACACCCGACAAGGCCCAAATCCACGTCATTCACATGAAGAAGAGACGGAGATATCGGGGATGTAGGTCAGGGTTCCTTGTAAGGATCCGAGGGCGAATGAGTAATCCCCCTCTACCATCAGTCCTATTAGCCAACGTGCAATCAACAAAATGGATGAGCTCCGATCTAGACTATTATACCAACGGGACATTAAAAACTGTAATATCTTATGTTTCACCGAGTCATGCATGAAAGACGACATGGATAACATACAGCTGGCGGGGTTTTCAGTCCATCGGCAAGATAGAACAGCTGCCTCCGTTAAGACAAGGGGTGGCGGTCTGTGTCTATTTATAAATAACAGCTGGTGCACAAAATCTAATTTTAAGAAAATCTCAAGATTTTGCTCGCTTGATGTAGAGTATCTCATAAGCTGTAAACCACACTATTTACCAAGAGAGTTTTCATCTATATTTTTGGTAGCTGTTTATCTACCGCCACAAACCGATGCTGGCACTAAGACGGCACTCAACGAGCTGTATAAGGCCATACGCAAACAAGAAAATGCTCATCCAGAGACGGTACACCACATCAGTCACTGACTTCATCAATAAGTGCATTGATGACGTCGTCCCCATAGGGACCGTATGTACATACCCCAACCAGAAGCCATGGATTACAGGCAACATCCGCACTGAACTAAAGGGTAGAGCTGCCGCTTTCAAGGAGCGGGAGTCTAACAAGAAATCCCACTATGCCCTCCGACGAACCATCAAACAGGCAAAGCATCAATACAGGACTAAGATTGAATCGTACTACACTGGCTCCGATGCTTGTTGGATGTGGCAGGGCTTGCAAACTATAACGGACTACCAAGGGAAGCACAGCCACGAGCTTCCCAATGACACGAGCCTACCAGACGAGCTAAATAACTTCTATGCTCGCTTCGAGGCAAGCAACACTGAAGCATGCATGAGAGCTATAGCTGTTCCGGACGACTGTGTGATCACGCTCTCCGTAGCCGATGTAAGTAAGACCTTCAAACATTCAAAAGGCCGCAGGGCCAGACTGATTACCAGGACGTGTACTCCGAGCAGGCGCTGACCAACTGGCAAGTGTCTTCACTGACATTTTCAACCTGTCCGTGACCGAGTCTGTAATACCAACATGTTTCAAGAAGACCACCATAGTCCCTGTGCCCAAGAACACTAAGGTAACCTGCTTAAATGACTACCGACCCGTAGCATTCATGTCTGTAGCCATGAAGTGCTTGGAAAGGCTGGTCATGGCTCACATCATCACCATTATCCAAGAAACCCTAGACCCACCCCAATTTGTATACCGCCCCAACAGACCCACAGATTATGCAATCTCTATTGCACTTCACACTGCCCTTTCTCACCTGAACAAAAGGAACACCTATGTGAGAATGCTCATTGACTGCAGCTCAGGGTTCAACACCATAGTGCCCTCAAAGATCATCAATAAGCTAAGAACCTTGGGACTAAACACCTTCCTCTGCAACTGAATCATGGACTTCCTGATGGGCTGCCCCCAGGTGGTAAGGGTAGGTAACAACACATCTGCCACGCTGATCCTCAACACAGGGGCCCCTCAGGGGTGTGTGCTCAGTCCCCTCCTGTACTCCTTGTTCACCCATGACTGCATGGCCAAGCACGTTTGCTTAAGTTTGCTGACGACACAAGGTAGGCCTGATCACCGACAACGATGAAACAGCCTATAAGGAGGAGGTCAGTGCCAGGATAACAAACTCCCTCACCGTGATCAAGACAAAGGGGATGATTGTGAACTACAGAAAAAGGAGGACTGAGCACGTCCCATTCTCATCGACGGGGCTGCAGTGGAGCAGGTTGAGATCTTCAAGTTCCTTGGTATCCACATCACCAACAAACTATCATGGTCCAAACACACCAAGACAGTCGTGAAGAGGGCACGACAACGCCTATTCCCCTTCAGGAGACTGAAAAGATTTGGCATGGGTCCTCAGATTCTCAAAAAGTTCTACAGCTGCACCATCAAGAGCATCCTGACTGGTTGCATCACTGCCTGGTATGGCAACTGCTCGGCCTCTGACCGCAAGGCACTACAGAGGGTAGTGTGTACGGCCCAATACATCACTGGGGCCAAGCTTGCTGCCATCCAGGACCTCTATACCAGGCGGTGTCAGAGGAAGGCCCCAAAAAATTGCCGAAGACTCCAGCCGCCCTAGTCAGACTGTTCTCTCTGCTACCACACGGCAAGCGGTACCAATTCTAGGTCCAAAAGGCTTCTTAACAGCTTCTACCCTCAAGCCATAAGACTCCTGAACAGCAAGTCAAATGACTACCCAGGCATTTTGCTTTGTCCCAACCCCACCCCCATTTTTACGCTGCTGCTGCTCTGTTTATTATCCATGCAGTCACTTGACCTCTACCTACATGTACATATTACCTTCACAAACCGGTGCCCCACGCACATTGACTGTACCGGTAGGCCCTGTATATAGCCGCGCTACTGTTTTATTGTTGCTCCTTAATTATTTATTGTTCTTCTATTTATTTACTTCAGTTTATTTTAGTAAATACTATTAAATAAGTGTTAACTGCATTGTTGGTTAAGGTAAGTAAGCATTTCACTAAGGTCTACTACACCTGTTGTATTCGGCGCATGTGACAAATAACATTTGATTTGAGTCACTCAGTATCACCTATTTGTCACCTGTTTCTAAGGTAGTCAGTTGGTCACTGTCTCCCTTTGTCTCTAGGTGCAGTCTTGGAGATTACCATAAAGACAGTCGCAACCTGAAAAAGCTCAAGGATCCCAGTGAGTCTCGGACTTCTGAATCGCTACTTCAGTTTTCAGAAGTGATGGTTGTCATGATGTCATCTCTTGCAAATGTAGTCTGAATAAAGTAAACCTGTTGGTAGTGAGTCACCATGATTGTGTTCACTCATATACACAAAGTAAATTATTTGAATACCTTTGTTCTTTCAGCCACACGATTCCGCTTACTGAAGCACACTCGTCTGAATGTGGTGGCTTTCCTGAGCGAACTGCCCAAAACGCAGCATGACACTGCATCTCTAATTGTGGACGTCAACACCTTCACCGTGAGTAGAGTACTTTTATAACCATCAATTCACATTCAAAGCCCATGACCATCCTTGATCTCCTGTCCCTCTCCTACTCCTGTAGAACACGTTACTGTCGTTCACAGTCACTGGAGTGTTCAAAGAAGGTATGCTTGTTCAACTTTTCTAACTTGGTTAACGTATGTAGTTTCCCTATTTTGTTCCCCACATTTTCATTCCACAAAAAGTCATGAACCATGTATGTTGCTTTCTCCTTCTGTCACGCCAGTTGAAGGTAAATCCCGCGACTCTGTGAGAGCTTTCTGCCGGGTGTTTGTCACAGTGCCAGCTGGAGGGACAAGGTAGGCCCTACAGCTAGCCAAAACTCAGCCAGAAATGTACTTTGTCTTGATCTCACTAAAAATGTTGATACTAATGGGGGGCGAATTCCTCATGTATTCCTCTCGTTTCAAAAGTCTTTGCATAGTGAATGACGAGCTATTTGTGCGCATCGCTACAACGGAGGAGATCCAGCATGCGTTCGCTGCTTCCGCCCCCACTCCCTCCAGCAGCCCAGTGCCCACCCTCACCGCCCCCCAGCAGGAGATGCTCTCTGCCTTCTCACTCAAGTCCGGCATGAATCTTGAATGGTCCCAGAAGTAAGTGGGAAACAGTTACTTTGCATTTGATTTTAAGTGGGCTCAAGTAGTGACAAACGCTGTCCCCTATTGTCACGTTGCTTTGTTTTTTTATGTACAGGGTTTTGTGGGTGGAATGTTGCATTCATATTGGTTCTAACCTACTTTATCAATGTATATCAGGTGCCTACAGGACAATGAGTGGGATTTCAACCGAGCAGGGCAGGTCTTCACAGACCTCAAGGTAAATAGCTCCATATATTACTCTGTAAACGAGACCGTAAACATTCCTAGATTCAAATCTTCATCCTAGTAAAGTATGTAAGGGAGCAATGTGTGTTGCTTTAGTTTTGACTGAATGTTATGCAACCTTTTAGGCTTCAGATAGCAAAACCTCTGCTCCATTTCTCCTCAGGCTCATGGAAAGATCCCAGATGTCGCTTTCATAAAGTGAACAGGAATGACTGTGAAGATTTTTAATTGTCATTGGTCTTATTTCCGTTGATTCTTATGCAGTTACCCTTCTGGATTACAAGATAACATATACTTCATTATTTGTGTACTTATAATTAAACATGATTTAACGTGTTCAAATAGGCTTGTTATTTCATCACACCGAACATCTTCCTAATATTGAGTGGCAGCCCCCATTTTGCTCTCAGAACAGKATGGACTCTATGCTAGCCCATGTTGGCTGGATATCCTTTGGGTGGTGGACCATTCTTGATACATGGGAAACAGAGTGTGAAAAACCCAGTATTGTTGCACCTACTACCATACCCTGTTCAAAGGCACTTCAATCTTTTGTCCTACTCATGTCTCAAGGCTTAAAAATGTTTGAACCTGTCTCCTCCGCTTCGTCTACACTGAAGTGGATTAAACAAGTCACCAATCTCGGAAAGAGCAGGTGTTCCTAATGTTTTGTATGCAAGTAGTTTTGCGTTACGTTGATTGCAAACCTTTTGATGAACTTACAAGGATTCAAAAGAACTGCCATGCCTTTTAACAGCATATCAGGATCAAATAATGTAAATGATTCAGACATGGTTATTGCTCTAGCAGGAAATTTTATTAGGTAACAGATTTGAAAGTCTACAGAAAGGATTTAAGTGCCATTCAGCTTCTCTCTTGCCTCTGAGAATTTTTAGACAATCTCCCTGAGCAGCCAGTAATGACATCAAGTAGGACTGCCCTGCCATCATACATAAAGTCCCCAAGCCCGGTGGYAAAAAACAGCACACCTCTTTGCAGTCTTGAGCACATCTATTTTTTTTTAAATCAGTTTTGTACTCCAGCTTACAATGGCTGTACATTAAAACCACATCTATTTCCTGCCACTGCCTTAGATCATGGTTGCACAGATGTGAAAAGAAGGGTCAGGTAAACTAGAATGATAGTGAGTAGTAAATAAAGTTAAGACTTCTGTGGTTGGAGTGCTCTGGTCCCAATAGGCCTACACCAGCTCAGAGAGCATGTTGGAAGCCAGGCTGCAGCTGAGGCCGGTGCCATCAGGCTCCACGTTGATCTTCTTCACAACTCCATCCTCCACCACCATAGCGTACCTGAGAGAGAAGAAATGTGACAATGGGTTGATGCTTTTTGCAAAGTAAAATCCAAATGTTGAGAGAAGTGAGTTACCCACTCTACAGTGTGTTGCAGCAACACTAATATATAAGACCTCACCTCTGAGAGCGCTTGTTTCCAAGTGCAGCCACAATCTGATCGTTGTCTAGCAACAGGTCCACTGCCTGTAAAGAAAATAAAAGTGGTGTCAAATTCACACAAGAGAACTTAAAGATCCAAAGCAGCAGTTTTCAGCAAATCATTTCTGGGTAACAATTAAGTACCTTACTGTGATTTTATAGTAAATTCAAAGAGCAATTTCTCAAGCAAGAATTTTGCTAGGACTGTCAGTGGTATGAGTGGGGAGGGGAAAACTAACCATTATTGGTCTGTTAACTAATTTACAGCCTGGTGGTGTCACCCATCAGGGCAAAATTCCATCCCACCAAAACAAGCTGAAGTTTCAGGCAGTCTTACCCTGCGAATCATTACTGGGAGAAATGCAACTAAAAGAGCATTCTAATTTTCAGAATTTCATAGTATTATTCCAACCTCTGTGTGGAAATATAAAACACAGGCATATCATGTTTGACTGCACTGGGCCTTTAAATAAAAATCAAAGCTTTGAAGACATATCTGACCTTAGTGAATTCTCCAGTAGGATCAGCTAGCATTCGCACCTGCAAAAGACATTAACATGCAAGTATAAAATCTGTACGCTGTAGCACACATTTTTATTTTTTATTTTATTTTTTTATTTCACCTTTATTTAACCAGGTAGGCTAGTTGAGAACAAGTTCTCATTTGCAACTGCGACCTGGCCAAGATAAAGCATAGCAGTGTGAACAGACAACACAGAGTTACACATGGAGTAAACAATAAACAAGTCAATAACATGGTAGAAAAAAAGAGAATCTATATACAATGTGTGCAAAAGGCATGAGGTAGGGAATAAAAAATAAATCGAATAATTACAATTTAGCAGATTAACACTGGAGTGATAAATCATCAGATGATCATGTGCAAGAAGAGATACTGGTGTGCAAAAGAGCAGAAAGTAAATAAATAAAAGCAGTATGGGGGGTGAGGTAGGTAAATTGGGTGGGTAGTTTACAGATGGACTATGTACAGCTGCAGCGATCGGTTAGCTGCTCGGATAGCAGATTTTTAAAGTTGTTGAGGGAGATAAAAGTCTCCAACTTCAGAGATTTTTGCAATTCGTTCCAGTCGCAGGCAGCAGAGAACTGGAAGGAAAGGCGTCCAAATGAGGTTTTAGCTTTAGGGATGATCAGTGAGATACACCTGCTGGAGCGCGTGCTGCGGGTGGGTGTAGCCATCGTGACCAGTGACCTGAGATAAGGCGGCACTTTACCTAGCATAGCCTTGTAGATGACCTGGAGCCAGTGGGTCTGACGACGAACATGTAGCGAGGGCCAGCCGACTAGGGCATACAGGTCGCAGTGGTGGGTCGTATAAGGTGCTTTAGTAACAAAACGAATGGCACTGTGATAAACTGCATCCAGTTTGTGAGTAGAGTGTTGGAAGCTATTTTGTAGATGACATCGCCGAAGTCGAGGATCGGTAGGATAGTCAGTTTTACTAGGGTAAGTTTGGCGGCGTGAGTGAAGGAGGCTTTTGTTGCGGAATAGAAAGCCGATTCTTGATTTGATTTTGGATTGGAGTGTTTGATATGAGTCTGGAGGGAGAGTTTTGCAGTCTAGCCGACACCTAGGTACTTATAGATGTCCACATATTCTAGGTCGGAACCGTCCAGGGTGGTGATGCTAGTCGGGCGTGCGGGTGCAGGCAGCGAACGGTTGAAAAGCATGCATTTGGTTTTACTAGCGTTTAAGAGCAGTTGGAGGCACGGAAGGAGTGTTTGTATGGCATTGAAGCTCGTTTGGAGGTTAGATAGCACAGTGTCAAGGAAGGGCGGAAGTATATAGAATGGTGTCGTCTGCGTAGGGTGGATCAGGGATCGCCCGCAGCAAGAGCAACATCATGGATGTATACAGAGAAAGAGTCGGCCCGAGAATTGAACCCTGTGGTACCCCATAGAGACTGCCAGAGGACCCGGACAACATGCCCTCCGATTTGACACACTGAACTCTGTCTGCAAAGTAGTTGGTGAACCAGGCAAGGCAGTCATTAGAAAAAACCGAGGCTACTGAGTCTGCCGATAAGATATTGGTGATTGACAAGGTCGAAAGCCTTGGCCAGGTCGATGAAGACGGCTGAACAGTAATGTCTTTTATCGATGGCGGTTATGATATCGTTTAGTACCTTGAGCGTGGCTGAGGTGCACCCGTGACCGGCTCGGAAACCGATTGCACAGCGGAGAAGGTACGGTGGGATTCGAGATGGTCAGTGATCTGTTTGTTGACTTGGCTTTCGAAGACTTAGATAGGCAGGGCAGGATGGATATAGGTCTGTAACAGTTTGGGTCCAGGGTGTCTCCCCTTTGAAGAGGGGGATGACCGCGGCAGCTTTCCAATCTTTGGGGATCTCAGATGATACGAAGGAGAGGTTGAACAGGCTGGTATATAGGGGGTGCGACAATGGCGGCGGACAGTTTCAGAAATAGGGGTCCAGATTGTCAAGCCCAGCTGATTTGTATGGGTCCAGGTTTTCAGCTCTTTCAGAACATCTGCTATCTGGATTTGGGTAAAGGAGAAGCTGGGGAGGCTTGGGCGAGTAGCACGGGGGGGGCGGGGCTGTTGGCCAAGGTTGGAGTCGCCAGGAGGAAGGCATGGCACAGCCATTGAGAAATGCTTGTTGAAGTCTTCGATTATCACGGATTTATCGGTGGTGACCGTGTTACCTAGCCTCAGTGCAGTGGGCAGCTGGGAGGAGGTGCTCTTGTTCTCCATGGACTTTACAGTATCCCAGAACTTTTTGGAGTTAGAGCTACAGGATGCGAATTTCTGCTTGAAAAAGCTGGCCTTTGCTTTCCTGACTGACTGCGTGTATTGGTTCCTGACTTCCCTGAACAGTTGCATATCGCGGGGGCTCTTCGATGCTATTGCAGTTCGCCACAGGATGTTTTTGTGCTGGTCGAGGGCAGTCAGGTCTGGAGTGAACCAAGGGCTATATCTGTTCTTGGTTCTGCATTTTTTGAACGGAGCATGCTTGTCTAATATGGTGAGGAAGTAACATTTAAAGAATGACAGGCATCCTCAACTGACGGGATGAGGTCAATATCCTTCCAGGGTACCCGGCCAGGTCGATTAGAAAGGCCTGCTCGCAGAAGTGTTTTAGGGAGCGTTTGACAGTGATGAGGGGTGGTCGTTTGACCGCGGACCCGTGCGGATACAGGCAATGAGGCAGTGATCGCTGAGATCTTGATTGAAGACAGCAGAGGTGTATTTGGAGGGCAGGTTGGTCAGGATAATGTCTATTAGGGTGCCCATGTTTACGGATTTAGGGTTGTACCTGGTGGGTTCCTTGATGATTTGTGTGAGATTGAGGGCATCAAGCTTGGATTGTAGGACTGCCGGGGTGTTAAGCATATCCCAGTTTAGGTCACCTAACAGAACAACTCTGGGAAGCTAGATGGGGAGCGATCAATTCACAGATGGTGTCCAGGGCACAGCTGGGAGCTGAGGGGGGTCGGTAGCAGGCGGCAACAGTGAGAGACTTATTTCTGGAGAGATTAATTTTTAAAATTAGAAGTTCGAACTGTTTGGGCATAGACCTGGAAAGTATGACAGAACTTTGCAGGCTATCTCTGCAGTAGATTGCAACTCCACGGGTCCTCCTATTTGATTAAACTAAAAAGGTATTACTTTCATACACACAAGATTTCTTATTTAAACTCCTGCAACTGAGGTAAAGACAGTTAAGTGGGGTGTTCGACGGATATTCGCGCTTTCAAACCACTTGAGCCACAGACTCCAAATAAGTGTCATGTTGGAAAAATTGCACAACATTGCACAGGTCTTATTTTCACTATTTGGACATATTCACTTTCCAAAGATAATAAACATGTGGAAATGTGAGCAGCATTTTGTATTCCTAGTTGAATTGGTAAATGAAGTACAAACTTTTTTTCATTTCTTTTTACATTTGAATTTCAATAGCTCCTTGGTCATGTGACCTGCTGACTTCAAACAAGGTTCAGAATGTCCACTCAGTGGGCATACACATTGCACACCCTTTAGTTTGTCCATTTTCATCTCAAATGAATTTTCAAAATTTAAGTGTAAGCTTGCAGGCCATCATCTTACATGGGTGTTAATTATTACTTATTTTTTTAGAAGTTACATTTTCCAGCCTCGCAATAACTATCTTTCACCTGGACACTGAAAAGATCCACAAATGGCATGGATCAAGGACAGGAGAGGTGTTCGAACAGAGGTGCTTATAGGCCTCATGAAAAACTGTTTCATATGCTCTTTTTAATCACAGTAATAGGCAGTGATGTCAGTCAGAGTGAGCTTGATGACATGAAAATCCTTTTCATAGCATCACTTTCATATACTTTACATTAAGACAAATCCTTCTACATTGAGTATTAGAACGCAGTTTACATAACCTGATAATGACTTGATATTTGAGTGCATTCACAACAAGCCACCTGCAGACAACTTACAAAATGCAATAGTGCATTTGAAGGTTCCTTTTTCTGATGAAAATAGTTATTTGATGCACGGCCTACTATTTCTAACTGGAAAAATAAATTCCTACGTCTTTTGTAAAATCCTTTTTCCAAAATTGATTTAGGTACATTTTTGTGAAGAGGTATGAGGGTTGTGATATGGGTCATTTAATAGTGAAATCATTTAACGGATCAATACATTTCTATATTGCTTCCCCAGTATCTGCATGAACCATCAGGCCAAGTGTTTTTGGTTGACCTGCTGGACAGAAAGAGAAGGAGGAATCGGAACACGCTGCATTCAAATTCAGGTCTTAGTTATTCCATTGTACTGGATCTAATACATATTAGCATTTTACATACATGTAATAATTTATGACATACTGTGAAAAACTCTTGGCTGCTGGCTCTGTCACTTTCAGACATGTGCAGAGCAGACTGAAAGGGGAAGGGTAGCTCTTGACTTGAACCACAGGGGTTCTCTGTAAAGAGAGAGTAATCAAAAAAGGCACAGACACACCCCTTGACCTGTATGTATTCTCTCCTGATTGGCTCTGTGGTGCACAGTCTGGCTAAAGTGACAGAGGTATGAGGAGAGACATCCTCCTTTGTATTTATGGGAACAAATATTTCCTAACACTTTGGATCCTATTCTTGGATAGTTAGAAGACAATGCATCAATGCAAAAAATACTAATTACTGTCCATGAGTAACCTCAACCTTGTGGGTCTGTGGGCCAATAAAGTGCCAACTGAATTCTACCCCTGACTAGTCTCTCATGCCCCTATGAACGGGGACACAGGGCAATAGTTTTTAATCTAAACCAGCCCTTTTTTACTGGAGTACACAAACCCCTAATTGGGGCTCTTTTCTTGACACACAGTAGCAGTTTACCAGATAAGAAGTCATGAAGATCAAAAAGTAGATTGTTGTAAGGGTGTATTACATCCTGTGCTGGCCCCATTGTCATATCCATTCTGGATTCTGAGTGGTAAAATCATAGCTGAAAAACTCCTCTATGCATGAGTGTACTGTATGTGGGAATATCTTATGTCCATCCAACATGTAGTGTTGGTACATGGAATATTCCTCAACTGCATATATCATAAATTGCTATTGCAAATAGAAGTATTATGTTCAACAACTGACATTTTCAGATATTATTTTGACAAACAAACTTTGGTGCTTACAAATCATTCTCTTTTGTCATAGATATGGTGGGCACGGTCATCTGTGATCTTTGTGATATGACTTTCTTGTGAGATGAAAATGGACAAACTAAAAGGGTGTGCAATGGGTAGGCCCACTGAATGGACATTCTGCACCTTGTTTGAAGTCAATAGGTCACATGACCAAGGAGCTATTGAAATTGTAAATTGGGAAAAATTAATGTAAAATCTTTTGAGATGAAAATGGACAAACTAAAGGGTGTGCAATATAGAAGGGTAGTCAGTGGACATTCTGAACCTTGTTTGAAGTCAGTAGGTCATATGACCAAGGAGATATTGAAATTCAAATATGTAAATATATAATTTAAAATGGTGCGAGATGTAAAATCAACAACAAAAAAGTGTGCAATGTGTGTCTATGCCATCGGGTTAGCTACAACTAGTTTTGAAAGTTTTAGGAGTAATGGTTAAAGAGCTATTGAAATGAGAAAATGTTGATTTGTTACTATGTTGACGGTCCCTAACTGCTGTTGGTGAACGTAAGGAAAACTACAGGCGAATATCTGTCGAATATCCAACCTGAAACTGTCTTTACCTCGGTACTCCTGCACAGTTAAGGGCCGTGAATACATTCAATCCGAAACAGCAAGCTTGACATTTAAAGGTAATTTCCATTTGAGCTGACATCGGCAGCGTTGAACTTGAATGCGATCGGCGTGAATGTGGTAAACCTGCCTTTAAAAGACGCATTGTCTAGAAGCGCAACTGGATGAATCCCGGCCTAACACTCTTAAATGCAACATGTTCAAGAACAGGTCCTGTAAGTGACGGGGATAACACTCAAAGCCACAACCATATGTCAGGTCAGACTAGGGCTGTGGAAGTCACGAAATTTCGTCAGCCGGTGATTGTCAGGCAAATAACTGTCGGTCTCACAGTAATCAACATAATTAACACATTTAGCATCTCCTGGCTGCCACACAGCCTACTAGCCACTGATGCAGACCTTTGGAACATCTACATTTTAAAAAGTCTAATAAATCAATGTAATATAGCCTACACTTTCAAAAATGCATTATTTTAAACAGGTCTAAATAAGCATGATACGAAGAAGAAGAATCGAATAGCATATGGAGTTTTCCATATGTTATGTCCTGATCTGGGTATGCCAAATGGCTGTGGGCTACACTAGTTCATGTTATTGTATGAAGAATACAATTGAACAAAGCTGAATAAAATAGAAAGTACATTTTCTCCAAACAATTTGAGGAAGTGCGCACATGCAGCTATTCTGTGTTGAGCGGTTAACAAATAAATATGTACTCTATATCCTTAATTTAGAGTTATTAATGTAACTCCAGTTGTTCTACAAACGTTGGGCTATATGTTTTGATTTTTAATACATTATAAGGCTGCATGATGCGACTAATGAAGATTTGATAAAAGTCGCTTAAAAAGCATGAGCTCTGCTTTGTTTTTTGCGCAGGCTGTACACACCATCAGTCTCTCATTCACAATTTGACAAGCACTTGATTATGCCTCGAATTTCATGGCTGCATTTCTTTTAGGGCTATAATGTGCCCTAAAAAAACCATTGCCTTTGCGGCCAGTGGACGTTGTGCCCTTCTCCCAGAGTGCTGCGCACTCTGAAGCACCATTCACTCGCATGGCTCTCCATCACGTGATCGGATCTTTCTCACAGGATACAAGTGAAGACAGACACGTCCGGGACGCACCTGCGAGAGTAGGCCTAACCAACAGCAAAAGCACTATACTATGTCAATCTACTATCCCCCCATAGTACAAAAGTTGACCTATTCTGTGTGAGAAATAAATATTCCAAACAGTCTGGGACAGTTGTGGGATGCAATAGATCCCCAATGAATACAACCACTAGCATCCCAAAAATATTTTTTAAGCAATGTGGCTGATGCAACAGATCAGAACATTTAGCTTTAAATGTTGATAAACTATTAGGCTATTTCTTCACATTGTAAGCGCAGAAATGCACACATGGTAGTAGGCTATAAGCATGACTGTTCCATTAGCGGGAAAAAAACATTATCAAAAGTGACCGCAAATGCGATTATACATGTAATGCTTTTATTATAAACGGTGCATTTTTATGTGAAAATTATCTTCCACAAACTTGAAACTCAAGCGCTGCTTATGTATGCCAGTTAGGCTCTAAACCCCTTATAAAGCAGATTAATGTGCTTAATTTTAAGAAGTTATTTGGCCACTACAGTGATATATACCTTATCAAAACATATAGGCCCATGGGCTAGGCTACATGAGGTGTACGACTATAATTAGAAATAAAATCGCAAAGAAAGGCATCGTCTCGTGCCTTATGCTGGGCCTCATTCACAAGTCATAGGCTAATAGTGTCAACCATCAACTATTCTTGATTTAATCTTATCTTCACATATACTAAATAATGTGTGAAATTTGTTTTGATTTAGAATGGGCCATTATCATACACCCGTCTCGAAACAGGGGCAGCAGGAAAAAATACATGTCATCTATGCACTTAAATAGAGAATGGAGGACACTTCCCGTGGTTCGTTTTCATGCCAGCCAGGTAGGCTATACTCCTGTTGTAAAGAGAAGCAATGTGCTTAATATTAGGAAAGTTGAGAAATAAATATAGTAGGCCTAGCCTATAGAAAGCCGATGGGATCCTCTTTTTAATAGAGGCCATCACTCTGTTTTCATGCGCAATTGCATAGCCGATAGAAATGTTGACAACATGAGCTCATGGGCTCTCATGTAGTCTTTGATTAGATTTTCAATCACATTTGCATTGATGTCAGAGTAATTAGAGGGACATTAAGTGCAGAGTACCAGGGAGTTAGCAAGTTTGGTAGGCTATTAATGACCATCAGCAGCATCAGAGCTTGGAGAAGCCTAATTACCGTGACTAAACGGTCATGTGGAATTTGAACATAGCAACAGCCCTGGGTCAGACCAATGATATAGAGATATATAAATCATTGGGTCAGACCGGTCTAGACTGAAGAGCCACACTGTCTGAAGGATCTCACAATATAATTCAACGAGTTATGGTCTTGATGTAGTACATGTTTCTGTTTGGGAGATAAGATATGTCCAATGACTTAACGGGGCAATCTGCAGTTCAAACAACAAAGCAGACACACCGGTCGCCACTGTTTTTTTGGCAAACAGCTGAGGAATTGGGCTTGGGAAATAGAACCTCTCAATCTCATAGACAAAGCTATGGATGCCAGGACTGACCATCTATGAGATCAACATTATAGTTAAAGTTTCCCACCTATACAGTGTTTGTTTACAAAAAAAATGGAGTAAAACATGCTTACATTTGGGATTCTGATAGGCTA
The DNA here is from genome assembly GCF_002910315.2 of Salvelinus sp. IW2-2015. Lineage (NCBI taxonomy): Eukaryota > Metazoa > Chordata > Actinopteri > Salmoniformes > Salmonidae > Salvelinus > Salvelinus sp. IW2-2015. The sequence goes on from NC_036844.1 coordinate 28,183,180, forward strand.
CGACAGTTGAACTAAGTTCATGAGGCATTTGTAAATTATATTCTTCAAGAATCAATAGATATCATTAATTTAAAAGTCTAAAAATGTATGTAGCAACTTCATATTGATTTCTCAGGACAGATGCCTGTAACCAGATGAAAAGGTTTTCCTGTACCAAGTAAAATGCTGGACATCATCGTAACCGAACAGAGTTTTTCAGCCATATTCTGAGGAATACACTGCATAGACTACATTTCAATTACTATTCAGAAGGCTGAAGGCCAAGGTATCAGCTTGTCATTTTCAAACAGCATTCTGCACCTTGCCTTCTGCTCCATGTTCCTTTCCCCAGGCAGCCATAACGAATGCGTCGTTAACGGAGACGCAGGCGACCTCCTGTACACCCTTGCTCTTCAGCTCTGCTGCCTGCTCCACAAAGCTTGGAAGGTGAGTCTGAGGGATACAGGAGCAAGAAAGGACACGGGATGTGAAACAGTGATTTCAGATGGTGCACAAGGGACGTATATGGGCTGCGTTTAGACAGGCAGTCCAATTCTGATCTTTTGACCAAATCACATCAGATCTTTACACATCAAGTGCTGATTTGATTGGTCAAAAGAGCAATTAGTGAAAAAAATTATTGGTCTGCCTGTCTAAACGCAGCCATGGGGAAAAAAGAGTGCTAAAGAGAAACGCACATCCAGGTCCATTCATTGAAACTAGGATGATCTAAATCAGGGGTAGACAACCCTGGTCCTGGAGTGCCAGGTGTGTTGAATTTAGGCAATCACTGACCTGATTAATTAGCTCAGTGTGGTGCCTAGTTGGGACAAAATCCCATTCTAAATCAGGGTTTCCCAAACTCTGTCCTGAGGCCCACTACACAGCTGATTCAAATAACCAACTCATCATCAAGCTTTGATTATTTGAATCCGATGTGTAGTACTAGAGCAAAAACCAAAATGTGGGGGTCCCCCCCCAAGGACTGAGTTTGGGAAACCCTGCTCTAAAGGGACATTACCTTGGAACACCCAGGAGTGAAGGCCCCTGGCACAGCAAAGAGAACTCCCTTCTTCCCCTTGAAGAGCTGGTCCATAGACACCTTATTGCCTGGCTCATTCTCCTGAACCTCCACAGCAGGAAGCTTATCCCCAACCTAGTGTGTGTGTAGAGGGGAGACAATAGTTCAATCAAACACTGTTGAAGGTCAATCAAATGCTATGGAATAACATGAAAGCAAACCATGGTTTTGTTGAACATAAATTGCAACCCCTATTTAGTTAGAGATACATAATTATGCACTTGACTAATTCCGTACTCATGTACAGCAGAATTTGGTGAAGAATGTATTGGACCCAGGCAGTGGTTAGGGACAGTCTGCCACCACAACAGCCTTGAAAAGTTACTATTGGAGCATGAAGACTTTGCTTAATGTTAGAGCAGAGTCTTTTCTGAGGCACTCACTGACAGCAGCTGGTTTAGCCATGTGCAGTGTTGGTGCATCCACCGACGAGCCTCATACAAACAATCCTGATCGCAGAGGTGTAACCAGACCTCACCTTCTTGAGATACAATCGCTTAGTCCAGTTCACGCTCCAGTAGGAAACATGCGTTTCTCTTTGCTCCCTCAGAACAATAACAGATTGTGTACTTTATTTCAAAGGGATTTTATCTATTCATTCTCATAACTACTGGAATACATTTGTCAATAATATCAGTTGGGAAAATGTTTGATTATTACCACACAAATACCTGTGTGTTAAAGTAGAGGTCTCTTTCAGAATTAACCATAACTATTACCCTGTGAATCATTACATGAAGAAACACACAACAAAAAAATTCACATGAACTGTACTTTCTGTGTTGAGCATCAATGAATGGTTGTGCATTTATTTTGGCATGGTCTACATGTAAAGAGATTATGGCAAGATATTTGTAGATAATGATATGATAATATTCTTGATGACTTTTGTTTATTATAGGAGAAAGTGTGGATCAGTTTCCTTAACTACAATAAGGATAAAGAAAAACTTTTACCGCAAATTAATTGTGCCAATGGAAAAATCTCATGTTCATAAATGTCAATTCACTAATAAAAAACTTAAAAACACTAACTTTATTTCTATAAGGAGTTTGAGCAGTACATTAGGATCATTCTAGAAATAAGAAAGCTGTAAAAAAAACAGTCCATTTGTGTGTCTTTTAAGGTCTTTGTATAATCTCTAATTTGTTATACCCCCTAGCATATAGCATATACAATGAAAGTACAAAATGTTAGGAACATCTTCCTAATATTGAGTTGCACCCCCTTTTGCCCTCAGAGCAGCCTCAATTCGTCAGGGGGCGTTCCACAGGGATGCTGGCCCATGTTGACTCCAATGCTTCCCACAGTTGTATCAAGTTGGCTGGATGTCCTTTGGGTGGTGGACCATTGTTGATACACATGGGAAACTGTTGAGCGTGAAAAACCCTGCAGCATTGCAGTTCTTGACAAACTCAAACCGGTGAGCCTGGCACCTACTACCGTTCAAAGGCACTTAAATATTTTGTCTTGCCCATTCAACTGTCTCAAGGCTCAAAAATCCTTCTTTAACCAGTCTCCTCCCCTTCATCTACACCAGGTACTCCCAAACTGGGTTACGCGTACCCCGCAATGCGTGAAAAACCCCGTATGCCAAATAAAAATGTGATTCCCATTTTATTTATTTTTTCTCACATTTTCAAACAGTCCATTTATATTTTCCAACGGGGTGAGGTTTTTTTCTCGCCTAAGTAGCCTCGTTTCATTGGCAAAAATAAAATTAAACCATCTAGTGTTCAGCGAAATAACAACACAATGTCAAATACAAGTAGCCTAGTCAAATAATTAACATCCAATCACATTAACCGTTACACTCTCACGGGAATTCCACTAACGGTCCGTATGTAGCCAAACGTAGCTGCTGCTCATTCCGTTTGCTCGAAAATTGATAAATGGCAAACAAAAAGTAAGGCCCGCGTCCATAGAGACACATACCAGCTCTACTGGTAGTACTGCTACTACCAGCAGTACCTACACCTGCACCTATCGGCGACACAAGTTGTTCTGCTTTCACGAGCACATCCAATGCTAGCATCAGCAATTCTACATTTGTTGTTAGCCCAGCTAGCATGGACACTGACAGTTGTGAACCTGATGCAGCCGAAGAGCTACTACCCCCTTACCCGGGAAAGCACCGAACAGACAGGGATGTTGGACCATCGAAGAGGCGCAAATATGATAACTACATTGATTTGGGGTTCACTTATATTGGGAGTAGTACCTTTCCACAGCGTGTTATGTGGAAAAGTTCTATCTCACAACTCGATGAAACCTTCACTCTTGCACAGACATTTAGAAACAAAACATGCCAATTTGAAAAATAAGCCACTAGAGTTTTTTTTGTTGCAAGAATTAAGATGACTTTCGAGTAGTAACACATGTATTAAAGCAACAGATATCATTAATAAGAAGGGTCTGGAAGTGTCTTATATAGGGAGCTACCGAGTGGCTAAGACAGTCAAGCCCCATACTATTGCGGAGGACTTCATTCTTCCTGCTGATATGGCTGGGACAATGCTGGGGGAAAAGGCCCCAAAAACTATACAGACAATGCCTTCATCAAACAACACTGTTTCACGACGCATCAGTGACATGGCAGGAGACGTTTTGAAACAATTACTGCTTCGCATAAAAGCCAGTGAATTGTATGCGTTACAGCTGGAGGAGTCAACAGATGCGGCAGGCCTGGCACAGCTCCTGGTATATGTCCGTTATGTTTATGGGGGGGTCAATTAAGGAAGACATCCTCTTCTGCAAACCAGGACAGCATGAGAGGATATTTTTAAAGTACTGGACAACTTTGTGACATCAAATGGACTTTGGTGGTAAAGATGTGTTGGTATCTGTGCTGATGGTGCAAAAGCCATGACAGGGAGACATAGTGGAGTGGTAAGCAAGCAGTTTCTCCCAACGCCACTTGGGTACACTGCAGCATCCACCGAGAGACTCTTGCTGCCAAGGGAATGCCTGACAGCTTTAAAGACGTTCCAGTGAAAATTGTTAACTTTGTTAAAGCAAGGCCCCTGAATGCTCGTGCATCTTCTGCAATATGCAATGATATGGGCAGTGACCATGTAACACTTTTACAACATACAGAAGTGCGCTTGTTATCAAGGGGCAAAGTATTGACACGTTTTTTTGAATTGATAGACAAGCTTTCTTTCCCCATCATAATTTTCACTTGTCTGACTGCTTGCATGATGACGAGTTTCTCACACGACTGGCCTATCTGGGTGATGTTTTTTCCTCACCTGAATGAACTGAATCTAGGATTACAGGGACTCTCCGCAACTATATTCAATGTGCGGGACAAAATTGAGGCTATGATTATGACGTTGGAGCTCTTCTCTGTCTGCGTTAACAAGGACAACACACAGGTCTTTCCATCATTGTATGATTTTTTGGTGTGCAAATGAACAAGCTTACGGACAATGTCAAATAGCGAAGCACCTGTGTGAGTTGGGTGCGCAATTATGCAGGTACTTTCCCGAAATGGATGACAAACTGGATTCGGTATCCCTTTCATGCCCTACCTCCAGTCCACTTACCGATATCTTAACAAGAGAGCCTCATCGAAATTGCAACAAGCGGTTCTGTGAAAATTAAATTTAAAATCAGAAGCCACTGCCAGATTTCTAGATAGGGCTGCGCTCAGAGTTTCTTGCCTTGGCAAATCGCGCTGTTAAGACACTGATGCCCTGATGCCCTTTGCAACCACATACCTATGTGAGAGTGGATTTGCGGCCCTCACTAGCATGAAAACTAAATACAGGCACAGACTGTGTATGGAAGATGATTTAAGACAGACTCAATCCAATACAACATTGCAGAGTTATGTGCATCCTTTCAAGCACATGCACCCTTCTCATTAACCTGTGGTGAGTTATTCCCAATTTTCAATTAATAAATACAGTTTTATATGTAAGATGTTTAAATAAACAGCAAAATTATTGATCATTATTTGTGCCCTGGTCCTATAAGAGCTCTTTGTCACTTGCCATGAGCCGGGTTGTTACAAAAACTCATTCTTATGTTTAATAAAATGTATAGTGTGTGTGTGTGGCAGGCTTACAATGATGGCAAAAAACAACATTTTAGAGTGCGCTGACCCTGGTGCTAGAGGGGGTACGCAGCTGGAGGTTGAATGTTTGAAGGGGTACAGGACTATAAAAAGTTTGGGAACCACTGATCTACACTGATTGAAGTGGATTTAACAGGTGACATCAATAAGGGATCATAGCTTTCTACTGGATTCACAGGTCTATGTAATGGAAAGCGCAGGTGTTCCTAATGTTTTGTATACTCAGTGTTTGTTTTTCTTGTTTGTAAACTACTTGTATGCATACTGGTTTTTCGTGCAATACAGGTTTTTCAAAAACCCATCCTGATCTCGCGAGCATACATTACATTTTGCTACATGGATACCGAAAAAGAATGTCAATTTGCGAGATGAGGATGTTTCTTCCGAGGCTATCCACCTACAGCCACAAATAATAAATAAATATGTGGATGTAGGAAAATCTATGGATAGGGGTCTAAGGCGGTAACTGTATAGTAATATTTATTTGATAGAAAACGGATTTCATGTTGTAAATCCTTTATGTATACTTCCTTCATGCGTCAGATCTGATTCCCTACAAATGAAGTGGACAAACCTTCCCAATCCGGTTATCTAATCTTGCCGGCTATAAAAAGCAGACTTCGCTTGAACGCAACGGCCGACCATATTCATGTTTTTACCCCAATCAGGACAAATGCCTAGTTGCATCATTGACTCGAGAATGGCGGCTGTATGAGTCATGGACTCGAGAATAAGTATAATAATCACGTTTTACAAACTTCAAAATTGTTTACAGTCAAGGTCAACAAGGATCGTTATTTTTTGAATTAAAAAAAATAGTTGACAGCATTTCTTACCTTGATAGGCATGTTGACAATTATCGTGGTGTGTAGTGGTCTGATGCACTGGACAAAACCGGTCCCTTTGAGAATCGCTGAGCTGGAAATCATTGGCCTATGTTGAGGCGAGCCCCTTTGACGCCGTTCATTGGTAGCAGACGACGTTCAGTGCGGATGTCACAAAAAAAATGGTTTACACAACTTACCCCGCCCCAAGCGTCCGTTTGCAACGGAATTTACAATCCAGAAAATACCAGTTTACTGTAATACTTATTTTGTAAACTCTAACTGGTGGCTGCGGGCGGACTGCGTAGGCCGCAAACATTTTTGGCCTCCCATGAGAAATTATTTTCACAAAAAATGTGCGAGCTAAACTGTGAATGGTCCTGGCGCACCAAAAACAAGTGTCAATGGAAGCCAGCTTTGGTTTTGACATCACTCCTATCAAATCACATTGAGAGCATAAATCATTGACAGAAACAGCATGAATTGTTACCTCTCGTTGTGTTGTCCTCCTGTGGCTAGTAGCTAGCTAGCTATTTTAATTGTGCCTTTATTTAACTAGGCAAGTCCATTAAGAACAAATTCTTACTTACAATGATGGCCTACCAGAAGGCAAAAGGCCTCCCGAGGGGACTAATATAAAATAACAATATAGGACAAAACACACATCACGACAAGAGAGAAACCAGAAGTTGACCCTTTCCTAAATTAGCCATGGAATACTGACCAATGATTATGACTTTAACTGCAATTCTGATCCAACCATTAATTCATACGATGTTGTGCCCCTGGCCTGAGAGGATGGAAGTTCAATATGTAGATACGTAGAAGGCTGATGTTAACTAGCTAACCTTGCCCATTAATGGAAGTTAGGCTAGCGAGCCACCATTTTAGCCAGGTAGCCGAGAACAACAAAAAATAAAAGTGTGTACTGTATGACCGAGTGATAGACCGTTTCGTCAACATGAAAGAGAGGAGGATGGCATTGGCGTTTCTCTACAAGTAGGGTGAACTAATGTATTTTATATTTGAAGGAGCACGCACGCACACGTACGCAGAAATCAGAACCATAGACAGCCACGTCATATTTAGCTTACGTTGATTGGACTAAATCGTTTTTGGTATCTTTTAGTTGTCACTGTATTAGACTAAGCAGAGGTGATTTGATGATGTTGAAATGTTGAAGCTAAAATGATATTCCTATTGTCTTTTTATTGTCTCAGCCTTTAGGCCTATATATACTACCGTTCAAAAGTTTTAGGACACCTACTCATTCAAGGGTTTTTCTTAATTTTTACTATTTTCTACATTGTAGAATAATAGTGAAGACATCAAAACCATGAAATAACACATATGGAATCATGTAGTAACCAAAAAAGTGTTAAACAAATCAAAATATATTTGAGATTCTTCAAATAGCCAACCTTTACCTTGATGACAGCTTTGCACACTCTTGGCATTCTCTCAACCAGCTTCACCTGGAATGCTTTTCCAACAGTCTTGAAGGAGTTCCCACCTATACTGAGCACTTGTTGGCTGCTTTTCCTTCACTCTGCAGTCCGACTCATCCCAAACCATCTCAATTTGTTTGAAGTCGGGGGATTGTAGAGGCCAGGTCATCTGATGCAGCACTCCCATCACTCTCTTTCTTGATAAAATAGCCCTTACACAGCCTGGAGGTGTGTTGGGTCATTGTCCTGTTGAAAAACTACTGATAGTCCCACTAAGCCCGAACCAGATGGGATGGCGTATCGCTGCAGAATGCTGTAGTAGCCATGCTGGTTAAGTGTGCCTTGAATTCTAAATAGATCACAGACAGTGTCAACAGCAAAGCTCCCCCACACCATAACACCTCCTCCTCCATGCTTCACCGTGGGAAATACACATGCAGCGATCATCCCTTCACCCACACCGCATCTCACAAAGACATAGCGGTTGGAACCAAAAATCTCCACTTTGGACTCCAGACCAAAGGATACATTTCCTCCGGTCTAATGTCCATTGCTCGTGTTTCTTGGCCCGAGCAAGTCTCTTCTTATTATTGGTGTCCTTTAGTAGTGGTTTCTTGGCAGCAATTCAACCATAAAGGCCTGATTCACACAGTCTCCTCTGAATAGTTGATGTTGATGTCTGTTACTTGAACTCTGTGAAGCATTTATTTGGGCTGCAATTTCTGAGGCTGGTAACTCCAATGAACGTATCCTCTGCAGCAGAGGTAACTCTGGGTCTTCCATTCCTGTGGCGGTCCTCATGAGAGCCAGTTTCATCATAGCGCTTGATGTTTTTTGCAACTGCACTTGAAGAAACTTTAAAAGTTCTTGACATTTTCCGTATGGACTGACCTTCATGTCTTAAAGTAATGATGGACTATTGTTTCTCTTTGCTTATTTGAGCTGTCCTTGCCATAATATGGACTTGGTCTTTTACCAAATAGCGCTATCTTCTGTATATCCTCCTACCTGGTCACAACACAACTGATTGGCTCAAATGCATTATGAGGGAAAGAAATTCCACAAATGAACTTTTAAGAAGGCACACCTGTTAATTGAAATGCATACCAGGTGATTACCTCATGAAGCTGGTTGAGAAAATGCCAAGTGTGTGCAAATCTGTTATCAAGGCAAAGTGTGGCTATTTGAAGAATCTCAAATATATTTTGATTTGTTTAAAACTTTTGGTTACTACATAATTTCATATGTGTTATTTCATAGATTTGATGTCTTCACTATTATTATACAATGTAGAAAACCCTTGAATGAAGTTATTCTAAAACTTTTGACCAGTAGTGTATATCACGGTCGGAAGGCATATGAATTTACAGGTTATAGAGCAATCAACGCAATTATCACAACACATAGGTTGTTATACAGTGCATTCGGAAAGTAGTCAGACCCCATGACTTTTCCCACATTTTGTTATGTTACAGCCTTATTCTAAAATAGATTCAATAATTTTTTTCCTTCATCAATCCACACACAATACCCCATAATGACAAAGCGAAAACAGGTTCAGATATTTTTGAAAATGTTTAAAAAATAAAAAATAGAAATACCTTATTTAGTATTCAGACCCTTTGCTATGAGGCTTAGGTGCATCCTGTTTCCATTGATCATCCTTGAGATGTTTCTAAATCTTGATTGGAGTCCACCTGTGGTAAATTCTATTGATTGGACATGATTTGGAAAGGCAAACACCTGTCTATATAAGGTCCCACAGTTGACAGTGAATGTCAGAGCAAAAACCAAGCCATGAGGTAGAAGGAATTGTCTGTAGAGCTGCGAGAACGGATTGTGCCGAGGTACAGATCTGGGGAAGGGTACCAAAAAAATTCTGCAGCATTGAAGGTCTCCAAGAACACGGTGGCCTCCATCATTCTTAAATGGAAGGAGTTTGGAACCAACATTTTCTCAACAAAATTTCACTTAGGGCCCACATCAGGCTAGGGCTGGCTCTGACTGCGTGTATGGATGTGGGTAGCAGACGCACATCCACTGTAGCCCCTCATGAGTTCAGATTCCCCCCCACCCCTGCCCTAACTGAACAAAACGTGGACAAGTATTGGACACGCAGATCCTTAGATCAGAGCTGTGAAGGGTTGGGCCGTACAACGGAACATCAAAAAGCAGGACAAAGGCATAGAAACCCTGCCACACGTATCGATGCGTCAGGGAATTTGGAGATGCATAAGCTTGTACAGGTAGATAAGAACAGAACACATTGGGCCTCAAGCAGATATGAGCCAGTCCAGATATGAAGCTTAACTTCAAGTGAAGGTGAAAAAAATAATCCACAGCCTTCCACACAAACAAATAAGATCATTACATGCTGCACCCACACAGTGAGACTACCTTTCTCATTAAGGATGCACCAATTGTGCCTTTAAGGCAGTGTAATTTGGTAAAATATTGTTTACCTAATTTTAACATTGTTTAACTGCATAAAAAAACATGTTTTTCCCATCTCAAGAGGTTAATTTAAAAAAAATACTATTGTAAAGTGCCAATGAAGTACCAGATAAAGTAACAGAGTTGACTGTAACAGGGTTGATGTTTTCATCTTAAGCGATAAATCCCCCTTGTGACAGGAGGAATGAAAGCTTGTTGTGTGCAATAGAATGCAAGTTTCACAAAAATGTTTTAATTGTTCAAACATGTCATGCCCATCTATGAGTAACAGGGTTGACGTGTTGTGCTCTAATTCGTTTTTTTATACCATAAAACACACAAAAAATGGCCAGAGTAGAACCAGTTCACCTATATTTACACAGATTTCACTATTATACAGTGGGGAGAACAAGTATTTGATACACTGCCGATTTTGCAGGTTTTCCTACTTACAAAGCATGTAGAGGTCTGTAATTTTTATCATAGTTACACTTCAACTGTGAGAGACGGAATCTAAAACAAAAATCCAGAAAATCACATTGTATGATTTTTAAGTAATTATTGTCATTGTTATGATGAATATATAGTAATTGTTCATGTGTCATATCACATATCCGTATGCAATTTCTCCCGGTCTCACTAAGTACCTGTTTCTTTCTTATGAAGCCTCTGTTCTCCATTCATTTGTGATTTTAACGACGTTTTGATACGTTTAATTCATTTATAAGAAGATCCTCTGTCTCAACACTTGCGAATCTCAAACAGACTAATTCCTTCCATATGCAAGACTCTTAATAGTAGCTGTTTAGTGAATTCTAGGGGTATATGATTGTAGACCTGACAGTAGTGATGGTACGGAATTAGTCAAGCAGTTTGGTTGAGATATAGGCAACACTTCTTGTTGGCTGCAGTTATGTTAGATAAATGGATAGTAAGTTAAGATGTGGTCGCAAGGTCTGTTTTCGCCTTAAGGCTCTGGGGCTCCAATGCAGAAATGTCTTCACCTCGTGGGCATTCAATGATATGTAGAATGGTGAGGTCAACCAGAACTTCACGGCAGGACCTGGTAGAATGACCTTGAAGAGAGCTGGAGACCACAGTCTCAAAGAAAACATTAGTAACACTCGTCGCCGTCATGGATTAAATCCTGCAGCACACGCAAGGTCCCCGCTGTCTAGCCAGCGCATGTCCAGGCCCTTCTGCAGTTTGCAATGGCCCTCTGATGATCCAGAGGAGGATATGCGAGAAGGTCATGTGTCTGATGAGGACAAAAATATAGCTTTTTGGTCTAATATCCATCTCGCCGTGTTTGGAGGAAGAGAAGGATGAGTACAACCCCAAAGAACCCATCTCAACCCTGAAGCATGGAGGTGGAAACATATATTCTTTGGGGATGTCTTTCTCGGTCAGAGGGAGCAGCGAAGATCCGATCCGATTGAAGGGGAGCGTGGATGGGGCATGTATTGCATCCCGAGAGTTTGGCAACAACCTTCCTTTCCACAGTAATGAGCATTGAAGATGGGTGTGGCTTGGGTCTTCCAGCATGACAATACGCCGAAAGCACACAGCCAGGGCACAAGGAGTGGCTCCGTAAAGAAGCATCTCAAGGTCTTGGAGTGGCTAGCAGTCTCCAGACCTGAACCCAATAGAAAACTTGGAGGGAGCTGAAAGTCCGTATTGCCCAGCGACAGCCCCAAACTGAAGGATCTGGAGAAGGTCTGTATGGAGGAGTGGGCCAAAATCCCTGCTGCAGTGTGTGCAACTGGTCAAGAACAGGAATGTATGATCTCTGTAATTGCAACAAAGGTTTCTGTACAAATATTAATGTCTGGCTTTTCTGATGTATCAATACTTTTTTCATGCAATTATTATGCGATTAATTACTTAAAAATCATAGAATGTGATTTTCTGGATATTTGTTTTAGATTCTGTCTCTCACAGTTGAAGTGTACCTATGATAAAAATTACAGACCTCTACATGCTTTGTAAGTAGGAAAACCTGCAAAATCGGCAGTGTATCAAATACTTGTTCTCCCCACTGTATGTCCAATGTTACTTTTGAAACAATTTTAAAAGGAATAGTTTCAATAGTTTATGATTAAAACAAGATTTCAGTTCGTGTTAACAGGGTTGACCTTAAAATGAGGAACAGACGTAATTTAATAATAATCTTCAGACATTACTGTCAAAGCAACAAAATAACTACTGCTTTGGAATGATCTTAAGAGAAATTTAGGGGTTGAGTAGAATAAAATCCTCCTTAAAGTCAGAAAAACATGCACTTTAGCAAGTCTTTATTCTTTAAACTGATTTCTTGTATAATAAAACCAGACATATTCAAATGTAATATTGGTGCACAATTTATACTTAAAATATCAAAGGGACTCAAAAGGCATTCTATTTGTGGAACGAGCCTGCTGTATGACAATATATTCAAAAGTTTTATTAATAACAAAATTGAACAAATTCAATAACCCAATCCCCATATATGAGCCAATGGAGAAGCAAAAATGTATCTGTAAAAGACACAATAAGAAGGGAAGATATTACACTTCTGCAGCAGCTTTCCTCAAGATAGGCATGAGAATCACAGTACACTTTGGTCTCCGAGCAACAACGCAATTACTGGAAGTACAAATATATATACCATTTATATAGTAATATAGTTTATAGAGCATTACATTTTATTATGTGACCTGAAATTTAACAAACTTTGCCATACTACACACACACACACAATAGAATGATTGAAATAACCTAGAAAATGTATCCCATTTACTATAACAGCGGGTCCTTGGATTGAGTTGTGGTTGACCACTACTCTGTCTTGTCTTTAGTACGGCTATTCCTGTAACAAACCACCTGGGTCAGGAGCAGGCAGCTGAGACAGGCAGCCACTACATGGGTCACAGTAGAGACAGAGCTCCAGTCTCCAGTTTCCTACAGAGAGGGATAAGGCCAGGGGAGGAGGGATGAGAGGGGGATAAGGCCAGGGGAGGAGGGATGAGAGGGGGATAAGGGAGGAAAGGTATGAGAGGGGAATAATGTAGGAGAAGGATGAGGAACAGAGGAGTGACAAGGGAAAAGAGATGGTAGAAGTCAAATGAGACGGCAGGGTAGAATGCAAAGAGGCATTGAAAGGGAATGTAAAGGTACAGAATTTTTTATACCTGTAGAGAGGTGAAGATAAGAGCCAGGGAGCCAGTGAAGACCAGGAACACAGACAGAGCTGACAGCTGGCCCGTGTTGCCATGGTAGTAGTTAGTCCCTGCCTGGATCACCTGGACAAACATCCAACATAAAACAATCAACAGTCAGTCTGTACAAGTCAATATAGGCAAATGTTTATTATGACCTAACATAAGCAGTTCTCTTTTCTCTCGATTGACAAAGACCTAAATGATAGCAGCAGACTAATCCAATGTTGTACTTCTCCTGCTGAAGTTTGAGATAAGCATGCTTATCTCATCGGCCAGAGGGGTACACAAAAAGCAAGATCAATGACTTAGCCAGCGAACTATTCTGAAATAATGTTTTTTCTGAAAGATGAGCATAAAATGGACACGGTCTAATTGACTCAACAACCAAAAACGCATATCTAAGTGTTGCTTTCTTAAATGGACCAAAAGATCAACCTTTGTTTATCAAAGTTAGCTGGCTAACTCATTAATCCTGCTTTGTAGTATACCCCTCTGCTCCTATAGACGGGTTGACTGACAGCGGCACGGAAATTAACGGCCAGGTAGCTAGCAACAATGACAAGAAGCTGCCTAGTGATCTCTGGCCTCCCAACAAGCTGCCCACTTGACCCCATCCCCTCCTCCATCTCTGGAGACCTTCTCCCATTCCTCACTTCCCTCATCACTGACCGCGTTCCAACTGACTTCAAGATGGCCAGAGTCGCTCCTCTCCTTAAGAATCCAATACTCGACACCTCTGACGTCAAACTACAGACCTGTATCCCTTCTTTATTTTCTTTCTAAAACACTTGAGCGTGCCGTCTCTGACCAATTCTCTCGTTATCTCTCTCAGAACAATCTTCTTGACTAACCAGTCAGGCTTCAAGACGAGTCACTTAACCGAGACTGCTCTTCTCTGTGTCACAGAGGCTCTGCCAAAGCTGACTCTCTCTCCTCTGTTCTCATCCTCCTAGATCTATCCGCTGCATTCGACACTGTGAACCATCAGATCCTCCTCTCCACCCTCTCAGGGTTAGGCATCTCAGGCTCTGCACACTCCTGGATTGCATTCCTACCTGACAGGTCGCTCCTACCAGCTGTCTTGGAGAGGATCTGTGTCTGCTCTCACTACTGGTGTCCCCCAGGGCTCGGTTCTAGGCCCTTACGTTTCCTTTTACACCAAGTCACTCAGCTCGGTCATATCCTAAAATGGTCTCTCCTATAAATAACTGCTATGCGGATGACACTCAACTACTCTTCTCCTTCCCCCCTTCTGACACCCAGGTGGCGACACATATCTCTGTGTACCTGGCATATATCTCAGCTTGGATGTCGGCTCACCACCTCAAGCTCGAAAAAACAGAGATGCTCTTCCTCCCGGGGATGGCCTGCCCGCTCCAAGACCTCTCCATCACGGTTGACAACTCCACGGTGTCCCCCTCCCAGAGTGCAAAGAACCTTGGCGTGACGCTGGACTGTTGTCCAGCACCCTATGGTGACGCTGGACTGTTGTCCAACACCCTATCATTCTCTGCACACATCAAAGCAGTGACTTGATCCTGCAGGTTCATGCTCTACAACATCTGTAGAGTACGACCTTTCCTCACACAGGAAGCGGTGCAGGTCCTAATCCAGGCACTTGTCATCTCCCGTCTAGACTCCTGCAATCTGTTGGCTGGGCTTCCCACTTGTGCCATCAAACCCCTGTAACTTATCCTGAATGCCGCAGCGTGCCTGGTGTTCAACCTTCCTAAGTACTCCCCGCTCCTCTGCACATTCCACCGGCTTCCAGACGAAGCAAACATTATCTTCAAGACCCTGGTGCTTGCCTACGGAGCAGCAAGAGGAACAGCATTACCGTCAAGCTATGCCAAAACCTACATCCCATCCGAGCACTCCGTTCCGCAACCTCTGGTCTCTTGGCCCTCCCACCCCTTCGGGAGGGCAGATCCCACTCAAAGCTCTTCTCTGTCCTGGCACCCCAATGGTGGAACAAGCTTCCCCCTAAAGTCAGGACAATGGAGTCCCTGCCCATCTTTCGAAAACGTCTGAAACCCTAACTCGTTGAAAAGTATCTTAAATAACTATCACAGTGCCCCCGACACCCATTAAGATGAAATGTAAAAATAATCGTAGGTGGCTTTTTTCAGCTCTTTGTATCTTGTTATTGAGACCATGTCTTGTTTTGAGGTGTTTTGACTGATGTCATGTCTATGCTAATATGGCTAGCTAACCAACAACTGTAACTATGTATTTGAGACCTGTGCTCATTGTGCAAATGTATTCGTTTTCAATAAACATTGAGACAAATGATAGTTTACATGCTGTCAACAGTTTAACCAACCCAGTCTGTTTTGCTCCATAGTTTCACAAGCGTCAGTTTTGTTGCTGAACAACCAACACGTCTACACCATCTGCTGACTGTACCTTAACTGCTATAAGCCTTGCAGTTGATTACATTTCCATGCAAATTGAAAATAAAAGTATTGTATGGTATCATACCCGGCTAGCAACAACAGCCAGCATGCTGGAGGCCTGCATCGCAGGGATGACCTGTTCAGGGACCAGACGAGAGGTCAGGAGCAACATAACACCACCGTAGGCCAAGAGGAATACTATACCTGCAGGAAACAAGGACAGTTATGACACAGCCCTGGTACAGAACATACACTCATATTCCTGTGAACTGTTGAACTACTTTGTCATAACATTGCCTAATTTGCTCATTTTACCAATGGGATGGTGACTTACCAAACAGTAGCTAATCAACGTGTTAAAAACATTTAATCTCGCCACTATTGTGAGTATTGATGTAAAAGGAATCTATAGGCACGGACTCAGGCACATTGGAAGCACAAGTATACACAGAGAGGAGTGGTCAAACCTTTGAGGGTGTTACCACTGTAGTGTTGGATGAGGAAGCCCATGGCCAAACCCTGCATAAACATGAACAGTCTCTCTGACCAAGCTCTGTGCAGACAGACACACAAATGTTGTCAATAACAGGCTTTGTCCAATTCACTGGTTTGCGCTCATCACTGGATTAGTGTAAATCACTTTTGTTAAAAAGGAGTGTGTAATAAAAATATGAATTGATCATACTCAAGGGGAACGTTGTTGGTGATACAGTAGACCACAGGACCTGTGATGGCATAGACCTGCAGTAGGACAGACCACCAGCTGATCCCTGATGCACTCCTGGCCCTCAGTACCTTCCACAGCTGAGGGAGCTGCGCTGTTTGGCAGACCGACAGGTGGAGGAGAGGGAAGGGCATATGAGAGAGGGGGAAAAGCAAAAAGGCATAGCAACAGACAAAGAGATATTTAGATATAGATCCTCTGCGTAACAGAGGTTTCCCGATTATTAATCCTTGCATAATGTGTGAGAGCAGTCGAAGACAGAGAGAGGTTTCTCACCCATCACAGTCCCAAGAATGATCCACACTCCCACAGTTTTGCTCAGAACTATCTTCCAGCATGGCACTATTATTACCCAAAAAAAGTATTGTCAGACCACCTAAACCATATGAACATCTGGGGTGGAGGACTTGTTAAAATACTAGAAACTATCTACTGTAGGCTTTACAAGACCTTCGGCAAGGCTTATAAAAACACTGTATACAAAAGGTGCTGAAACATTGTAAAACTTTAACAATCACGCATGCAACAACTTCCTCAGCTTTACTCTACGTAAGCATCTCTAAATAACAAATCTGAAATGAGTATCACGTCAGCAGCACATCTTTTCCAGACCAACAGGACAGCGAACCTCACCGTGGAGAAAGTTTAAGTCGACAAAAAAGTAGTTGTAACATTTCTCTGGCAAAAAGTATGTGAGTAGAAACTCTTTAGTTGGAGACAGCAATTCCTCCAACTCCGACGTGTCCATCGTTCTACAATTGTGTGCCCTTGGAAAGTTTTCCCACTGATTTTAGGGAAACATGCAGTTCCCCAAAGAGCCTTCCCAAACATCCTTGCCAAGTATAATGCGGAACTAATGTCATTAAAGCGCTGCAAACGGGAAGCAAAAGCTGTTGCACTTTTTCCAGTGTCCAATGAGAAGACAGTTTTAGCAAGATCCTCTCTGATCCAACCAATCAAAACCGAGAGACCAGAGCACATCTTTAGGTTCCATTGGTGTCAATGACGGAGGCAAGAGTTTGGCAGATAATGTGCTGTTTTTATTTAATTAAAAAAATGCCTAGGTTTTTAGCTGAAGAGGGTTAATGTCATCTTCCACAGATGACCCAGGTTCAAGCCCATTGACCATATAGATAATGTGCCTCCTTCTGTAAATGGTGGACTGAGCTATAGCCCTAAGTCATAGAGATCACTGTGCATGAGGCTATGCAGGATACATGTCTAAAGTGTTGATGGTAAACTGTTAGTATGGGAGATAGTTCTAAATACAAAAAGTTCACAAACTGACTAATGTCTTTCAAATTGGGGTTCTTAATGAAATCTGATATGATATTGTACCTCTGCAGAGGGGTACATGTTTGCTGAGAATCTGCATTATGCAGTTATGTCCATAGACTTACATATTATAACTAATGTAATAGGATATCTTTGGTTATATCTGACCCATGAACCTTTGGTGAGCAGGACAGGAAATATTGTTTAACATGATTGGGAAACAAGACAGCAGCAGACAGACAAACATTCTAACAAACAGTTCATGACAGAAGACGTACGAGACCAATGATATGTGATGGTGTCTGCTAATTTATTACAAAACACAAAGCACCTACAATATTTATATTGACCCCTTGTTTCCTGCAGTGTAGCATTTGTCTTCACAGTGATTTAATTATGAACATTTTGTTTAGACAGTCACATCAAATTAACCATTGTAGCTTACTGAAAAACAATACAAACACAGACATTCACAGCCATTAGACTTAAACCCACACAAAAAAATTAAACGAGTATCAACAAACATCAGCAAATTGAGTGAAAAATAGAATTTAATATTTTAAATACAGTATTTTTTTTAAATACAAATATTGATTAGAATTTTTCCATATTATAAGCTTTAGTACTACTATTAATTATTTTTATTACTGTTGATGTTTAATTTACATTATGTGACTATACAAGGAAATGTGAAACTGAGTTTTGGTAATTTCTTGTATTGCTCATTTACGTCAATGTACACAAACATACTAACAACTAGCAATGACTTTACATCCTCTACATTGTGATAGTCTAAATCCCCCCCACCAACCATACCTATATATGACAGACAAAGTGGCATTACATATTTCGTATCTCTATGAAAACACTACCTTTGTATTATTATATTAGAGTTAATATTGACACAAACATGAACTTTATTAAACTGTACACATTTTTTTTTTTTTATTCAGTCTTTGAGAAACAAAATACAAAAATTATGATAGAACACATAACAAATCAGACAGCAAGATATAGTACAGTTGAAACAATTGTCGCCTGGTGTTACTTTTTAATTTAAAAACCTGAATTACAATAATGGAGCCACAAATGGTCATCAAACGCAAACATCCACAGCCACGAAGAAACATCCACAGCCACGAAGAACAGAACTAAATCTCGAACATTTGTTTGGGAGTTTCCAGACTGCAAAATCTCCTCTCACAACTAGGTGGGGTAATTGAGAGGAGAGTATGTTAATTCAACATGGTTGAATTAACATACTAAAGAAAATGGGTTTTCTTCAATGCATTATCAGAAGAAAAAATCTATTTCAGTAATGAATTTGAAACACATAACATTCACAATGGATTGCCTTATTCAGGTATTTCAGTACCAAACTTTCAGAGTTTAACAGTCTTATTTTAGTACCAAACTTTCCAAGCGTAACAATCTAAACTCAAGATTAAAATCCTGTAGAAAAAAACAGATACTCAAGTATGAATTTCAATTAACAGTGGCAATTAGTTGAATCTATCCCATCATTCATGTCAGGGACTACCACATTTACTGGATTCAGCTCTCATGGGCTTTTTTGCCATGCGCTAAAGTTCTCAACAGTGAAAATACACAGTCATAACTTATTTCTAGTAATACAGCACCCAACATGTATGGTTTAGAGTCTACATCATACATGTTGGGTGCTGTATTACTAGAAATGTTATGACATTGTAGACTGAATTAGCATTTTGCTGCTCTGATTGATTTACAATCAAATTCTTCCTCAACAAGTGGCCAAAAGACCAACAGTCCAGGCCCTTTACATTTTGCCATTTCTGGTAGCTTACAGACACTGTAGCTTACAGAAACTGTAAGAGCTCTGAATAGATACATGTATATCACCAATCAAGCCCATAAAACAGAGTAAACAGACAAATAGAAACTATGAGAAGGATTAAAAGGAGGGTCTCAGTCAGAGTGGCTGTAGATTCCCATATGAGGCTGAATGTGTTGCATTTCATGTTGCTCTAAACCCCATTTGGGCACTATTAGGCTTGCAGTTCAAAGGTCATACACAGTACGAAGACCTCCAGGTCAAAACAACAGAAGTCCCTTTCTTCAGTCTTTCAGCGGCTGCAAGAGGAGAAGCAAACTGTTCCGCTGAAACGACACCTCATATATATATATATATATATATATATAAAAAACTGTTTAAATTCCTAATTTTAGCCCCAAACCGATTTGATCACTAATAATGGCAGTCAGTTAATCAAACTAATGGTTTTAAACAGCACATTCCATCTGAATCAGAGGGGTTGGAGAGGACCAGTGAAGAGATCTGGAGAATCAAGCATCCAATGAAAACATGCTCAGGAGCCATTGTAGTTCCCCTCTGACCCAATCTTCTTTATTCACTCTGTTATGGCCAGGCTGACCAAGAAAGTAGAACAGTTGCTTTTTCCCCTGATCTTGCCGCTTCAGTGTGGTGCCAACACTGCAAAATGACAGCGCACCTTCTCTCTCTCACATACACTCACACAAAGGCTTGCGCATAATTCATTTTTTTGTATGCCTATTGGGACTACTTACAGTATAAATAAAATCAAACAACTTCCAAGTACAGCGACACTTCAACACTTTGTTGACAATCATCATATTCCCTTTTCTTGGACTAATAACCATTTGCACAGCCTTTTATAAGCTGTTTTTCCACACCCACCCTGCCACCTAGGCCTATACGTATAGCCAGTCATTGCCTAACCAGTTACCACTATTATTTTATTTTGTCTGCAACTTTTTTGTATGTAAAGTATTGTATTGCTTTAAAAATATTGCAAGTAATTCCTATGAGTAAATTGTAAGACTGTGCGTCTGTGTATGTAGACTAACCTACTACTCTTATGGGTGCATGTTGGTCTGACCCTATACTGCAGTCTTTGTAAATGGTTGTTTCTTTGCCTGGTATTTTAGTATGGCTTTTGTGTGGAGGGAGATATTGCATTTTTCACAATCAAGACTCAGCCACAAGGTTACAGTCTGGTCTTAGATATCTAACTGCAGTCCTTCAGTAGTTTATGATGTGAAGCTTACCCACTGGGCACACACACTGGTTGAAATTACATTGAACCAACATGGAATAGACATTGAATTGACGTCTGTGCCCAGTGCTACAAATGAAAAACCTTAGTGATACTGGAAATCTAATATGATTCTGACAATCAAACTGACTATGTCTTGGACTCTTTCAATGAAGTTTGGCAGTCAGGTATTAAGGAGTTAAACTCCACCATCAACCTCCACTGAGGGCATCTACAACATGTATACATGTTTTCTCCATTTTTTTAACACCATTTTGAATCTCTGAAGAGGCCAGAGATTATCTCCACATTCTTCATGGTCAAAATCTAAGACAAACCTCTCCGTTCACAGCAGCCAGCCATTCACTCTGCAGATTGCCCGTCTCTCATCGTGCCCTTGCATCCGCTCTCCTTGGCTTCTCCTCATCCTCCCTTCTCTCTAGGGCGAGTCCATCATGGCTTCCAGCATCTCTAGGAAGAGTTTGTGCATGGGCACGCCGCCTCGGGTCTTGATGCTGTAGAAGGTGGTGAGGGCGCGACCAGCTGTCTGGCGGAGGAGGGGGAGGGTGAGGAGGAGGCGCCCCACCCGCTGGGGGTCCTCGGGATGTCGCTGGCACTCCATCTCCAACAGGGTCTGGTGGAGGAGGTCCCTCAGCTTCTGCACCGCCTCCATGTCCTCTATGTACACAGAGTCTGGCACGGGAAAGGGGGAGCATGGTCAGACTGTATATCAGTGGGGGAAGAGGGTGTTTGGTGTTTTTTTCTAAATGATTTATTTTATCTTTTGGAGAGATGGTTTTGTAAGATTGTGTTTGTCAGAGAATGTGGATGATTAAGGAACAGAACACACCAGTCCAGACTAATGACCATCTTTGTATTTGCATAACAAATAGTGCCTTTGTGGGTTAAGCAGACCGTGGGGGTGAATCTTCTGTTTACAGTAATTGTCTGTCAGTCCCTCAGGGCTGAAGTTATTTTCATCAACAATCTCCTCAAAAATGGAGACTATGACACAGATCTTTACTAATCTGTCTTCTCTGATTTCTTGAGTTGTATTTTCTTTTAAATAAACAGTTGGACATAAACTGTTGCTTAACGAAACTGAAAGTGGAATAGTGCTTCAAATAAAGCATGTCGTCATATTAGCAACTAATTGTACATATGGAGGGTTCGGTATTTCAGTCTCACCTACTGCTTTCATCACATTTTCATGTTGTGACACTCCACATAATGCTGATTGTAAAGGTATTCTAGGATTATACTTTTGTATAGCTAGTTTACCGGAGTTGGTGAGTGCGATGGCTTTGAGCATGACAAACTCCTCCCGGTCCAGCTGCAGGGAGCGGAAGCGTCGGGCCAGCTGGCTGATGGCTGCGTTGAGCTCTGTCAGTCCAGCCACGCGGGACATCTCCTCGTCAAGGACAAAGTCCTCAGCGAACACTACCTCATCCTCACAGCCCAGGGAGCGGAAGGCCACACCCAGCACCAGCACCTCCAACCATACGGACTGCAGCACCGACATCTGGTCTGCCAGCGACAGCGACAGGAAGCCTACAGGGGGGGACAGGGTAGACTGACTGATCAATCACTAGGCAAAAAGCTGATACAACGAGACAGCATTCTAGTCCCTGATCATGGCATAGTGAACCACTGCAGGGCTACTGATAAGAGTTGAGGGCTAGTTCCCACTAACTTATTTCACCTTACTTTCCATACTTTCCGCCATTCTCTTCCCATGCCGATCTCCCTCCCCACCAATCCCTCTTCCCTGCCCCCCTTACCGGGGATGTGTTTGGCCCAGCCGATGATGACGACCAGTTCGCGGTCGGCGAGGTCACAGAGGGTGGTGAGTGTGCGCTGAGCCGTATCAGGCTGCAGGGGGTCAGGCATGGCAAACAGTTTCTCTGGCTCTGCCACCAGGAGGTGGGACACGATGATGTTGGAGGAGCCTGGGTCACGCACACAAACAGAAAGCAAAGGTCATGGCACAACTGATGTTACATTTACCATAAAACAAAGAACAAAGGCACTATGTTAATCTAAACTCATCCTTATGTGGAAAGAGTTCCATGATGTTACAGAAATGAAGGGTCTCTGGAAAAACAGACTGCACAGTTAAGAGTGTTTCTTAACAAACTCTGAAAATGTCTCCTGAACAATCTCCTACCTTTTTCCCCTTCCTTCCTAAGCGGTAGAGGGGTACTCTGGTAGGTCGCATTCTCCACCTCTGGACGCCTTTTATACTTCTGTCTCCCTCCTCTGACCCGGTCCAGACGGACTCCTGCAACACACAACACCACGACAATGAATAGAAAGTGATAAGGAGAGTGAGAGAGAGAAAAAGAGACAAACAAACTCCCTTTGTTTGGGGAAGTATGGAGATTAAAAAAAGGCAGATCTTAATCAAATAACTACTTTCCACACTGCATCAAACAGTGTCTCCAGACCAGACCAGTCCAGACCACCAGTTAAGGGCTCTGGGTCATACACTCACCCTCTTTTAGCATGCCTACTTTAAGGCACTTGGTGAAGCGGCACGCCTGGCAAGCCTTTCTGCGCCTCTTGGTGATCTCACATTCGTTTGACGCCGGACAGCTATATTCAATGTTACCTTAGGTAAGGCAAGGAGGTGGAAAGAAGGACAGAGAGAAGGAGAATAAACAAACAATAGCGATATGAGACTTCTGTCAAAGCAATCAAGGTCTATCCCATTTCATTCATTATACTGGATTGCAAAAACGCACAAGACACACACTCAACTTCACCCACATCCTTACCCTGGATGGTTCTCTTGAAGAAGGCCTTGCAGGCTTCACACGAGGCTACACCGTAGTGGTAGCCAGATCCTACATCTCCACACACTAAACACAGTCTCTTGGGAAGTGTGCTCAGGGCATACTTGCACCGCCCTCCTCCGCTACCTGTGGATCCCTCCTCCGCCCCATCACCACCCTCCTCCTTGAAGTGGCACCGCAGGGCCGGTGTGTACAGAGGGGGTGAGTAGCGCCCAACCCCGTCTCCTCTTGTCCCACCTCCACCACTCTGGGAGGAGTCTGAGGAGGCTCCCCCTGGGCTGGCCCGGCCTCCTCCACCTCCCTCTGGACTGCTGGGCTCTGCCTTGATGTACAGGTCTGACCGACGCTCCCTTGAAGACATGATCACTGCAGACAGAGGGGAGAAAGATAGGGGGTGTGAGACAGAGGTATTAGACTGTCACACATCCATTTCTGAGTCACCTTTTCATTACATGTTAGTATCAATACACCCCTCCAGACAACCAGGACCATCATAAGGAGACAACATAAAAATAATCAAAGCTGTTCCCTCAATGCTGAATTATATTACTCGCTTGACATCTGACAAGTCACGGCGAAGACACCTTTGGGTTGACTGACAAGCATCAACAGAGAGCTGCAAAGACTGAACATAATACACACTGCAATATGCCTCCTTTTCCCTTATTAAAAGCAAAAACAAACTGTAGGCTTTCACAGTGTTGGATTCGAGGTTAAACTTGGAACACTGTTATACTCAGAAGTATAGGAACATTAGTTACAAAAGAGACATGAGGGGTGCCATAACGAAGTTTGGGAGGGGCTGAGCGCAGGGAAAACAATCGCATGTGACAGTACTGATAAGGGGAGAAACCGTTGAAGGCTCATATCACTTAGTTCCCTGCTTAGCAATAATTATGCAATGTTTAGCGATAATGAGGAGACTCCACCCAAAGTGGGGTATGAATACCACCACGGGGGAAGCCATGCCTTTGTCTGAATTACAACTGATCTGGACTCTTTGGTTTGATAAAAAATCATGATGAATCCTGCCGACAACGCCAACTGTTAGGTTCTAATTTTCAGAGTAAATAACTCACGGACACTAGAAAAGCTTAACCAAGTTGAATTCTTCCCAAAGGGTCGATTCAGCTGTAATTCAGACAAAGACATGGCTTCCCC
Organism: Salvelinus sp. IW2-2015; assembly: GCF_002910315.2. NCBI lineage: Eukaryota > Metazoa > Chordata > Actinopteri > Salmoniformes > Salmonidae > Salvelinus > Salvelinus sp. IW2-2015. Next base: position 28,207,633 of record NC_036844.1, read on the forward strand.
CGTGGTGGTAATCATACCCCACTTTGGGTGGAGTCTCCTCCTTATCGCTAAACATTGCATCATTCTTGCTAGGCGATGGGAGGAAAAACAACGACAGTTACATATCGTAATATCAATTTGGACAATATTACATTGGAGTCAAAGTATGTTAGCTAGAGCTGGTTGGCTGCATCTGCGGCAAAACTCTGGTATTTTTCCTAATTTAGCTTGTTCTCCATCTTCTTTTTAAATAGTGAGCCAACATGTTTTCAACACCTTTATTTCAATGACTGATCAAAACTAATGTTCTCATGCTCTCATGCTCTCAGCAGTAGACATATTTGGAACATGAAATCGCAATATTGAATCGCAATAAATATAGAATCGTGGAAATCGCAATACATATCGTATCGGCACCTAAGTATTGTGATATCGTATCGTGGGGTCCCTGGCGATTCCCAGCCCTACTGCAGTGTGGGTACCTATTGCCTCATAAATATGCAACAACTAGTAGCCTATAAGACAAATGGCTGCACACCAGCAGAGAATAATTTGACATAACAATAATGGGATATTTTGAATTACGAGAGAGAGAGAGAGAGAGAGAAATAGGCGAGCGAGATGGAGACAGAGAAGGGGAAGGGAGAGCGTGTTCAAGCATGCATGCGTGTGAGAGTACCTTATGTACCGTATTTGAGTGCTAAAATGCTAAGGGATGTGAGAGAGACCATAATCCCAGCTCCAACCTACTCTGACCTCTCCAGATTAGGGTCATTAATCCAGAGCAGAGTAGCAGCAATCCCTTAACCCCATAAGGAATCCCAGTAAGGAGATGGACGACACTCCCAACACTCTCCATTATGACGCACTGAACCTACAAACAGCATTAGAGACAGTTGTGCATGGCCGATTATCACTCAATCATCTGAACAACTGAAGAAAGAGAACACTTTCAAAATGCAATGCAAAAATGTTACTTAAAGAGATTCTGGGATTGTGACAGCACACAGCACACAGACAGGGATTGTGTAAAACGGGGATCCTGTCTCTGAACTCTACACTGTAGGCCACTGGTCCTACCCTTCTCCTCCTTTCCACAGATCAGCAGGAGGTGTTGCAATGTGGGCCAATGTACTTTGGTTGGTCCAGTGGCCAAATGCTTCTCACACACCATTCACTATGGCCTGTAATCTTTACGCCTTTACGTAACACGTCAACTATGACATTACTACCCTGGCCCCAACCCCACCTCTCTACTATTTGTAACAGGAGTTACAGTCCAACTGCAAAGGAGGGAGAGACACAGGCACAGATGCTTTCTAGTAAAATATATCCATGCCAAGAATTTCACACCCTGTTCTAGCTCCCATCTTTGGCATAGATGACCATTTATTATTTGTGAAGCTATTCAATAATTACAATGTTCTGATAATGATGATCCCACCCGGTAAATAATACTCTCATGACTTTTAAGAAATTAACATATTCAAGAGTGATAAAATGAAGTGGTAAAACAGAGATTTCAATTATCTGACAATGATCTGACAAATGCTGAGGTCTTCACGCCTATTTGTCAGAATGAGCCTTCACAATATAATCTGTCACCCTCGCTGAACTCAAAGAGACAACCGGAAGAAGCCCCCGCAATATTCAATAAAATGTGCAGTGCATGTGAGTTAGCTAGCTAGCTGTGTTAGCAGCTATGCATTTACTAACTATTTTTTTGTGTACTTTAATTCGGGCAAAGCCATTCGTGGGACGGTGAGAGGCAGGTTGGTCAGGTAAAGGAAAAGGTGTAGATAATAAGAAAAGGAATGCCACGTCCCTATTATTTTTCCTGACTTTATAAGGAATTTAGCTAGCTAGCTAACGTTAGACAGTATCACAGTTAGCCGTTATAGCAAGTGAAGTTCCATGTGTGGCGTTTGCACATTCTTACATATAATGAGCTAGCCTTCCAGCTAATATTCCCTATCTAGATCTGTGTTGGATGTTCAGTTATCTAGCTGAATTTAAAACGTATATTTAGATAACTAGCTAGGTAATCCCAAATTGAAGTCCTAAAGAAAATATACTAGTAACGTTACTATAGCTAGCTAACGTTAGCAATCAATGTGTATTGTTGGCTTTCCTCATCAGGTGACATTAACTTACCTCTAGCCAGCTAGCTATCTCCCTCAATGTAGCTTTAGTTCCCCAAGTATTTGCTTTCCCTCGGCGATATTATCACGCAGGTTTGTGTTGTTGAGGCTACACAACGTAGCTAACATGTTATAACGCGTCTAAAACGTGTCATGATCCTCAAACGTGTCGAAATCGAATGTTGGTTTTCAGACAGGAGGAGATGGGAAGTCTGATGCATAATAGGAAGTAGTCAACGTAATAGTCATTCAATGAAAGACTGAGACATGGGTTACTGTCTACCCCAGCCTACTACAGTATGCCTTAGTAGCATAGCTAAAAGTCTTTATAAAAAGCAAACACATCATAAATAACAACTTTAATTTGACAAATAATGGCAACTTTTTGATCTGTGAAATCATTAAACTCTTCAAACTTTTATCAAGCATATCCTCCACAGGCTGAGTGTATGTAGTCCTACACTTTGTCAGTGCTTAAAGTCAATCAGTTTGACCATATCTTAAAATAGTTTCAGCAAACTTCACAACCACATTAATAGATCAGATCACTATTGAACATCCATAATTACTGGTGGTTAAGATTTGATTGAAAGATATAGAAGACAAAGCAATTACCTGTGTTGCTGTGCTGCAGTAAAGCCGTATTCGTCTCCTCTCCTGGTAAACCCACTCACTTTTTATTTTATTGGTTTAGAATTGTGGCTATGGTCTGGGTAGAACAGTCTGATTATCAGGAAACCTAAGAGGGAAGACAAAACATTTCTGATTTCTTCTCAGGTCATGTATTTTTATGTGCATGTTCAAGATTATGTCATAGGACAGGGACAAAACACATTTCATCTTGGTCTCCCAATTGTTACTTTATCTAAATCTTAACCCCTCCCCACACACACACATACATGTGTACATACAGTATGTACAGTACACCAAACATAATGGTTGCTTTAACCAACATAAGCCCGAAGATGTTGATATATTGTCTTGTTATAAGGTTCAATCATATTTTAAGCACTCTGTCTAAGGTTTTCAAGCTTATTGGGGTTTGGAAATGTATAGCCAACAAAACGTGTGTGTGTGTGAGAGAGAGAGATTTACAGAGATTTGTCAAGGCTTTGTAAAACTACTAAACTACTCCCTATCTCTAAACCAAATTGCATCAAATGACTGAGTGACTGTCTATCATACACTGTGTCCTGTTATTTTCATCAACACCATTTGGTAGAAATTGCTGACAGAGGGGGAAACCATTTCTTTGTCTTTCTCACAGGCACAATTTAGATCATTGCAGTCACTTTTCTCATTCCCACACAAGCACACATACACACGTTTCTGCACACTACACCCAACCACCCCTCCCCCAACTCTCCCTCTGTGACACATTCCAAAGGTCAAAGTCACAGGAAAGCTTGAAGGACAGATAGAGTAACTGCAATTCGGCCTCACTCAGACACAAGCACACAGAAAATGTTTAAGTTGGATGAATGTTTTAAGAATGGGGGACAAAAAAATATTGGAAGAAATGTTAGGGGATAAGATGACTAATTGGTATGTTATAGGGGGAAAGTGAAAAGAATCTCTGATTTACATGCCTATGTATAAAATAGTGCATAATTATTCATATACATTTTCCTATTTTAGGTTGAAAATACAGCACCATAACTATTGTTCACATGCATCACAAATAGTTTAACCTGAAGTGAAGCTCAAAAACTGACAGACAAATGAGAGTCTAAAACTGTTTCTAGATAGTGTCATCTTTTTACTAACACAAGTTCTGCACGATGATAGGCACCATCTTCTACAACATCTAGCACATTATAAAAAAAGGCTTTGAATGACCATCATGATGAGCTCGGTGCCAAGAAAATCTATCTTGACAATTGACACTTCAAACTCAACAGTAACAGCATCAACAAAAGACCCAATTCTGTCTACTTCCTTTGTCTGATACCAGTATTTGTTTTTAGTTAACTATCTCTGTAAATGTTCCTTATCTCAGGTTAAGAACTGTTAGAGCACAATTGGTGTTTCTGTGTAAAGAACTGAGGATATCTAAAGTTTAATTTGAAAGCTTTGCATGCAGCACTGTGGAGAGACAGTGAGAGCAGCAGAGGTGACCTTGCCAACTGATCTCAGACCGGTGAAAGGTTAATTGCAAAACTGGATTATGGCTTCTTAAGATCAGGAATCTCAATCCTGCTCCTGGAGGGTCATAGTTTGCACAGGTTATTCCCTTGGGAGACTATTCACCTGCATTCTGATGATGAAATGTACTATCTGAACAGCAGTTGAGAAACTGGACTGTGTGAGTGTTTAAACTGAGTTCATAAAGCATAAAAGTCTCTTTAAATTATGGTTGTCACTCAGTATGCCATCAAAGACTATTGGTCAGGCCTTTACCTGGAGAGATAAGAGTGGCAGGTAGCCTAGCGGTTAAACACTTTTGGCCAGTAACCGGAAGGTTGCTGGTTTGAATCTCTGAGCCGACTACATCAAAAATCTGTTGATGTGCCCTTGAGCAATACACTTAACCCTAATTGCTCCTGTAAATCACTCTGAATGAGTGTCTGTCTGCTAAATGGTAAATATATATATGTATAATGTATGACTTAACTGTGGTAGCCAAAGTCCAGAAACAAGAACTAGTCCACTGCAGACCAAATGCTACAGTAAGGATAATTTATTTGGTTCTATTTCATACCAATCTGTTTGGATTAATAAATGCCTGCAATCTGTTTGGATTAATAAAAGCCTATATGAAAATGTGTAGGTAACTACATTGCGCTGATGAGTGAGGGTAAAGCTATAGCTTGATGTAGGTTAGAGGGGATTGACCTAACTCTTTGGGTCAGTCATGATGTCCCAGTGACACAACACACATGCCAAAGCATTCGGTATTTTATTATTACAGCAACTCACCATTACAATTATCGTTCGTGCGTCCCCCTTCAATAACGTGGTCATGCAAAGTTAATCAGCTGCAGAATAGAGAGGAACCGCGCGTGCAAATGATTCAGACGGAATACAGACTACAATAGGCCTATATTTTGACAGATTTACAATGTTGACCATTATCAAGCACTTACTTGTATTTGTGTGAACATCGCAGGAAAGAGGTCTCAAACCAGGCAGTACTGTAGCTACGGAAGCCACAGAGAACTCCACTACAAGCCACGGTTATACTCACCGGGTTTTCGACATTGCCACAAGAGTGGATGCAGCTCGTGGCCAAAATAATAGCCTATAACGTTTATTTATGTTTAAATTGTAGGATCTGAGTTGCGATCAGTCGTCGTAGCGCAAATTCTTTCTAAAATGATTGCTTGAAAATAGAAACTGCTGCGACAATGTATCAAGGGACACAGCGTCGAAAAACTGATTGCCGCTGATAAAAAATGGTCAACCAAATGTGGTATTTAATCCATAGGCTATTCTCTTATCAGGCCTGGTCCTGCATATTGATGTTACTGGAGGTTGTAGATTATCCTCGCTGCTACAACTGAGGTTTTAGTTACGTATAGCCTATCCCTTGTCCATTCTCCTCCCTCTCTCAATTTGCGTCTGCGGTGTCTCCGTTACGTCCGTGCGCGCCCTCCAATCCAGCCTCGTTCCATCAGCGTCATCTGCGTTGCAACAATGAAAAAATGACCTACTGTAGTCTAGCGTCTGCCTGTAGCCTCACTGTTTTAGATTTTATACATCGCATATAGAAAAAAAACCTGTCGTGATCATTACCTATGGTATGTAGATCATGCTCACTACCAACATACAGAAAGCGCAGTAAGAGTGCCTGGTTTATTATTGCATCGAATAGGCTATGTGCTGCCTCTAAACTCCAATGCCAATCAGTAATATGCCATAATTCGTTTTACAGGTTCATGGATTTCAATAATTTACAGTAGACCCAGCCTATTATAAATAGTTGGACCAATAATAGGTGATCTTTATTACATTTTTTATTTTACCAGGAAGGCCAATTAAGTTAGGCCTACTAACTTCCATAAAGGCTGCTTTTTGGATTGCTTATGCAGTTTGATAATTTGTTGGTCTAGGCCTAGCCTACTCCATTTCAGAAACAGCTATATGATTATGCAATCCAAATTTGATTATGCAATCCAAATAGCTTCACAATATAAATTCTGCACTATTTCCTAGTCCTGTCATACCTGAGTTCCTAATTAACAATAACCAGTTAATTATGGGCCAATTTGCAAAATACATTCTATTCGTACATGTCTGTAATGCGATGGAATTCATGTCCCCCAATGGATCAAACGACACCATAGTAAACATAGCTTTAGATGGCATGGAAAATGTTTGCAACCGAGCTCAGTCGACTCGGTCTTGTGACTCTGACCCGGCTCACTGCGCTACGTAGGCAACACTCGTCAGCTGGTACGCGGAGTTTTGGATCGATGCCAAGGAAGTGGGGGTCAGTGGACGACTGCAACGAGATGAGAAGAGGAAAAACCGAAGTCTAGAATCCGCTTGTTAACTTGACTATAACAGCTGGCATCGATAGAGGAAGGGAGAGGGGTGCGCATGCAGTGCTATGGAGAGGAGCTCGTGCAATGCTATAGCAGTCATGGAAAAGAGCCGACAACCCATTTCCCCTGTCCGCGGAAAATTCATTTTAAAACACAGAACAGTTGGCAACTGGAATTATCTAAGTAGTATATTTGTTAAAATAGCTTAGCATGAGGAAGACCACATGCGGTAGTCTCCTATAATAGAAATATGTTCCAGTAAATATTCTTTAATCAAACCCATCAATCATAAAATAATTAGCTTATAATAATGTATTGTATGTTCATGTGTTAGACCTATGATGTCTGAGAATATTTTCAGAGACTGCAGAGAGATTGGAGACTGATGGCAGTGTTCCCGGTGTCATTGAGAAAAACATCGACCTTGAATTGAAGGTCATACACGGATTCCGCATGCGCTGCATTTCAAACGGTTTGCATGTTGCTGCAGTCAGCCTCCACACCAGCTCCACACGCATTATCCCCTATTGCAAAAACGGCGTTTCACATACACTATATTCTGGGCTTTTGGTAGGTTTAGGAGCTTGAAGTGAATGTTTTTATTTATTATTGTTAATTAAGTTGTTAGAGCGTAAGATGCCTTGCCCAGTCCTTTAAACACTCTTCTTTTGAGGAGTCACGTGAAGCATTGTACGACTTTAGAATAGGTATGGACGAATGTGCTGTATGTCAACGGAGGCCATGGCCTGGGATGGTGGCATGCTGACAGGTCATATGACCAGAGACAGGTGTAAACAACAGACACACAGGCACTAAAACAAGCAACCACACAGATAATGCTTTGTATAGTGAAAAGTGTATGCCGACTATAGCTTCCACAAAGCTAGGCTACTCTCTTTGTGATCCAGTTGTTGTGCATAGGTGTATCTTACTACTGTAGCCCACTCATCTAATTGTTTTGCATACTTTTAATGAGATGGCTTGGCTATGTCAAGCAGTTTATTGAATTATGCTTTTTCATCCTGGCGTTGGGGGTCTGCTGCCAAATGGTTGCAGAGACAGATATAAAGGGAGTTAATTATTTAGGGTGTCCTCAGCCTGTTCTTGTCCATCTAAGGTTAAAGTAACCAAGAGTGAACTGAACAAATGGGGAAACGGGACATTGTCGAAATGGGAGAAGGGGTGAAAGAGAGACCCTCAGTGATATAAAAAGTAAGCCTTGTCATGTCAGGAAATGTTCCACCAGACAGCCGAACATTACATTCTAGGACTCCCATTCTTCCGTGGCATTGCATCTCTGAAGACCGACACCCTCTATATAGTAGACAACCCTATCCTGTCTGAATGGAGAAAGCATACTGGTATCTTAATTTTACTCATCCAATAGCCAAACACACATAACTGTTAGGCCGCATGGCATGTCACATGACGTGTTAGTTATTACTGGGTCATTGTGGAATAGGACACCTGTCACCTGTCAGCATTGGTTTTGAGTGGCAATATTTTAGCATACATAAATGGTATAGATTTAGAAAGAGGACAGACATATTTGATCAATATACATTTATTTTTTTGCTTTTTAATGTCAGGGGAATCTGAATTGTCGCATTTCATTAGTTGTTGTATTGTAGCGCTCTCTAGTGGTGTCTTTATTACATTGCCAATTACAGTATCTGCCTGCCTGTCTGTGATGACGTCTGCGTTCGTGTCCTCGAGCACAAGGTCACAGAGTCAACTGGGCATGCAGGCTTGATGGTTTATCAGAGCCATAGGTGCAGGCGACAGCCGATTGACTGATATACAAATCACCTTGCGTCATAAATAACGACTCATTATTATTTGTAGATGAGTCAGTCAGTCACAATTTACCTATACAGTGCTTGACTTGGACTGAAATAGCTGCCAGTACTCATTTTGGATGCCGGTAGGCCTACTGTTTATATTTAGGTGCAGGAGCACCATAATTCTTTTGAGCTAATATTCTATAAGAGGAACAGGAGCTCAAGCAGAAGAACATTTGAGGTGCTGGTACTCAGCTCTAGTGAGCTCCTGTCCAAGTCAAGCACTGGATATATCACAGTTTGATGCTCTCAAACTCGCCTGCACTGCAATGTAGAATAAGCTCATTGAGATCCTATTGAATTACTAGAGAGGCTATGTCATGACCCCTCAAAGTTCCAGAATGGTATGAAAATAGCAACCATAGATGCGGTAAAGGAGTGTAGACCGTTCCATTGACCAGATTGGAGCACATTCCACACATCTGATCTAAAAATATTGGATATTCATCAAATCCATCATGATTGATGTATTGTAACAGGCCCACAATGTGGTTACTAAAGTCTGATTTGGATAGATTTGGCTGTACAAGTTGTCCCTTTTCAGGTTTAGAAGTGACTGCTAAATGCAAAGTCCTGTTCATGTAAGATGGTTAGTATACAGAACTCGGTGGTGGTAATCAGTTGCTTTTTACTGTAATGCAGTTGATTGGGAAAGGTGATAGTCAGTTAGACAACTGAATGCATTCAACCTAAATCCTTCTTCCGCATTTAAGCTCTGAATCAGAGAGGTGTGGGGGGCTGCCTTAATCAACATCATTGGCACAGTTGTTGTTAACTGCCTTGCTCAAGGGCACAACGGCCAATTTTTCCACCTAGCCGGCTCAGGGATTCTAGCAACCTTTCGGTTACTGGCCCAACGCTCTTAACCACTAGGCTACCTGCCACCCCAGAGGACGATGAACATGTGTTGGGGTATACAAGCATTATACTCAGCTTTTTACCGCAACATGTGAAATACACATATGAACAATAGCCTAAATGTAGGCACATTTTTCTGGATGGCAATGAGGAGACTCAGGAACTTTCCCCCACGGCCCTGTCTCCCACACGATTCCATGACAATTCCGTTGTTTTGGTCGAGTTTGATTAACCTCTACCTTATCTAAATGGCTGACCTATGATACCGTCATCTGGTGCATAGGAACAGGTGTGTGAGACTGTCAGAGACCCACATAGGGAGGGGCTACCAGTCAGGCTTATGCTTTTTATCATCACTTTGGGTCAACATGCCTTTTAGCAGAGGGATTACTGCAGCAACCTCACCCAGTATGTCAGATTACATGGTTATGGGATCAAAACTCTTTTCTATATATGTTAAACAATGTAATACAATAAACTATAATTTAACTATAGTAAACTAACTATTATCTGCAGTTTATTATTTACTATTTATAAACAACTGTATACTCTTTATAAATGGTACCTTTGAGGAATCTACTTTGAAGAATCTAAAATATATTTTGATTTGTTTAACACTTTTTTGGTCACGACATGATTCCATATGTGTTTTTTGATGTCTTCACTATTATTCTACAATGTATAAAATAAAGAAAACCCTTGAATGAGTAGGTGTGTCCAAACTTTTGACGTGTACTGTATATATTTTTTGTACTTTTACCCCTTTTTTTCTCCCCAATTTGGTGTTACAGCCTTGTCCCATTGCTGCAACTCCCATATGGACTCGGGAGAGGCAAAGGTCGAGAGCCATGCCTCCACCGAAACACAACCCTGCCAAGCCGCACTGCTTCTTGCCACACTGCTCGCTTAACCCGGAAGCCAGCTGCACCAATACAATACAATTGGCAATCGAAGTCAGCTTGCAGGCACCCCGCCCACCACAAGGAGTGGCTAGAGCATGATGGGACAAGGACATCCCGACCGGTCAAACCCTCCCCTAACCCGAACAACGCTGTGCGCTGCCTCAAGGGTCTCCCAGTCATGGCTGGCTGTGACACAGCTTGGGATCGAACCTGGGTCTGTAGTGATGCCTTAGACCGCTGCGCCACTCAGGAGGCCCTAAATGGTACGTTAATGTAAAGTGTTAGCCTACTGTTAAAAGCAGGGGTTTATTTAGTGACAGAACATCCACAATGGACTCCCTCGCTGAAAACTGAAGCATTTGGAACATTAGGGCTCTATTCAATCTGTATCGCTGAAGTGTTACAGAGAGCACGCTAGAAATGTAAAGGTCATGTCCTATTGAGCCGACATCTGCAGCGTTTACCATGAATGCAGTCTCTGCTAACACAGGAACATTGCCTTTAAATTTCAATCATGCTGTAATGCTGAATTTTAGCAGTACGGAATGAATAGAGCCCTTAATCAGTCTGCTTTACAATACAGATTTATGTTAAATTCAAAGAATCCTTGTAATATATACAGCACTTAATTAATTTTCTAATGGATTCTATAAATTCACTCTTCTTTGAGTGATATTTTAATGTCTTAGTATGGGAGCTTTGCCAACTCCGTACTCCCATATGTCCAGCTTGACTTACACATTGTAGATGCCTAGGCCTACTATCTGTAATCAGATGAAGATTAATTAGAGCTAAGATTATTCATGAAAAACATAGCTATCACAACTCTACCTGCCCTTGTAGATGTATCCTGAGTCAGTGACTGAATGGATGGGCGAGGTTACTGTACTAATCCCTCTTCTAAAATACTTGTTTTAGGCTCCTCGTGTTGACATATGGCCTAATCCCACTGGTGGTCCCTCCCTGTGTGGCTGTATAAAAACTTTGCTCTGTCTCACTCACATACCTGCTTCCACCTTGAGCATCTCCACTCGCTAATGGAGCATGGACCAGAGCCTCAACTTCGCCATCTTGGCCTTGCTCCTGCCTGGCCCACTATCCCCTTGTAAAAGCTGGAGTCCTCGGCACGGCTGAGCTCCTATCTAAACTCTCAACTCACTGTAGTGTTCAGAATCACTCACACAGTGATTGTCTTCTCTGCAAGAATGGCCCATTGAGGATGGTAAGTCTTCACTTTAAATGCACAATACTGTGCAGTGCTATATAATAATCCAGTCTACTGTATATTGAAAAGGTACATATTATTTGTGCAATTTACAACACTAGCTAGAAACACAATGCTGAACTAGCAAGAAATATTTAAATTCTGCAGTATGGCAGCTGCCATGTAACTACACTCCTGTTCAGATGTCATTACCAAATAATCTAATATTTTAGACATCACTACAAGGATCCTTGAGGAAAACAAAGGTACATATGATTTACTCATAAGCTCACAAGTCAGTATCTGATTAACATAACATCTACAATTCATATCTTTGTTATGTGATCCACTCGACTCTTTGCACTAAGGGATGAGCCATCCACTTGACTCTGCACTAAGGGATGAGCCATCCACTTGACTCTTTGCACTAAGGGATGAGCCATCCACTTGACTCTGCACTAAGGGGATGAGCCATCCAGCTTGACTCTTTGCACTAAGGGATGAGTCATCCACTTGACTCTTTGCACTAAGGGATGAGCCATCCACTTGACTCTTTGCACTAAGGGATGAGCCAGATGCGGATGGAGGGAGATGTAGCTATACTCAGGACCAGAAACGCCATGAAGTGTTGGTGCAACAGCAACTACTGCAGATGGACCAAATCCTCCTCTGGACTGGTGGAGGTGTTATATCATAAGACGATTACTTCTGTAAGTGAAAATAATTATTTCATTTTATTTATAAATTGACATAGCACGTTCATTATTTATTCTTAAACCATGAACACACATAATCTGATGTTATGATGTGATAACGCAAGTGAGACAGAAGTCTTATTGGTCTTCATCACAGATGACCCCGAAAAGGCTATGATTGAGACGTCCATGAAATCATTTCACACAAGAACCTGTATTCGATTTGGTCTCTGGAGTGGCCAGTCAGACTACATTGACATTCAGAGTAAAACTGGATGAGTTTTACTCACATGTCCACACACTGGGCATCTACCATGAGCACAACAGGAGTGACAGGGACCAGTATGTCAAGATCTATTGGTCAATTGGGGAAAACTATCCTCTCACTCTCATGGTCAAGTGCCCATATATCAAATCAAATTCATCGACACCTTTTAAGAATTGCGCTATCTTACCTCAACAACATCAACAAGTATCAGAAGCACTTTCACATATACTCATATCCATCTATACTTCCAGAAACAGGACACCAACAATCCAAATACGCCATATGACAATTCATCTGTTGTGCATTACCCAATTTGGCTTTCAAGCTTTGTAAGACATGATGGCACACTTTTTAAGAGTCAATTGCCACGGCCTACTGTTTTGATACTGTTCTTTTCTCATAAAATGTGTCCCTCTTCCATTTTAGGACCTGCCTTCTCAATTGAGAATAGGAAGGACACCATCACTCCTATTCCTAACCCGTCTGTGAAAATAGGATGTTGATGTTCAGAGGATCAAATCACATTTAATTAATCACATGCTTCGTTTTCAACAGGTGTAGACTAACAGTAAAATGCTTACTTGCAGGCCCTTCCCAACAATGCAGAGAGAAAGAAAATAGAGAAGTAAAACACATAATAATAAAAGTAATAATAAATACACAATGAGTAACGATAACTTAGCTATATACATGGGGTATCAGTAACGAGTCGATGTGCAGGGATACGAGGTAATTGAGGTAGATATGTACATATAACTAGGAATAAAGTGACAGATAATAAACATTAGCGGCAGCGTATGTGTAATGAGTCAAGAAAGTTTGTGCAAAAAGGGTCAATGCAGATAGTCCGGGTAGCTATTTGGTTAACTATTTCACTAACTATTTAGCAGTCTTATGGCTTGGGGGTAGAAGCTGTTCAGGGTCCTGTTGGTTACAGACTTGGTGCATCGGTGCCACTTGCCGTGCGCTAGCAGAGAGAATAGTCTATGACTTGAGTGGCTGGAGTCTTTGAAAATGTTTAGGGCTTTTCTCTGACACCGACTGGAATAAAGGTCCTGGATGGCAGGGAGCTGTGATGTACTGGGCTGTACGCACTACTCTGTAGCGCCAAGCGGTCTTATGCCGAGCAGTTGCCATACAAAGCGGTGATGCAGCCAGTCAAGATGCTGTAGAACTTTTTGAGGATCTGAGGGACCATGACAAATCCTTTCAGCATCCTGAGGGGGAAGAGGCATTGTAGTGCCCTCTTCATGACTGTGTTGGTGTGTGTGGACCAAGATAGATCCTTAGTGATGTGGATACCGAGGAACTTGAAACTCTCGAACCGCTCCACTATAGCCCTGTCGATGTGAATGGGGGCGTGCTCAGCCCTTAATTTCCTGTAGTCCACAATCAGTTCCTTTGTCTTGCTGATGTTGAAGGAGAAGTTGTTGTTCTGAAATCACACTGCCAGGTTTCTTACCTCCTCCCTATAGGCTGTCTCATCGTCGTCGGTGATCAGGCCTACCACTGTCATGTTGTCAGCAAACTTAATGATGGTGTTGGAGTCGTGCATGGCCAGGCAGTCGTAGGTGAACAGGGAGTACAGGAGGGGACTAAGCATGCATCCCTGAGGGCCCCCCGTGTTGAGGGTCAGCGTGACGGATGTGTTGTTGCCTACCCTCAACACCTGGGGGAGGCCCGTCAGGAAGTCCAGGATTCAGTTGCAGAGGGAGGTGTTCAGTCCCAGGGTCCATAGTTTAGTGATGAGTTTTGAGGGCACTACGATGTTGAATGCTGAGCTGTATTCAATGAACAGCATTTTCACATTGGTGTTCCTCTTGTCCAGGTGGGTAAGGGCAGTGTGGAGTGCAATAGAGATTGCGTCATCTGTGGATCTGTTGGGGTGGTATGCAAATTGGAGTGGGTCCAGGGTGTTTGAGATGATGGTGTTGATGTGAGCCATGACCAGCCTTTCAAAAGCATTTCATGGCTACATATATGAGTGATACGGGGCAATAGTCATTTAGACAGGTTACTTTGGCGTTCTTGGGCCAGGCACTATGGTGGTCTGCTTGAAACATGTAGGTTTTACAGACTGGGTCAGGGAGAGGTTGAAAATGTCAGTGAAGACACTTGCCAGCTGGTCAGCGCATGCTCTGAGTACGCGTCCTGGTAATCTGTTTGGCCCTGCGGCCTTGTGAATGTTAAACTGCTTAAAGGTCTTACGCACTTTGGCTACAGATAGTGGGATCTCACAGCCGTTTGGAAAAGCTGGTGCTCTCATGGTTCAGTGTTTGTTGCTTTGAAGCGAGTGTAGAAGGTATTTAGCTCGTTTGATAATCTTGTGTCACTGGGCAGCTTGCGGATGGGTTTCCTTTGTAATCTGTGATAGTTTGGAAGTCCTGCCACAACCTACATGTTTCAAGGGGCTCCCAAGTGGCGCAGCAGTCTAAGGCACTGCGTCTCAGTGCTAGAGGCGTTACTACAGACACCCTGGTTTGAATCCAGGCTGTATCACAACCAGTCGTGATTGGAAGTCCCATAGGGCTGTGCACAATTGGCCCAGCGTCGTCTGGTTTTGGCCGGTGTCGTCATTGTAAATAAGAATTTGTTCTTAACTGACTTGCCTAGTTAAATAAAGGTTCAAATAAAAAATAAAAACATCCGGCAAGCGTCAGAGCCAGAGTAGTAGGATTCGATCTTAGTCCTGTATTGACTCTTTATCTGTTCGGAGAGCATAGTGGGATTTCTTATAAACGTCTGCATTAGTGTCCCGCTCCTTGAAAGTGGCAGCCTTTAGCTCAGTGAGGATGTTGCCTGTAATCCATGGCTTCTGGTTGTGATATGTAAGTACGGTCACTGTGGGGATGATGTCATCGATGCACTTATTAATGAAACCGTGACTGATGTGGTAAACTCTATGCAATCGGATGAATCCCGGAACATATTCCAGTCTGCGCTAGCGAAACAGTCTGACCACTTCCATATTGAGCGTGTCACTGGTACTTCCTGTTTGAGCTTTTGCTTGTAAGCAAGAATCATGAGTATAGAGTTATGGTCAGATTTTCCAAATGATCAACAAGCTGTGTCAGTGTAGTGAGTATAAACTTTTTTTACAATTTATTTCCCAATTTTAATTTCGTTAAGTGTTCTTAAGTGCAAATGGTTGCAAAATGTGTTGATAAGACATATTATATGTTGTTTTTCTAATTTCAGGTATGTAGTTTGTTAATTGAAGAACTGAGAAAAGATGGTTGTATGCAATATAATTCTAAATGACTGTGTTATTCATTCTCAGTGTGCCACTGTATCTTCATTGTCCTTCATTTACTGACAGTCATCTTTCCATTCCTCAGGAAAACAATGCAAATTCTGGAAAATCTCTCACACGCATGCACACACAAAATAGTATTCTGATTATTTAAAAAATGTGTTGTTTATTTTACAGGACAGTTGTGTGTAATACATTCAAAGAATAATACTCAAAAATATATACAATGGCATATGCTGTACACAGTGCACACAGTAATAACGTCACTAGTGTAATACTTAGGCTAAGGTCATGCAAGACCAGATATGGTTATTGGCAGAGACAGGATTTACTCATGCCTTGAATTAGAACTTTCCTATTATATACCAAAGCTTTGTTCTCTATAGTTTGGGCTCCAGACATTCAGGGACAAATTCATTATGGGAGAGTTATTGTCATAAGGCTTTTTTCCCCTAACGGCAAAAAATATAAATTCATTCAGAGTAATAAAAAAAACAATGCATGTTGGTGTGCTTCACTGCTTATTTTATCCAGAGAAAACAGGGCTTTGCAGTTTCATGATTGCCCGGTAGGGAGCGCTCACTCCATAAGCAAACATAGATAAGTGGGGCACATAAGATTGTGTTCCTTATTAAAACGCTACCAAGGCAACATCAGGTTAAAGAAGTGACATGGTTAAGTTTTGTTAGGATTATTTGAATAAGTCACTCTGCTATTACATCAAGGCTTACTCCCTATTTGAATCAGGCATACACAACATACACACACTCAAACTATGTTTATGAAACATGAACAGTGTAGTGAATAAAACATAATCAATCAGATTCAGTTCTTCCCACATAACTTCTTCTTCCCTTCACACCTAAAAAGAGCAGAGTCAGGGGTTTTCTAGCTTGACAGTTTCATCATTTGTCTTTTTTTTCATATGTTTATCCATTTTCAACATGCTCTGAAAAAACATACAAACTCACCTTTGAGCATTTGGTTCATCTATCCTTTGGTGGCGGTGGATTTTCATGGGGTTTTATGTCTCCATTGGGCTCTTTCTTCTCAGGTTTGGTAGGGCTAATTTTAGGGCTCTTCTCTGGGGGTGGCCTTCTGGGCCGTCTCCTCTTGGGCTTTCGTGAGCGTGTAGAGACGGGCTGTGTTGGATCCAACAGGGGATCCAAATGTAATTTTCCACTAACTGCATCTGAGGACTCATCAATGTATGCCAGGTTCTCTCCAAAGTAGTCCAGAGGCTGGGAATACAGGGATTCTGGGAAGGCGTTCTCCTTATCGACATCCTTCTCTTTTTCCTCTACTACCCGCTCATGCTGCGTGACCTCTGACCCTGTCGCAGATCCAGACTCTGACTCGTTGGATGAGTAAGAGTATGAGGATGATCCAGTCTCTGATTGGCTGTTCAGCTGGCCATTCTCCATCACTCTGCCCCTCTCCCCAGGGGCCCCAGACACATGGCCTGCCCCATTGCCTCGGCTGCGAGGGCCATGTCGACGCTTTCGTCGTCGTCGTTTGAAGGGGTCGTCTGGCATGCGGAAGTCCACGGACATGTTCTGAATGTTCTGACCCCAGTCAGTGGTACGGGCTCTGAGCTCCTCCATCTGGGAAGAGAGAGGAAAGAGATCAAATCACTATTTAAAGAGAATTTAATGAAGTCACAACACACTTGAGAGTTGATAAGAGAGGAAGGGAGGATCATTGAGAAATAGAACAGGTGTCTATAGGTGACAAAGTGTACAGTGCAGACCATTTGCTTGTAGGTTGTACTCTCCCATTTTGGGCCCGATCAGTTTTTACACACCTCAGCCCTGGTCTTCTTGGACAGGACCCGAAGCCAGTTTGCAACCATGGACAGGATGGAAGCAAAGTAGGCCAGGCCCAGCAGGATCCAGAACCACACCAGGGGCTTGTACCAGTGGTCTTTACCACCATCTCCACTATCACCTGACAGAGATAAGCAAGATGATAGGAATAGATAGGGGTTTACAGGTGTAGACAATGGAGAATCAGCAACTTTACAGGTCTAAAGGTTAGTTTACACATGACAGATCTGCTGTTAAACCCCCCTAGAATCTAAGCCTGGGGGGGAACCAAATAGGGGTTTTCAAAGGGTTCTCCTATGGGGACAGCCAAAGAACCATTTAAGGTTCTAGATAGCATCTTTTTTTCTAAGAGTGTACTGTATACGGTCTAATAAGCATGAAGCAATCATGTCTCACTGGAGCAGGCAAGCCGTGTGTTGTTTTTCGGTGGCATCATGTTTTAAAATGATCATACCAAGGATAATTTAGCTATTTGATTTTGAATTTTAGGACCCCTTTAGGTATAAAAAACATATTTGATGAAACATTGAATTTGGCCTTACTGTTATTAGCCCATAGAAACACATTGAATAACAGATTTATACATGGAAAAACAGTATCATCTTTCCATAGCGGGGTCGTAATAGTTTGTAGGCCAAAACCGCTAAAGACGTTTTCACGAGAAGACCGATTTTCGGGATGTCTCATGGTCTGACAAGCAGCGCTGTAGCTCTGCCACCTTTCACCACAGATGCGGAAGGCCGACATCGGCGGATGAGGTGAATTAAGACGCAGCCCATGCAAAGAGATATCTCTAGATTAAACAGTCCTCCCGAGTGGCGCAGCGGTCTAAGGCACTGCATTGCAGTGTCACTGTAGACCCTGGTTTGTTCCCAGGCTGTGTCACAACCAGCCGTGATCAGGAGTCCCATAGGGCGGCGCACAATTGGCCCAGCGTTGTCCGGGGGGTTATCCGTCATTGTAAATAAGAATGTGTTCTTACCTGGTTAAATATCATTTTAAAAACACAGATTTTTATGGGGAGTTTTTTTGTTATGCTAATTCGATTTCAGCGGGGGCGCAGACATCGACTCTAGGGGTTTATTAAATTAATCTCACATTTGTGAACATTACAGACTGAGCTGCCAGAAAACTCTATGGGGTTAATAATTAAACTTTCATTCAAAGATTAAATTATTCACAAAGAGTAAATTAAATGTCCAGTTTAATGAGTATTAATGAGTATTTTATCACTCAGGCCTCCTAAACTACATTAATCTGGAGTACAGGTGTGTAAAGTTTCAACAGTGAAAGAGAGTTTCAACACTGAAAGAGAGAGTTTCAACAGGGAGAGAGTTTCAACAATGAAAGAGAGAGTTTCAACAGGGAGAGAATTTCAACAATGAAAAGAGAGTTTCAACAATGAAAAGAGAGTTTCAACTAGGAACAGAGAGTTTCAACAGGGAGAGAGTTTCAACAATGAAAAGAGTTTCAACTAGGAAAGAGAGTTTCAACTAGGAAAAGAGAGTTTCAACACTGAAAGAGAGAGTTTCAACAGGGAGCGAGTTTCAACAATGTAAAGAGCGTTTCAACAATGTAAAGAGAGTTTCAACTAGGAAAAGAGAGTTTCAACTAGGAAAAGAGAGTTTCAACTAGGAAAAGAGAGTTTCAACTTGGAAAAGAGAGTTTCAACTTGGAAAAGAGAGTTTCAACTTGGAAAGAGAGTTTCAACTAAGAAAAGAGAGTTTCAAATATGAAAAGAGTTTCAACTATGTAAAGAGAGTTTCAACAATGTAAAGAGAGTTTCAACAATGTAAAAAGAGTTTCAATAATGTAAAGAGAGTTTCAACAATGAAATGTGTGTTTAGACCTTTTGAGACAGATTCCTTGACCCAATCCTAAATGCAGTGGCGGTAGTACCTGCAACATAGTCTCCAAAACCCACTGTAGTCAGGGTGATGACAACAAAGTAGGACGCCTCCAGGAGAGTCCACTTCTCCACCTCCTGAAACACCAGCGTTGGCACTGCAACGAAGAGTGCTACCCCCAACAGGATGGAGAGTATGGCTGAGATGACTCGAACAATAGTAGGACTCACCTTCCATTTCTGAGAGGGAGACAGCAAAACATGAAAAAGAGGAAAGAAGGAAATGGAGGGACTGAAATACTGACAGGCCGAGAAAGACAGAGTAAACACATTAAACCAAATATTTAGTGTCTCACCGCTAAGAGAAACTCTATTTTGAGGATGGCCTTCCTCAGCCCGGTCCCCAGATGGTCTCCAACTCCAGCCAGCAGGATACCAAACAGAGGGATCCCCACCAGGGCATAAAAGATACAGAACAGCTGCCCCCCTTCTGTCTTCGGGGAGATGTTCCCAAAACCTGAGGATGATGGTTTGTAGAGCTTTAGGATTGGGATAGGTAGTGTCAGTGTGTAACAATGGATTAAACATAGGGGAGATCAGCCTGCTGATTTACCGATGGTGGTGACGATGGTCCCAGAGAAGAAAAAGGCGCTGGCCAGGTCCCATTGGCTGGTGAAGGTGGAGGAATTGCTGCTAGGATCCACACCCGCACCCACAGCATCTGCCACCTCCTGGGATGGGACAGTCAGGAAGTTAAAGTGATGAGAGAGAAGAGAAACAGTGATGTTTGTACCTGAATATTTCTGTATTTGCATTGTACAACTTGTAGACTTGTTTACGTGCTGCTGTGCGGTTTGTTGCTAACCTTACTTGCTACCTGCCAACTTTACGGTTTTTATTTTTTAATTACTGTTTATATATTTATTTTTTTCCCTCACTCGACTTTTTCCATTCCATTTTTTTCACCCCGGATGCTTTACATGGACGTGGTTCGTCAGGACCTCCACCAGCCGAAGCTAAGTATTAACATTAACATGATGCCTTCTAATTGCAGTAGCTGTACTCATAATATACAGGAGAACGATCTCCTTACCACGAGGATAGCTGTGCTGCAAGCCCAGCTTCAGACGCAATCGTTAGGCAAGGGTAATTTAAGTGTAGGAAAGGATGAAACAGCGTCTGTGCCACCAGTAAGTACAGATACTAGTATAAATCCCCTCGCACAGTCCCCGCAGCCGGACAACTTTCTCATGGCTTCTGTAAGGAAATGCTGTAGGAATGCTCAACCGGTGTCGCTCATTCAGCCGACAGAAACTTTAAACTTTCAACCGGTTCTCCCCATTAAGCAGCGAGTCGGAGGCAGAGGCCGAGCCTTCTCTGGTCTCTACTCCTCCCGTTACGGGGTCTGAGATGCCGAAGCCTCCCACCATTAGCTCTGACAAATTGAAAACCCTAGTCATTGGTGACTCCATTACCCGCAGTATTAGACTTAAAACGAATCATCCAGCGATCATACACTGCTTACCAGGGGGCAGGGCTACCAATGTTAAGGCTAATCTGAAGATGGTGCAGGCTATAGCTAAAACGGGCGAGTGTAGAGAGTATAGGGATATTGTTATCCACGTCGGCACCAACGATGTTAATATGAAACAGTCAGAGGTCACCAAGCGCAACATAGCTTCAGCGTGTAAATCAGCTAGAAAGACGTGTCGGCATCGAGTAATTGTCTCTGGCCCCCTCGCCATTTAGGGCGAGTCGATGAGCTCTACAGCAGAGTCTCACAACTCAATCGCTGGTTGAAAACTGTTTTCTGCCCCTCCCAAAATATAGAATTTGTAGATAATTGGCCCTCTTTCTGGGACTCACCCACAAACAGGACAAGCCTGGCCTGTTAAGGAGTGACGGAATCCATCCTAGCTGGAGGGTGCTCTCATCTATCTTACGAACATAGACAGGCGGTCTAACTCCCCTAGCTCCACAATGAGATAGGGTGCAGGCCAGGCAGCACCCAAGCTTAGTGGAATCTGCCACTATCACAGTCAGTATAGTCAGCTCAGCTATCACCATTGAGACGTGTCTGTGCCTCGACCTAGGTTGGGCAAACTAAACATGGCGGTGTTCGCTTTAGCAATCTCACTGGAATGAAGACCTCCTCCATTCCTGCCATTATTGAAAGAGATTGTGATACCTCACATCTCAAAATAGGCTACTTAATGTTAGATCCCTCACTTCCAAGGCAATTATATCAATCAACTAATCACTGATCATAATCTTGATATGATTGGCCTGACTGAAACATGGCTTAAGCCTGATGAATTTACTGTGTTAAATGAGGCCTCACCTCTTGGTTACACTAGTGACCATATCCTGCGCATCCCGCAAAGGCGGAGGTGTTGCTAACATTTACGATAGCAAATTTTAATTTTCAAAAATATATATACGTTTTCGTCTTTTGAGGTTCTAGTCATGAAATCTTTGCAGCCTACTCAATCATTTTTTTATAGCTACTGTTTACAGGCCTCTTGGGCCATATACAGCGTTCCTCACTGAGTCCCTGAATTCCTATCAGACCTTGTAGTCATTGCAGATAATATCAAATTTTTGGTGACTTAATATTCACATGGAAAAGTCCACAGACCACTCCAAAAGGTTTTCTGAGCCATCATCGACTCAGTGGTTTTGGACAACATGTCTCCGGACTACTCCACTGCACAGTCAAACACTGTACCTAGTTTTGCCCCGTGGAATAAATGTTGTGGATCTTATGTTTTTCCTCATAATCCTGGAATCTGATCTCGAGACCACCATTTTATTACGTTTGCAATCGCAACAAATAATCTGCTCAGACCCCAACCAAGGATCATCAAAGTCGTGCTACAAATTCTCGACAACCCAAAGATTCCTTGATGCCCTTCCAGACTCCCTCCACCTACCCAAGGACGTCAGAGTACAAAAATCAGTTAACCACTAACTGAGGAACTCAATTTAACCTTGCGCAATACCCTAGATGCAGTTGCACCACAAAAAACATTTGTCATAAGTAACTAGCTCCTGGTATACTGAAAATATCCGAGCTCTGAAGCAAGCTTCCAGAAAATTGGAACGGAAATGGCGCTACACCAAACTGGAAGTCTTCCGACTAGCTTGGAAAGACAGTACCGTGCAGTATCGAAGATCCCTCACCTGCTCTCGATCATCCTATTTTTCCAACTTAATTGAGGAAAATAAGAACAATCCAACATTTATTTTGATACTGTCGCAAAGCTAACTAAAAAGCAGCATTCCCCAAGAGAGGATGGGTTTCACTTCAGCAGTGATAAACCTATGAACTTAAAAAAAAAAAAAAAAAAAAGATAATTAGAAAGCAAATTACGGACTCCTCTTTAAATCGTGCATTCCTCCACAGCTCAGTTGTCCTGAGTCAGCACAACTCTGCCAGGATATAGGATCAAGGAGACACTCAAGTTTTTTAGTACTATATCTCTTGACACATTGATGAAAATAAATGACCTCTAAACCTTCAAGCTGCATACTGGACCATATTCCAACTAAACTACTGAAAGAGCTGCTTCCTGTGCTTGGCCTCCTATGTTGACATAATAAATGGCTCTCTATCTACCGGATGTGTACCAAACTCACTAAAAGGGCAGTAATAAACCTCTCTTGAAAAAGCCAAACCTTGACCCAGAAAATATAAAAAACTATCGGCCTATATCGAATCTCCCATTCTCTCAAAAAAAAATTAAAAGCTGTTGCGAAGCAACTCACTGCCTTCCTGAAGACAAACAATATATACGAAATGCTTAAGTCTGGTTTTAGACCCGATAATAGCACTGATAATAAATTACCTTTTAATGGCGTCAGACTGAGGCTCTGCATCTGTCCTCATGCTCCTAGACCTTCGTGTGGCTTTTGATACCATCGATCACCACATTCTTTTGGAGAGATTGGAAACCCAAAATGGTCTATAGGACAAGTTCTGGCCTGGTTTAGATCTTATTGCTCGCGAAAGATATCAGTTTCTCTCTGTGGATGGTTTGTCCTCTGACAAATCAACTGTACATTTTGGTGTTCCTCAAGGCTCCGTTTTAGGACCACTATTGTTTTCACTATATATTTTACCTCTTGGTGATGTCATTCGAAATATAATGTAACTTTCACTGCTCTATGCGGATGACACATAAGCTGTACATTTCGATGAAACATGGTGAAGCCCCAAAATTGCCCCCCTGGAAGCCTGTGTTTCAAACATCAGGAAGTGGATGTCGGCAAATGTTCTACTTTTAAACTCGGGCAAAACAGAGATGCTTGTTCTAGGTCCAAGAAACAAAGAGATCTTATGTTGAATCTGACAATTATTCTTGATGGTTGTACAGTTGTCTCAAATAAAACTGTGTAAGGACCTCGGCGTTACTACGGACCCTGATCTCTCTTTTGATAATATATCAAGACTGTTTCAAGGACAGCTTTTTTCCATCTACGTAACATTGCAAAAATCTGAAACTTTCTGTCCAAAAATGATGGCAGAAAAATGTATCCCATGCTTTTGTCACTTCTAGGTTAACTCTGCAATGCTCTACTTTCCGGCTACACAGATAAAGCACTAAATAAACTTCAGTTAGTGCTAAACACGGCTGCTAGAATCTTGACTAGAACCCAAAAAATGTAAGATACTCTTGTATAACTACTTTACCTCTTGGTGATGCTTGCTCCTACCTTCTTTCCGATTTGGTCCTGCGTACATACCTACACGTACGCTACTGCGTCCAAGACGCAGGCCTCCTTAAGGGAGCTGGAGGCAGAGCTTTTCCTATAGAGCTCCATTTTTATGGAATGGTCTGCCTATCACTGTGAGAGACGCGGACGTCTGACTCTTGTACTCTTTAAG
Source organism: Salvelinus sp. IW2-2015 (assembly GCF_002910315.2). Classification (NCBI taxonomy): domain Eukaryota; kingdom Metazoa; phylum Chordata; class Actinopteri; order Salmoniformes; family Salmonidae; genus Salvelinus; species Salvelinus sp. IW2-2015. The sequence goes on from NC_036844.1 coordinate 28,231,821, forward strand.
TCTTTTGAAGACTCATCTCTTCAGTAGGTCCTACTGTAGTGTATCTGGCCATTGAGTGTAGTCTGGCCCAGGAGTGTGTAAGGTGAACGCGAAAGATCCTGGAGTAACGAACCGCCCTTGCTGTCTCTGCCTGGCTGGTTCCCTCTCTCTCACTGGGATTCTCTGCCTCAAACCCTATTACAGGAGCTGAGTCACGGCTTACTGGTGCTCTCCATGGTCCACTGCCGCTCAGAGGGGTGCGTCACTGAGTGGTTGAGTCACTGACGTGATCTTCCTGTCTGGGTTGGCGCCCCCCCCCCCCCCTTGGGTTGTGCCGGTGGGATGGATGTTCGTGGCTATACTCGCCTTGTCTCAGGATGGTATTGGTGGTTGAAGATATCCCTCTAGTGGTGTGGGGCTGTGCTTTGGCAAAGTGGGTGGGTATATCCTGCCTGTTTGGCCCTGTCTGGACGGGGCCACAGTGTCTCCCGACCCTCCTGTCTCAGCCTCCAGTGTTTATGCGCAGTAGTTTATGTGTCGGGGGCTAGGGTCAGTCTGTTATATCTGGAGTATTTGTCGTTCTTACCCGGTGTCCTGTGTGAATTTAAGTATGCTCTCTCTTATTCTCTCTCTTTCTTTCTCTCTTTCCGCCTTTCTTTCTCTCTCTCTCTCGAGGACCTGAGCCTAGGACCATGCCTCAGGACTACCTGGCCTGGTGACTCCTTGCTGTCCCAGTCCACCTGCCGTGCTGCTGCTCCAGTTTCAACTGTTCTGCCTGCGGCTATGGAACCCTGACCTGTTCACCGGACGTGCTACCTGTCCCAGACCTGCTGTTTTCAACTCTCTAGAGACATCAGGAGTGGTAGAGATACTTGATGATCGGCTATGAAAAGCCAACTGACATTTACTCCTGAGGTGCTGACCTGTTGCACCCTCGACAACCACTGTGATTATTATTATTTGACCCTGCTGTCATCTATGAACATTTGAACATCTTGCCATGTTCTGTTATAATCTCCACCCGGCACAGCCAGAAGGGACTGGCCACCCCCCATAGCCTGGTTTCTCTCTAGGTTCTTCCTAGGTTCTGGCGCTTTCTAGGGAGTTTTTCCTAGCCACCGTGCTTCTACACCTGCATTGCTTGCTGTTTGGGGTTTTAGGCTGGGTTTCTGTACAGGACTTTGTGACATCAGCTGAATTTATAAATACATTTGATTGATTGATTATACTGCAACCCAACTATGAGGTCTCATTGGATTACATGACCGATGCCTTGGACCCCCCGAAAGTCTTAATATCCCAGTCATTCAGTCATTTTAACCTGTTTGTTCTCTAGGTGTGTGTAGCCTATGTAGGGTACTCTATGAGGCCTGCGGATGTCTGGGCTGATGCAGGTGTAGTTCTCCAGGAAGGCCTTTGTGTGTCCTGCAGCTGTATGTGCTGGCCCTCCTCATGGGAGCCTCCAGGGCCTGGAACACCACGGCCCCAGCACTAGTAGAGCAGCACCCCCGTCAGGATACACAGGAGGTGGAGCAGCGCATGCTTGCACCTTCGTTAAGCCCCAAAGAAGCACGCTTCTTCCCCCCGCTGCCAGTGCTGGAGCGCTCTGGGCCCAGCTGCAGAACAAACAGACCAAACACAGACAGCAAGCCCATGGAAACAGATGTCACCCACATTAGCTAAACTGCAAGGTAATCATTAACCTGAAACTAAACATAATACAGACTGTAGCCCCATCATATTACTGACCAAAACCTATAAACATGTTGCTGATGGTTACACTACAGTGGGGAGAACAAGTATTTGATACACTGCCGATTTTGCAGGTTTCCTACTTACAAGCATGTAGAGGTCTGTAATTTTTATCATAGGTAACCTTCAACTGTGAGAGACGGAATCTAAAACAAAAATCCAGAAAATCACATTGTATGTTTTTAAATAATTAATTTGCATTTTATTGCATGACTAAGTATTTGATCACCTACCAACCAGTAAGAATTCCGGCTCTCACAGACATGTTAGTTTTTCTTAAGAAGCCCTCTCTTTCCCCACTCATTACCTTATATAACTGCACCTGTTTGAACTCGTTACCTGTATAAAAGACACCTGTCCACACACTCAATCAAACAGATTCCAACCTCTCCACAATGGCCAAGACCAGAGAGCTGTGTAAGGACATCAGGGATAAAATTGTAGACCTGCACAAGCTGGGATGGGCTACAGGACAATAGGCAAGCAGCTTGGTGAGAAGGAAACAACTGTTGGCGCAATTATTAGAAAATGGAAGAAGTTTAAGATGACGGTCAACACCCTCGGTCTGGGCTCCATGCAAGATTTCACCTCGTGGGGCATCAATGATCATGAGGAAGGTGAGGGATCAGCCCAGAACTACACGGCAGACCTGGTCAATGACCTGAAGAGAGCTGGGACCACAGTCTCAAAGAAAACCATTAGTAACACACTACGCCGTCATGGATTAAATCCTGCAGCGCACGCAAGGTCCCCCTGCTTAAGCCAGTGCATGTCCAGGCCTGTCTGAAGTTTGCCAATGACCATCTGGATGATCCAGAGGAGGAATGGGGAGAGGTCATGTGTCTGATGAGACAAAAATAGAGCTTTTTGGTCTAACTCCACTCGCCGTGTTTGGAGGAAGAAAAAGTATGAGTACAACCCCAAGAAACACCATCCCAACCGTGAAGCATGGAGGTGGAAACATCATTCTTTGGGGATGCTTTTCTGCAAAGGGGACAGGACGACTGCACCGTATTGAGGGAGGATGGATGGGGCCATGTATGCGAGATCTTGGCCAACAACCTCCTTCCCTCAGTAAGAGCATTGAAGATGGGTCGTGCTGGGTTTCCAGCATGACAACGACACGAAGCACACAGCCATGGCAACTAAGAGTGGCTCCGTAAGAAGCATCTCAAGGCCTGGAGTGGACTAGCCAGTCTCCAGACCTGAACCCAATAGAAAATCTTTGGAGGGAGCTGAAACTCCGTATTGCCCAGCGACAGCCCCGAAACCTGAAGGATCTGGAGAAGATCTGTAGGAGGAGTGGGCCAAAATCCCTGCTGCAGTGTGTGCAAACCTAGTCAAGAACTACAGGAAACGTATGATCTCTGTAATTGCAAACAAAGGTTTCTGTACCAAATATTAAGTTCTGCTTTTCTGATGTATCAAATACTTATGTCATGCAATAAAATGCAAATTAATTAGCTTAAAAATCATACAATGTGATTTTCTGGATTTTTGTTTTAGATTCCGTCTCTCATAGTTGAAGTGTACCTATGATAAAAATTACAGACCTCTACATGCTTTGTAAGTAGGAAAACCTGCAAAATCGGCAGTGTATCAAATACTTGTTCTCCCCACTGTATATGTGTAGGCTGCACTCTTTAAAAAAAAGGGTTTCAAAGGGGTTCTTCAGCTGTCCCCATAGGAGAACCTGGAACCAAAAAGGGGTTTTCAAAGGGTTCTCCTATGGGGACAGCCGAAGAACCGTGTAAGGTTCTAGACAGCATCTTTTTTTCTAAGAGTGTACTGTATACAGTCTAATAAGCATGAAGCAATCATGTCTCACTGGAGCAGACAAGCCGTGTGTTGTTTTTCGGTGGCATCATGGATGCGGTATGAGTTGAAACCAGGAATGGACTTGAATTCTACCAGAGATGTGTCTAAGTAAAGGATCATTACTATCTACCACACTACTCTTCATCACTTGTTTACCTCTCTCTCTCCTTCTCTTCCTCCCTCTTCCTCCTCTTCCAGCTGCTCTTCTCTCTGCGGCTGAGGATGGAGATTCTGGACCCGTAGCTGCGGGGGTGGCCGTCCTCCTCACAGCCCGAAGGTGGGGACACTGGGTGGGTTTTACCAAGAAGTTGGTGTTGAACAAAATAACCATTGTTATTGGACCACTAGTTACTGAAGAGATTACTCATTAATGTTTGACAACATTACAAAGATCATATTAAAGGTTAGTTATTATGTATGAGATCAATAAACTTTGAACACGACAATTCCCTGTTGTTCAGAATTGTTTGTTGTTTGTTTTCCATTGATGAGAGGTTCCCTGTTTGACAATGAAACATGGGGTTCAGCACTGCTACATGATGCTTTTGATTGTAAGCGTAATGTCACCAAAACGACAGAAAATGAGCTGTCAACCAAAACCCTGTGTGAGAGAGAGAACGTACAACAGATGCATATCTCTAATGGATCACATTGGGGAGAGAAAAAAATGATCAAGCTGATATAATGGTGGATGGAGCAAGATACACAAACATACAGAATGCAGAGTCAATAAACATAAAAAATACTATGTTCAAGACAACTCGCAAACTGTGAATCTCAGGTTAAAGTTAGATACGTTTTTTTGGCGTAGAGCTTCCTATTGGTTGACTCAGATACTTTCCAAGTGGGAAATTATGTTCTTATCTTTCTACAATGAACTTCCAAGTTCCGAGTCGTCTTGAACGCGGCAATAGACAAATAGAGGTGTGCTTCAGCCAGCAGAGTGGGTTAGAGCCCGAAAAAGGTGTGTGTGTGTATGTGTGTGCACGTGCCTCCGGCCATGTCTGTCCTTTAACACAGGGGAGAAACATTATTCTATACCAGACATGCCACACTAGCAGGCTCGGCTGTGTGAAGAATTATTACCCCATGATTCTCAGGTCCCGGATGTGATGTGACTGAGCTGAATTACACATTCAGTGTAATGTCCTTTCCAAGCTGCTGAGTGATTGGGTAATTTAGTCCTTGATACAGCTATAGATGTTTAGTCAGCCCAGGTTCAAGACCCCAGGGACACACTAATGCTGTATATTTACATGTAGGTGTAATATTGTCTTCTGTCTGATTTTCTGTATTGACGTTGTGCAGTAGGCCTACACTGTATGTACTGTAAGTGTGTGACAGGTTACATCTGTGCTTTCTCTCTCTCATCTAAGATATAACATTGCTTTTGCAGTCAGCAACTCCTCTGGGCCTGATTTAACCTGAGACCAATAACCTGTCACCCACACAGTGAAATTTACACTACCCAGCCAAACAACTTCAGCAGCTGCTCGGGATACACAAAAAAATACATAGACAGACAAGCCTTTCATCCTAACGTGCAGCTATTTTGCACATGCTCTCAGATCAAAATAACTGCCCTTCAACCTCCCTTTTAGTCATGTGCATTAGCTGACATCAATCACTAGTGACAGTCAAGTTATCTTTTATAAAATTACAAAAGCTGTCGAAAAGGCCTTTTCAGTGCCACCAAACAATAATTTGAAACTTTAACAAGGTTTTATTTTAATTGTTCTTAATTACAATCTCTCCATTTTAACATAACTGCACAGTTATAGAAAACCATGAACAGATTTAATGCCTAACTGTTGTATAAAGACGTCATCCTTGAGATACCTATCACACTCAAGTCATGGCACTTCTAAGGTACAGATACTTCACACAACACATTCAAAATGCCTGAGAATACATCCTTCGATTACACAGAATGAAGTTAATATGGGGTACTTTATCTGTAACAATGAAACAATTGCAATGTTCATTATCTCATCCAATGGAAGCAGGATTTGTGGTCTCTCTAACACACAGGGGGTGAAGCCTGTGGTCATCTCTTACCTCAAAATGAACGATCTTAAAAATCCAGGATATCAGCAGCTATAGGAAGGGTCTCTTTCACACACTCACACTAGACGCTAGGAGAGTAAACGTGCACGAGCGTGCATGTGCATGAGCGCGTGGGAGAGGCTGTTGCTGAGTGTCCAAGAAATGAAAAGCTACTCCATCAAATTGACTCCAAGAAGAGAGAGAGCTAGGGAGAGAGGTGGAATCAGAGGGAGAGGTGGAATGAGTGAGAGAAAGGGAGTGGGAGATATGGAGGGAGGGGTCAATGCAGATACACTGAGCTAGAATGAGCTTATTGCTTTTTTGTTTGTTTCCTCTACCCTGATTTGGATCACTCAGTTTCTCCAAGGCAATAAGTGGAGAGGAGGGTAGGGACTAACAGTGTCTCTTGTGGAAATCGGACACAGGCTGTTGGTGGCACCTTATTTGGGGAGGACGGGCACCTGGAATAGGTGGAAAGGTATCAACAACATATCCCACATGGTTCCAAGCAATTCCACTATTCAGACATACAGTGTAACACTTTTTCATACTCCTACAATATACTGTAGTTGTGTAGCTCTCTCTATGGGTATGAGTAGCAGAGTATCAGTGTCTCAGTCTGACAGTGCCAGGATCAATTCCTCTAGTGGAGTTTACGAGGTCTGCTGGCGTTACACTGCCGACTCCGCAATGGGCAACAGGCTCCCCCTCCCTCTGCTACCCTCAGCAGAGCCCGTCAAAGAACCCAGCCGCACCCTGGAAATGGTGTGTGTGTGTGTGTGTGTGTGTGTGTGTGTGTGTGTGTGTGTGTGTGTGTGTGTGTGTGTGTGTGTGTGTGTGTGTTGTGTTGGTGTGTGTGGTGTGTGTGTGTGTGTTGTGTGTGGTGTGTGTGGTGTGTGTGTGTGTGTGTGTGTGTAGCGTAAGGTTGTGGTTATGCTTCCCAGGGCTATGCAGTTGAGAATACCCCAATCAAAGATGTGATGGGGTGGCAGGTAGCCTAGTGGTTAGAGAGGCGAGCCAGTAACAGGAGGATTGCCAGTTCAAATCCCAGGTCTGACGGGAAAAATCTGTTGAGAAGTGAGCTGGCAATTGGAGGGTTGCAAGGCACTTAACCCCACACAACAGCTCCCAATGTGGCAGCCCCCTGCACCTCTCCCAAAACCTTGATGTGTTTGGGATAAAAGTGGAAGTAAAATTTTGGTTGGACCTTGTGTGCAATTGACCAATAAAGTGATCTTAGTTCTTACCACCCTCCTATCTTTCCTGTGTATATATCTTCTTCCATACTACTGCTTTCCTTCCTCTCTCTCTTCCTCTCCAAACAAACTTGAGAAGTGCCAGTTTATTTCTGCATCCACACAGCTAATGAAACATTTGAAATGTATGAGGTATGTATTTTGTACTACAATTGGATTATCTACACATACAGCTGCCAGGTAGCATATTAGGTATGTAGAATACCTTTAACTATTTTTCAGAACTGTGCTGTATCAAATAGATGTTATTGCTATCGCAGTACCAAACAGAATGGGTGAAATTGGTTGGAATTTCACAACCACAAGGAGAGGGCATCAGGAATGGGACTGACACAATTTACCAAACCTACAGTGGCCTCATCAACTTTAAACACCAAATATGGACTTCTACGCATGATCAATGCTGTTTTATTATTCATGACAATACCAGACTGTTTTGGTGTGACAGCAACAACAAGATCACCATTGACATGCACTTTAATCACCATTAGCACTCTCTCTCTTTCTGTCTATCTCTCACTGATGGGTCAAATCAATGTCAATTAACTGATGATTGAATAAACAAAATGTATTTGACTAATGATGTTTAAGCATTGAATTGGAATAAATGTTACTATATTTTGAGGGAATGAAAATTCTGTACTGTTCTTGTACACTCTTCGAAAAAAAGGTGTTATCTAGAACCTAAATAGGTTAGTCGGCTGTCCCCGTAGGAGAACCCTTTGAATAACCCTTTTTTGTTCCAGGTAGAACCCCTTTGGGTTCCATGTAGAACCCATTTCACAGAGGGTTCTACATGGAACCAAAAATGGTTCTACCTGGAACCGAAAAGGGTTCTCCTATGGGGACAGCTGGATAACTCTTTTGGAACCCTTTTCTAAGAGTGTAGGATTTAAATCCTAAATTCCCTAATGGACTCTTAGCTTGGTCTCACTAACCAAAAAGACCCCTCTGAGGAAATCTGGATGAAGCATGTATCAATGGTGATACACAGAGACTGTGTTCCTCAGAGTGGCTCTGTTTGTCAGAGAAGGAGTCTCTAAGATTAAAAAGCCCAGTTTGCAATTAACTGATGTACCTATATGCTGTTAATTCTGGGCCTATTGCCATCATTGTCAGTGAGTATGAAATATATTAGTCCCCTACTCAGTTAAACAAGGCTTTGACAGGAAAACATAAACTTAAACATAAACCTCTCTCACTGGCCAGATCAGCTTCCCGGGGCAGTCTCTTCCTTTGTCACTGCATATACTGTAGTAATTTAATCAATGTACACTATGTTAAATGAAACAGTTTTAAGGCAAAATAAGCATAAATATAATACTTGCATGCATGCAAATGATAAGACAGTCTATCAAGAAAATTCTTGGAAGTTATACCAATCTTTCTTCTATACTGTACTACTGGTGCACTGGCAGACTATGGTAATTTGATTAGCTATATACACCCACCAAAGGAACTTTGAGACACATTTAGCTTTGTCAATTCAATCTGTGAGAGAGCCTACAGATCCCCTTTGCTCACAAAAAAAACTGAACTGAGTCCAACTGCTATGAAACAGGAGTCTTATTACTCAGAGGGCTGGGAGTCGGTAAATCAAGGCCAAGCACAGACAGAGGCATACAGGAGATATACTGCATATACTGAGAATCTTGAAGTAAACATAAACGAGGAACTGATTACTCAGAGAAGGAAACAGACAGGAATATACAATAATGAATATAGTGCTGACAAGAATCAGAATATCTGGTCTGAGTGGAAACTGAACATTTGACGATGAAAGTACAGAAGAGGGAAGGGGTGAAACTAAAGTGTTAGAATTGTTAGAATTGCCTTGAGCCAACCGGTGGCCAGAGACCATCAACCAATATAGACACCCTTCAATAAACTCTAGAGATTCAATGGTGTAGAAATAGTGATGTATTGCTGACAGATTTTTGTTCAATCTGTTGGATTTGTCACAGCCCCTGATTAATTTCAAGACATCAGCATGGAAATAATAACTGAATTGGAAGTGAAAAACATTTTCAATTAATAAAAGATTATTCTCAAAATGTCAATACTGTCAAACACCATTGTTGTTGTCATCAACACCATTGCAACTTACCTTGTAATTTCTACGAGGAAAAGATAAGAAAATGTAAAAGTCCTTACTTATGTTCCCTCAGAGATGACTGCAGGACTCAGATTCTCATTTGTTCTTCTCCTCCTTGGTTTCTTAGTATTCTCTGTCTTGGCAAGATGTTTATCTAAACAAAGACAAGTGAGACAAAGCAGAAAGAATACAGAGAGAGAGATGAAGAGAGAGAGATGAAGAGAGAGTTGATCAGAGAGATAAGGGGCAGATTTACAAGGGATGGGCAATGGAGTGAAAAACAAGCTTCATTGGGATGAAATGTCTACATTGATTTAACTGATGGCAAATTGACCGGCAATTACATGTGAAAAGGAGAGAGTGGGTGGTGGTGAGGGGAGAAACGAGGAAAGGGAGGGATATGAGAAGTAAAGAAGAGGTGGATGATGACTTGACTTCCATCATGAGCACTTTTTTCAATTAGGGCCTTTTTACATCTAAGCCCCCTTTCTGCCATTTTTGATGATGCATGGACTTCTAGGTCTGGAAATGGATTTGTTTGCAAGCGTCTGCAATTTTGTCCCATTTAGTGGAAGATGGGCTTGCCACAGTGCACTGATAACAAGAAGTAAAATATTGTTACAAGGCGGCTTAGCAAAAAAGTACAACGTAGTAACTGCTGTGTGGTCTCATGTAGCTTGTGATAATGTTCTCACACATATACACTCAGAGACTTCATTTCACCATTTCTATAAAATTGAAGCTTGCCAGTGACAATTGATTTAAAAACATTACAGTCAGTATCCAATAAATACATTTAACTAGGGTTTTCTCATATTCCTCCAGTCTATACAGTGTTCAGTGCATGACATTACATAATTGTGGCCATGTATGGTAGCTGACTGAGGCTGAAAGACGTTTCCCCATAGGTCCAACACACCACCTGCAAAACACCAGCACACTCTTACACTGTAATCGATATGCCTAGGAACTTTACACTTTAATCTAATCGCATCTTGTCCAGAAAGGCTTTTAAACAAGGGTGAGAGAGAGATAGAGAGAGAGAGAGAGAGAGAGAGAGAGAGAGAGAGAGAGAGAGAGAGAGAGAGAGAGAGAGAGAGAGCAAACAAGCCACTGTTGAATCAATTTACAGCGGCCAAGGCAGAAACCATCTGTTTGCCACCATGTGTGAGAGGCTGGGTATGCACAAGATCGGCATGACGCCACTTCACCCTCAAAAAGCGATGGTTTCGTGGAGGGTTTTAATAATCTCTGCCAAACACAGCGTGACTAGGACGAACATCTGCCCACGGTTCTCATGACGTGCTGCTCCGCTGTCCAGGATTCCACCTTCGCAAGCCTGTCCTACTCATGCCCTACTCATGCTGCTTGGTTGGCCCCGTGACAGCCCTGCCGTCCCCCCAGGGCCGGGGTACGCCAGGAGAGAGCCCACATCATCAGCAGAGAGAACAGCTGTTGAATGCGCATGTGAGGCAGAAAATGACCCATGATGTGCACACCCAGGGAAGGCACTTTGAGGCTGGGGAGCTGATCTGGGTCTACAGCCCCCTGAGAAAGAAAGGACAATGCCCCAAGCTGGACTGTCACTGGTGGGGCCCTGCAGGTTCCTGGCGAGGATGGGAGAGGTGGTGTACTGGGTCCAGCTGTCTCCCAGGGGGAGAAAATTGGCACTGCACCTGGATAGGTTAGCCCCATACAGATGGGCCTCTAACCCCAGGAACCCCCACAACCCCTCCCTCCACACACACGTCCAGGCCCCGCAGACAGGGCTCGAGATGGCCCACTCACCCAGTCTCTCCTGTGCCACTGCATGGTTCCCCAGAGCCACAGACTGTGCCCACATCGTTTCCCTCCATTTCCCTGCCTTCATCTCGTGCATCAGAGGGATAGCCCCCTGTGACCATGAGTGGACACTCTGCCCCCATCACGCCTGCAGAGACAAACGAGACCTCTGGTTTGCTTTCGAGACTGTGTGTTCTGTTGTTTTTGATGTAGTCATGATTTGGCCTTAACCCTGTACATGTGGTGGTTTGGCTACTAAAATGTTATTTATTTCTATTCTAAAATCCCCCTAATAAATAAACTGGAGATGGCGACTGTGCTTTTGCTCAGACGGTGGCAGTTATTTCCAAACTAAATCAAGGCAGGTTAAGCTGCCAGTGACAGAGGAAATGCTGATCACATCAATAAGGGGCTCACACAGACTTCTATTAACAGTGGATTAGAATTTAGACACACGCTTCTGTACTCACTTAACAGAGGCTATCACAGGATAAAGTATACTGTCACACATTGTCTCCCATTGGATCAGTCACTTATTCTTAGTTACTCCTGATTATTTATATTAATTGGACATTTTTATGGTAAGAACACTCACTTTAATTGGATCAACAAATATAATGACTTGTTCCATCAACATAATTATGATTCTACTTATTTGTTTATGAATGTATTTCAAGATAGAACCATATTTTGATCTGTGGCCTTGTTTGTAAAATATATGTAATTTGTGTAAAACTGGTCGGAACTTTTACCTGCTTTGTTCTCCTGGCAAACAGAAAAAGCTGATGTGCACAACTAGATAGGGTATCTATCTACTCTGAACTATCAGCACACTGTGTTCACTTAACACTCTCCTCTAGTTTGCAACCTTTCCCTTTCTCCTCAGATGTTCTGCTGGACATCTGTCTTCTCCTCCACAGAGCCCACCACAGTCCCAGCCCAGCACTCCCCAGAGGAGCTGGTCGCCCACACCCTGGTGCTGGAGTTTGGAGCCCTGCTGAAACACACTGACCGTCTCCAGCAAGAGAGGTTGACAGAAATATGCAGACGTTTACTACAGCTGACTAGGACCACCCCCAAGGCAGACATACACTGTTACCCCTGGGAAACTAATGGAGCTCCAGGACCTTTGTCTGTAATGCAGTTATAAACAGTAATTAATGCAGAATGCAAAGCGCTATGTCTGCAGAAAACCATGCACAGCTCATCACCCATATGACATCATCCCTACCGTGAAGCTTTGTGGCAGCATCATGCTATGGGGATGCTTTTCAGCAGCAGGGACTGGAAGACTGGTAAGGATAGACGGAACAAGGAATGGAGCCAAATAAGAGGTAAATCCCTGATGAGAACCTGCTTCAGAGTGCAAACGACCTTAGACTGGGGCGAAGATTTACATTCCAACAGGACAATGACCCCAAGCATACAGCCAATGCAATGCTGGAATGGCGTCAGAACAAGAATGTGAAGTCCTTGAGTGGCCCAGCCAGAGCCCAGACTTAAATTCCATTGAAAATCTGTGGAAAGACTTGAAGATTGCTGTTCAATGCCGCTCCCCAACTAACTTAAGAGAGCTTGAGAAAATCTGTAAGGAAGAATGGGAGAAAATCCCCAAATCCAGATGTGCAAAGCCGATACAGACATGCCCAAGACGACTCAAAGCTGTAATCGCTGCCAAAGGTGCTTCTACAAAGTATTGACTCAGGGGTGTGAATACTTATATAAATGAGATATTTCTGTATTTCATTCTCAAGAACATTTGGTAAAATGTCTGAAAACATGTTTTCACTTTGTCATTATGAGGTATTGTGTGTGTGTGGATGGCTGAGGGGGAAATAAACTGTTGAATTCAGGTTGTAACATATCAAAATGTGGAATAAGTCAAGGGGTATGAATACTTCCTGAAGGCACTGTATATGTTCTGTTTCTTAATGGAAGATGTAATTATTCTGAAAAACAAGGCTATGTAAATAAACTGTTCAGCTTCCAAAGAATGCAAACAAAGTGTTTGACTAATTTAGAATGAACCCTAAACTTGATAACAATAAACCTATATGTCAACGTTATGGTGGTGACTAGACTAAAACAAACACATTCCCGTTGACAATGAAAAACAAAAACCTTTTACAATTATTTTTAATTTTTGCTTACACATTTGCAGTTTCTACAACAAAAGCTTATGATAAAATACAGAAATTAGGGGTATCAATAAAATTAGCAGTGACCTACAATACTTCCTCTAAGATATCCAGAGAGAGGAGAGCAAATGTGTGAAACAGTTAAAAAAAAAAAATCCATTCCAACATTTCTGTGTTCCAGAATATTAGCTAAGCAGATGAGTTTGTATATTTGAATATTTTTTTAGTGTCTCCAAGTCATTCTCTTGAACAAAAAGGAGACATAACAAATTTGAATTACAATTCATTTACCTTTACAGATACCTCAGAGACATAGATAAAACAGAGATTTAGTCCCCAAAACATGTGTGAACACTGAACATTTATGAAGTGTGTGTGTGTGTGTGTGTGGGTATTAGGGGGAGGTAGGGGGTGAAAAATGTAGAACATCTGTCTGTAAAACACCACTCATTTGGTGTTATGTGCAGACTCTGATTGAACATCATTTAAATAACCGGTTTATGGAAAATAATGTATCTTAATTCAAAGATATTCTATGGTAGCTGTAAAAGGCAAAGCAGTTGTGCACATACAGTTCAGTATCTGAATAGAGAAAATAAAAGCATCAGAAGTACTGGCAATGCTCCACTTACACAGTACATTAATCTATCTCAGGTCAACCACGGCAAGTTGACTGTCATGATGGATGTCCTTTCATGTGCATGATATCATTGTGGAACACAATGCATGTACAGTTTAGGTTAAGAGTGGCCAAACATTTCCGATCAGCTTTTCTAACCATCAAAGAAGAGATTGAAGGTCAGACGGCATTCACATGGCCTTGTCATTCAGCCCTAACCTCCTAAAGGAGGTATTACTGCTGGCAGTGAGGTGCATTGTGAGGAGTAATGTCCCTCACGAGATTCAGCATACAGGTCTTTTAAGGCCAAATGAATCTACCAGTTTCCTATTCCGACTCAATTTCTCTTTGGATTGACCCTGTCCTTCAAGAAGTAGGAATGTTTTAAACAAATTACAGAAAGAACGCATGAAGACAACAGAAGAGTTTCAATCCAACTGCAATAGTCTTCTATCCTGCATCATAGATTTCATCCTCATCCATTTACTCCATTTAATGGATGGTAATAATAATAATCATCATGTTTTTCAACTTCTTTCTACCATACAGCTATTCATTATCAACATAACCAAATCTTAGCATATGCAGAATTGTGTGTTAGTAGTGGTATTTTCTTTAAACCACAAGGAGAGAAAGTATGAAACATAAAGAAGAAACTGCTCTCCTCCAGCACAATTCCTCCCTCTCTCATCCTTAGCCAAGTGCCCCCTGCTCCTCAAGCAAAGAAGACCACAAAGACGATGAAGAAGACTATGAGGACGAGGAAGATTTTGACCATGAGCCAGCGGTTGGATGAGACAGACTGAAAGTACTTGAGGATCTCTGAGTGTGCCATGTCCACGTTGAGCTGGGTGTCCTCCACATTGGCATCAATTCTGCAGGAAAGAGGATGGGAAATGGGAGGTCAATGAGTGTCAGAGGTTTCATTAACCTGCTTACCACTGCATGCCCTGTCTGATCATTGCTGGATATGCGAGCTCAACAAAACATCAGAACAACAATGTTATATCAGGGGAAAAGCATCTTAACTAGTGGCTTGATAATCTCTGGCTCTCTCTTCATGTCTCCCTCACCTCTGCACTGTCTCCTCCTGCTCCTTCACCATGTGGGCCAGCTGCTGGAAGATGGAGCCCAGCTCTACGATGGTGCTCTCTATGTTCTGCATGGTGTCTGAACGGCTCTGGATGTACGAGTCCTATACAAACACACCATAAGAGTGACACCACTTAGAATGAATGCAAATTATTAAGCAACAAACAGTATTATTGATTGACACATGACTCCAGAAACAAGTCTCAGTCAATAAAAGCATTTGTATCGAAAGAGGACACTGAGTCAAGTGTGTTTTAAATGTCACAATCATTATAATGCTTCTCATCATCAAGAGGATTGGAGGTAATACCTGTTCATTGACAAGCTGCAGCTGTTGGCTGGCGCGGAAGTCCATGTCTATAGAGACTTCAGCTGTCCGTTTAGAGTCGTCCTGCATTAACAATGAGTTACCTGAGAGAGAGAGAGAGAAAGAGAAAGAGAGAGAGAGAAAGAGAGAGTGAGAAAGAAAGAGAGAGTGAGAGTTAGAGTGAGAGAGAGTGAGAGAGAGAGAGTGAGAGAGATAGAAAGAGAGGGGGGTCAGGTTGTACTGTTTAGTGTTTGTTTTGTACTGTGGAGCTGATAGTAGTTTATCTCACCGAAGTTGCTGGCATGTAGCTGGGAGGAGGATGCTGGGGCTTGAGAAAATTGATCTCTTCTACTCTTCTGCTCTTTGAGGTTCTGCAGAGGGAAAAGAATGTGGGGGAGTTGAGAAGAAAATCTGTTTAAAACGGTTTATAAATCAACAAATATACATGGAACATCCAATCAAAACTAGTCTGGTCAAAATATTTACTGTGAAAGACGTATGTCTGCCTTACCTCTGTCCTGACCTCCAGCACTGACTTGAAGTCGTTTGACATTGATGCCAGTTTGGACTAGAACAGAAAAGGGCTGTTATAAAATGAACGCTACATGGAAAAGTTACATGTACTATTCTTCATTGGATAAAACCAATGGACATATCAGAATGTCAGAGCATGGAAGTTACCTGGAGGGAGACAACGATGGTGTTGGAATGTGTCTGTAGGTGTTTGCCATTCTGACTCTGTCTGGAGCGCACAAGCCCCTGCAGCTGTGCTATCTGTTTATTCAGACTGTTTATGTCCTGGACAAAGAAAAAAAAAACAGCTTGCTTTTACTTTCACATCCCAACAGGCATCTAATAAAGTGTTCCTGAACAGCATCCTGTACATATAAACTCTGTAGAGTAACAACAAAGTATAGCAGCTGAATCTACTATACATATCTCCTCACCTGTTTAACAATGTAGGTTAACTCCTCAATCTCCACAGCTTTGTCATCAAAAAGAGATTTCCTTTTGGCAACTAGACAAGATAATAGTCAGTGAGTTCCATATGCACAACCACATTGTGGACGCAAAAATAAAAAAGTTGCTTCCTTACGTATTGTGAGTTTTTCCAGTTTGGCGAAAGTGTTACTCAAGTCCTTCCCAATCCTCCTGTTAAATAGAAAGAAACATAACAAACAGTTGAGTATATGGATACCAATAGAAGGCTATACATAAAATGTATCTGTTCTCATAATCATCTACCATTCTCATTCAATAACATGTCAATAACATAGTGTAATGCTCCTAACTTTGCCATGAGTGTAAAGTCACTGCGCTGTCTGACTGCACTGAGGGCTGGCTTGCTGGACTGGACCCCATTCTGAAGAAAACAGAAAGGACAAAGAACATCAATCAACATTGATCAGTGTGCAAATGTCAAGCACAACTATTTTGGTGTGCCTGAATGTTATGATTCGACAGTTGGTGCTCGTTCAAAACATACAGCACCAGTCAAAAGTTTGGACACACCTACCTATCAAGGGTATTTCTTAATTTTTCCTATTTTATACATTGTAGAATAATAGTGAAGACATCAAAACTATGAAATAACACATATGGAATCATGTTGTTAACAAAAACGTGTTAAACAAATATTTTAAATTCTTCAAAGTAGCCACCTTTAGCCTTGATGATAGCTTTGCACACTCTTGGCATTCTCTCAACCAGCTTCACCTGGAATGCTTTTCCAACAGTCTTAAAAGAGTTCCCACATATGCTGAACACTTGTTGGCTGCTTTTCCTTCACTCTGCTGTGAAGGAAAACTCATCACAAACCATCTCAATTTGTTTGAGGATGGATGAATGTGGAGGCCAGTTTATCTGATGCAGCACTCCATCCCTCTCCTTCTTGGTAAAATAGCCCTTACACAGCCTGGAGGTGTGTTTGATCATTGGCCTATTGAAAAACAAATGATAGTCCCACTAAGCACAAACCAGATGTGATGGCGTATCGCTGCAGAATGCTGTGGTAGCCATGCTGGTTAAGTGTGCCTTGAATTCTAAATAGATCACAGACAGTGTCACCAGCAAAGCACACCCACACCATCACACCTCCTCCTCCATGCTTCACGGTAGGAACCACACACGCGGAGAGCATCCGTTCACCTATTCTGCGTCTCACAAAGACGCGGCGGTTGGAACCAAAAATCTAAAATTTGGACTCATCGGACCAAAGGACAGATTTCCACTGGTCTAACGTCCATTGCTCAAGTTTCTTGGCCCAAGCAAGTCTCTTCTTCTTATTGGTGTCCTTTACTAGTGGTTTCTATGCAGCAATTCGACCATGAAGGCCTGATTCACAGTCTCCTCTAAACAGTTGATGTTGAGATGTGTCTGTTACTTGAACTCTGTGAAGCATATATTTGGGCTGCAATTTCTGAGGCTGGTAACTCTAATGAACTTATTCTCTGCAGCAGAGGTAACTCTGGGTCTTCCTTTCCTGTGGCGGTCCTCATGAGAGCCAGCTTCATCATAGCGCTTGATAGTTTTTGCGACTGCACTTTAAGAAACTTTCAAAATACTTTACATTTTCCAGATTAACTGACCTTCATGTCTTAAAAGTAATGATGGACTGTCGTTTCTCTTTGCTTATTTGAGCTGTTCTTGACATAATATGGACTTGGTATTTTACCAAATAGGGCTATCTTCTGTATACCACCCCTACCTTGTCTGACACAACTGATTGGCTCAAACACATTAAGAAGGAAAGAAATTCCACAAATGTACTTTTAACAAGGCACACCTGTTAATTGAAATGCATTCCAGGTGATTATACCTCATGAAGCTGGTCGAGAGAATGCCGAGAGTGTACAATGCTGTCATCAAGGCAAAGGCTGGCTACTTTGACAAATCTCAAATATAAAATATATTTTTATTTGTTTAACACTTTTTTGGTTACTACAAGATTCCATATGTGTTATTTCATAGTTTTGATGTCTTCACTATTATTCTACAATGTAGAAAATTTTAAAAATAAAGAAAAACCCTGGAATGAGTAGTTATGTCCAAATTTTGAGTGGTACTGTACATAACAATAATAAATAAACATCTCTCTATGGTGCTAATATGTCACATCTATTTTGGTAAAGCTAGTTAATACTAATTCAGAACATACATACATATTATTATTAAAAGACATACGGTCTCTCCATGTTGCTCACCTGTCTCCCCTGTAGTGACCTGCAGACTGACTGGAACTCATTGGTGCGGTCCCTGCCCGACATGTTGCTTATGTCCACCAGTGGGGCAGGTGTCGGTGGACTGGGGGCTGTGAGTTGTGGGTCCTGCAACTGGATCAGCGGTGACTGGGTCTGGGCAGGCCCTAGGTACACCCCTTCCTGGCTGTTCCTAGGACCGTGGCGACGACGCGTGTTCATGGATGCTCAGGCACATCACCTGCTGGAGGAAAAACGGAGTCAGATTTCAGTACGAATAATGTTAAAGATCCATCAAAAACACTTGTGTACTCAACATGACAAGCTCCTCAAAAACTGTCCTGGAAAGCCCTGGGTCTAAAATGAGACAGTAGCTACTAGGCAGACAACAAGGAGATTGTTTCACTTGAGTTCTTGAGGATAGAATAACGCCCACAGACCAACTGGTGTGAATGTATACAGACACTCTGCAAACAAAGCAAAAGAGACACATCCTCTTTAAGAATTTTCTGGGTTTGAGAGTAGCAATCAATACACTGATAGACTAGTCTACTAGACTTTTCTCAAAGAGTATTCGTGTTCTCTTGTTTATTAAAAGATAAAAGAACAGAGTAGTCAATGAAAAATGTGATAACCAATGTGTGAGGTAAATAACTTTTAGGTAAAACTGTTTTTTCTTAGCTACCACCAAATCCTGATTCCCAGAAAAAGCATCATGTAGTAATACATAATGTGCCCGATTGTAAACATGCCAATCGCTTGAATGACCCATAGCTAAATTCAATCATTACAATCAAGGGGTTTATTCACAACTCAACCAAGAATCTTCTGGTCAAAAAAACTGTGCTTGCTTAAAAAATCTACAAAACCCAGGATTGCAAAATGAACAATCCAACAAATCCAGATTACAATGTATTCATCGACCTATACTGGTTGAGGTACTAGCTGTTTATCCACTGAATGCCTTGCACATGTTTGATTGTTAGTTCATTTAAAAAAAAAATATTTAACCTTTATTTAACCAGGTAGGCTAGTTGAGAACAAGTTCTCATTTACAACTGCAACCTGTCCAAGATAAAGCAAAGCAGTGCGACACAAATAACAACACAGTTACACATGGAATAAACAAACATACACAATAGAAAAAGTATATATACAGTGTGTGCAAATGAGGTAAAATAAGGGAGGTAAGGCAATAAATAGGCCATAGTGGCAAAATAATTACAATTTAGCAATTAAACACTGGAGTGATAGATGGGGGATAGATGTGCAGAAGAAGAATGTGCAAGTAGAGATACTGGGGTGCAAAGGAGCTAAAAAAATAAAATAAAATAACAGTATGGGGATGAGGTAGTTGGATGGGCTATTTACAGATGGGCTATGCACAGGTGCAGTGACCTGTGAGCTGCTCTGACAGCTGGTGCTTAAAGTTAGTGAGGGAGATATGAGTCTCCAGCTTCAGTGATTTTTGCAATTCGTTCCAATCATTGGCAGCAGAGAACTGGAAGGAAAGGCCGGCCAAAGGAGGATTTGGCTTTGGGGGTGACCAGTGAGATATACCTGCTGGAGCGCGTGCTATGGGTGGGTGCTGCTATGGTGACCAGTGAGCTGAGAAAAGGCGGGGCTTTACCTAGCAAAGACTTATAGATGACCTGGAGCCAGTGGGTCTGGCGACAAATATGTAGCGAGGGCCAGCCGACTAGAGCATACAGGTCGCAGTGGTGGATAGTATATGGGGCTTTGGTGACAAAACAGATGCACATCTTCTGCACATCTTCTTCTGCATCCAATTTGCTGAGTAGAGTGTTGGAGGCTATTTTGTAAATGACATCACCGAAGTCAATGATCAGTAGGATAGTCAGTTTTACGAGGGTATGTTTGGCTGCATGAGTGAAGTATGCTTTGTTGCGAAATAGGAAGCCGATTCTAGATTTAATTTTGGATTGGAGATGCTTCATGTGAGTCTGGAAGCAGAGTTTACAGTCTAACCAGACACCTAGGTATTTGTAGTTGTCCACACATTCTAAGTCAGAACCGTCCAGAGTAGTGATGCGGGCAGGTGCGGGCAGCGATCGGTTGAAGAGCATGCATTTAGTTTTACTTGCATTTAAGAGCAGTTGGAGGCCACGGAAGGAGAGTTGTATGGCATTGAAGCTCGTCTGGAAGTTAGTTAACACAGTGTCCAAAGAAGGGCCAGAAGTATACAGAATTGTGTCATCTGCGTAGAGGTGGATCAGAGAATCACCAGCTGCATGAGCGACATCATTGATGTATACAGAGAAAAGAGTTGCCCGAGAATTGAACCCTGAGGCACCCCCATAGAGACTGCCAGAGGTCCGGACAACAGGCCCTCCGATTTGACACACTGAACTGATCTTTTTTTAAATTTAAATTTCACCTTTATTTAACCAGGTAGGCTAGTTGAGAACAAGTTCTCATTTACAACTGCGACCTGGCCAAGATAAAGCAAAGCAGTGCGACACAAACAACAACACAGAGTTACACATGGAATAAACAAACATACAGTCAATACTACAATAGAGAAAGTCTACATACAGTGTGTGCAAATAAGGTAGGATAAGTGGGGTGAGGCAATAAATAGGCCATAGTGGCAAAATTATTACAGTATGGCAAATTAAACACTGGGGTGATAGCTGTGCAGAAGATGAGTGTGCAAGTACCGATACTGGGGTGCAAAGGAGCAAAATAAATAACAATATGGTGATGAGGTAGTTGGATGGGCTATGTACAGATTGGCTATGTACAGGTGCAGTGATCTGTGACAGATGGTCACCATCTGACAGATGGTGCTTAAATCTAGTGAGGGAGATATGAGTCTCCAGCTTCAGTGATTGGCCAAACAGTCCAAAATAGCTCAGGCTACTCTCAGAATCCAGTAAAGTATTGTAATGAAACAAACAGGGAGCGCGAACCCTCGACCTTCTAGCCCGAAGTCCAGCGCGCTATCGAATGTGCCCCAAAAGCACGCTCAACTGGTAGAGTCGATATCCGCGCGTATAAACCCAGGGTCGTTACAGTATATTATATAGGACAAGCGGCATCAATATTGCTAAATAATGTTATACATATGTAGAAGAATATAGGTAACACGTTAGCACTAACAGAAAATGGAAAGGTTGTGTGGATGGTGAGTGAACGGCAAATGGGCTAGTTCATTTCACATGACCCGGTGCCCAGGGTGGGTGGAGATTTAACTTAAGGACCAATGGAATGGTTTAAAGTGTTCCAACCCGCACACCCGAGGCAATCGGGCCATGCAAAACTAATACGCCCAATAGTCATAACAAGCCTGCTGCTATTAGTAGCTAGCGTTCTGGCTTCCAAAGCTGAATAAGCCTAACGTTAGCTATAAAATATTGGCACGACAAAAACAGAGTAGATACATGACTAAGCAAGTGTTATCAGAATATCTTTTCGAGCCATAATCAAGTTTCAAATAACAACAATCTCTTACCGGTAAATAAATAATCTTTATTTGATCACTCCACTGCTTACGAAGGAACTGGTCCTTCCGCTAAACGCTGACGTCAGCGCCACGTATACGTCTTGTTTAGCACATTACGTTGTAAGGGTGCCCAGTTGGACAAATTCCCGACCAGTCCATTCATCATGCATGTCTTTGCTGTAGATCCCAAATAGAGAACAGAGAATGGCCCTTCTGAGAATTCAACCTAAAATCATACATGTGATCAAATAATTCTGTACTAGTTTAGATATTTTTTCACATTATCAAATGGATGTAACCAGGACCTTTGCAGCTTGAATGGCTCGGCTCATTTGTGTGAAATGTCAGTGTGATGTTGTCTGTGTATAGACATTGCATCATAAATAACAACTTATTGTAATCACATTTTATTGATCATACACATTTAGCAGATGTTATTGCGGGTGTAGCGAAATGCTTGTGTTTCTAGCTCCAACAGATTTGTCGCTCAGTCAGTCACCATTTACCCACAATGCATCATGGATTTGATGGTCTCGAACACGGCTAGTCTTGAAAATGGCCTTGTTCCACATTGCAGACAACTGCCGACTGACCTACAAAGAACCTTGAATCATAAATAACTGCTCATAATTTGATCAATAAGTCAGTCAATTTATGAACAACTATACATTACAGTTATGATCCTCTTGAACAGGGCCATTGACAAAGAAAGAGGGAAGGGAAATTACCGCTTTTATTGGACAGCAGACCAAATAGTCCACAGAGAAGAACATACACATGATACTATCAACAAAACAGAACAGCAATGACACTTAGTATTTTATTGATAATTGTAGGTGAGTAGAAGCATTTTGTTAACTTCATTACACCGAAAGAAATTGGAAAACATTTGTAGTTTGTATATACATAAAAAATGGAGTTCACTCAGGTTCTAAACATCAGCCAGTCTGTTCGTGTGCAATCACAAGTTCTTGATCTTAACAAGGATCGGACCCTTTTTTTCTATTTTCGCCTAAAATGACATACCCAAATCTAACTGCCTGTAGCAGGGATATGTATTTTCTTGGTACCATTTGAAAGGAAACACTTTGAAGTTTGTGGAAATGTGAAAGGAATGTAGGAGAAAAACACATTAGATCTGGTAAAATACCCCCCCAAAAGTTATTTTGTATTTTTTTGTACGATCATCTTTGAAAATGCAAGAGAAAGGCCATAATTTAGCCAGGCCAGGTGTAATTTAGACATTGGCCACTAGATGGCAGCAGTGTATGCGCAAAGTTTTAGTCTGATCCAATGTACCATTGCATTTCTGTTCAAAATTTTGTATCAAGACTGCCCAAATGTGCCTAATATGTTTATTCAAAACTGTGCACTCGCCTCAGACAATAGCATGGTATTCTTTCACTGTAATAGCTACTGTAAATTGGACAGTGCAGTTAGATTAACAAGAATTTAAGCTTTCTGCCAATATCAGATATGTCTATGTCCTGGGGGAAATGTTCGTTACTTACAACCGCATGCTAATAGCATTAGCCTACGTTAGCTCAACCGTCCCGCAGGGGACCCACCAATCCTGAAGAAGTTTTAATGATCAATAGGAAATCAAGGCATTCAGACAGCATCCCTTTAGAATCTAAAATCCTGCAAATAATTCCTTCGTACAACAGGCCAGCTCATCCAAAGACCTAATTATGAGGCCTCCTTAAAAACATTAGCCTAGTATCGCAACCCTTAAGCAAAGATTGTGTAAAAAAGAACTGCAAGGTGAAGTCATTTTAAAATCTTGTTTTAAAAGAAACCAAACAAAAACCCAAACAGTTGTAAAAACATTACTAGTAAAAATATATTACTAGTTCAATGAAATGGTTGATGAAAGCCTGGTATGGTTACCACAGTTGTTTAAGATGTAATACCTGCCTGTCCATTACATATGGAGGATGAACATAATGGTCAATATATTGTGTTGTGATATCAGAAGAAAAGAAAGCTATAAAATGCAGGTTATACATTTCACTAATAACATTGCTGGTGAAGTTTTTTCTTTTCAGACTTTGGGACTTTAACCCAAGGTTTATAGTCATCTAAGTATTCATCATCATTCTTCTCCCAAGCAGCTGTTGTAATGGCAAGAAACCCAAAATATATCAGTTCCCCAACTGATCAGAACAGCTTGATCATGCTTTCTCTGGATTTCCCAACTCCAACCCATTTCACTGCAAATAAAATCAAATTCACGGTGAATATATCATCAATTATCAAAACAAGGTTGGTTTTCAGTAAGGCTGCTTAATCACCATAAATACTTGTTTCTTGACTAACCTGGCACTTGCAAGAAGTCCTCGATGAAGCGGATGTAGCTCTGTGCCTGAGGGGGCAGCTCCTCAAAGCACCGCACATCCTCAGTGCTGCAGCACCATCCAGGTAGCGTCTCATACTTCACTGACACCCGCATCAGCACGTCCATATTGGCTACAGAGGGAAAGACAGGTAATAAGATGGGAGTCAGCATGCAGGGCAAGCCAAATCAAATGTGTAAGGGTAAAGTGAACGGAGCAACTGTATAAAATAAGTCCCCCTAGGCAGGGAGAAACTTACCAGGAAAACTGGGAAGGGGCTCGTCATCAACAGTGTAGGACACACCCACTTTGATCTCTGGCAGCGTGTCGAGGACGTCAAGCTTGGTCAGAGCGATCCTGTCGGAGAGAAACAGTGGTGTCAAACACGGTTATGCAATAGATAGACAGCAACTGAACATAGTGGAGGCATACACAAGTACAACAGACTGAACACGGTGATCCAATAATTACAATGCATACAGTATGGAACACATCCAGAAAGAAGGACAAGCAGGAGGAGAGACCGAGCCTTACGCAGTGAAGCCGTTGACCATGTGGGCGTATCTGACAAGGATCAAGTCCAGCCAGCCACAGCGGCGCCGCCGGCCCGTAGTCACACCAAACTCCCTCCCTCTGGACTGCAACAAGTTGCCAACCTCCTGGACCACAATCAACACAGCAGTCAGATCTGGGATTCACTATAAACTGAATGTAAATATGAAGTACTAGAAGAGACGGTTCCTAGACAGTAAGTTTACACCCCTACAAATTCATACTGTATGACTTAAGACAATTCTGCAAAACACAAACACTATCCACTCACATTGTCCTGCTCAGTGGGGAAAGCTCCAACACCCACCCGGGTGGTGTAGGCCTTAACCACACCATACACTCTCCCCACATAGGACGGGGGCACACCCAGGCCAGTGCACACCCCCCCAGCAGTGCAGTTAGAGGATGTCACAAACGGGTAGGTGCCTGAAAAAGACAAATTATTTGATTTCCTTCAAATTATATTCCAATGGCCATCACTACATAGCAGAGTAGTAATTTACTCCCCTCAAACCCTTATGTTCTCACCAAAGTCAATATCCAAGAGGGCTGCATTGGCTCCCTCCACCAGAATCTTCTTACTGGGACCAGTGAGGGCCTTGTGCATGAAGTACACCCCATCGGTGACAAGGGGCCGCAACTTCTCAGCATACACCTGGAAAAGAGGGAAAATCAGTGACCACCTACATAGAGAAACATCTCAGTATCTTAAGTTTTCTAGCTCCCCCTGAAAGACTATCAAGGGCTGTTCTGCATGGAATCAGCTCAATTGAGACAGTAATTGCCTGTAGAGAGAACAGGATCACATTCATTGGGCACAAACAAGAGATAAGTGGACTAGCATCCCTAACCAGACAAGAAAATACTAATCCAGAAGCGGCGCTCCAAATGGCCAGGGACATTATCCGCAGGCAAACTTAAATCCGTTTACCTCATTTCTACCAGCATGTCACGTGTCACAAGTTTTTTTTTTTTACTTAAAAAAAACTTTAGACCACCTTTACTCCACACACAGATGCATACAAAGCTCTCCCTCCATTTGGCAAATCTGACCATAATTATATCCTCTTGATTCCTGCTAACAAGCAAAGCTAGGAAGTACCAGCGACTCACTCAATACAAAAGTGGTCAGATGGCACGGACGTTACAGGACTGTTTTGCTAGCAGACTGGAATATGTTCCGGGATTCATCCAATGGCATTGAGGAGTATACCACAGTCACTGGCTTCATTAATAAGTGCATCGATGACGTCGTCCCCAGTGACAGTAAGTACACATCCCAACCAGAAGCCATGGATTACAGGCAACATCCGTACCGAGCTAAAGGCTAGAGTTGCCACTTTCAAGGAGCGGGACACTAATGCGGACGCTTAAAAGAAATCCTGCTATGCCCTCATACAAACCATCAAACAGGCAAACCATCAATAGAGGACTAAGATTGAATCCTACTACACCGGCTCTGACACTCGCCAGATGTGGCAGGGCTTGCAAACTATTGTGAACTACAAAGGGAAACCCAGCCGCAAGCTTCCCAGTGACGCGAGCCTACCACACGAGCTAAATTCCTTTTATGCATTACCAGGGTGTGTACTCACAGCAACTATCTCCCTGACCAAAGCTAATACCTACATGTTTCAAGCAGACCACCATAGTCCATGTCACCAAGAATGCAAAGGTAACCTTCCGAAATGACTACTGCCCCGTAGAACTCACGTTGGTCGCCATGAAGTGCTCTGAAAGGCTGGTCATGGCTCACATCAACACCATCATCCCAGAAACCCTAGACCCACTCCAATTTGCATACCACCTAAACCGATCCACAGACGCAATCTCAATCGCACTCCACACTGCCCTTTCCCACCTGGATAAAAGGAACACCTGTGTGAGAATGCTGTTCATTGACTACAGTTCAGCATTCAACACCATAGTGCCCACAAAGCCATCACTAAGCTAAGGGCCCTGGGACTAAACAGGAGGTCAGAGAGCTGGCAGTGTGGTGGCCGGACAACAACCTCTCCCTCAATGTGATCAAGACAAAGGAGATGATTGTGGACTACAGGAAAAGGAGGGGTCATGTCCACATCACCAACAAACTACCATAGTCCAAACACACCACGACAGCCGTGAAGATGGCACAACAACACCTTCTCCCCACTCAGGAGACTGAAAATATTTGGCATGGATCCTCAGATCGTCAAAAAGTTCTACAGCTGCACCATCGAGAGCATCCTGGCCAGTTGCATCATCCCCTCGTATGGCAACTGCTCGGCATCCGATGGTAAGGCGCTACAGAGGGTAGTGCATACAGACCAATACATCACTGGGGCCAAGCTTCCTGCCATCCAGGACCTATACACTAGGCGGTGTCAGAGGAAGGCACACATTTTTTTTGTCAAAGACTCCAGCCACCGTAGTCATAGACTGTTCTCTTTGCTACCACACAGCAAGCGGTACCGGAGCGCCAAGTCTAGGTCCAAAAGGCCCCTTAACAGCTTCTACATCCAAGCCATAAGACTGTTGAAAAATTAATAAAACGGCCACCCGGACTATTTACATTGACTCCCCCCGCTCCTTTGTTTTTACACTGCTGCTTCTCGCTGTTAATCTATGCATAGTCACTTTACCCCTACCTACATATTACCTTGACTAACCCACACATTGACTCGGTACCCCCTGTATATAGCCTCGTTATTGTTATGTAATCTTAATGTAACTTTTTACTCTAGTTTATTTAGCAATATTTTCTGAACTGCATTGTTGGTTAAGGGCTTGTAAGTAAGCATTTCACGTTAACATTTGATTTGACTGCAACCTGGGCAGGTGATTATGGCTCAGAACAAAGATGTTTTTAAATGAAGCTAGCTATAATACACACACACTACCTTTCAAAAGTTTGGGGTCACTTAGAAATGTCCTTGTTTTTGAAAGAAAAGCATTTTTTTGTCCATTAAAATAACATCAAATTGATCAGAAATACAGTGTAGACATTGTTAATGTATAAGTGACTATTGTAGCTGGAAACAGCCAATATTTTTTTAATGTAATATCTACATAGGCCCATTATCAGCAACCATCACTCCTGTGTTGCAATGGCACGTTGTGTTAGCTAATCCAAGTTTATCATTTTAAAAGGCTAATTGATCATTAGAAAACCCTTTTGCAATTATGTTAGCACAGCTGAAAGGCCAGCATCCCGGAGTCGCATCTTCACTGTTGACGTTGAGACTGGTACTATTTAATGAAGCTGCCAGTTGAGGACTTGTGAGGCGTCCGTTTCTCAAACTAGACACTCTAGTGTACCTGTCCTCTTGCTCAGTTGTGCACCAGGGCCTCCCACTCCTCTTTCTATTCTGGTTAGAGCCAGTTTGCGCTCTTCTGTGAAGGGAGTAGTACGAGATCTTCAGTTTCTTGGCAATTTCTCACATGGAAGTCTTCATTTCTCAGAACAAGAATAGACTGATGATTTTCAGAAGAAAGGTCTTTGTTTATGGCTATTTTGCACCTGTAATCGAACACACAAATGCTGATGATCCAGATACTCAACTAGTGTAAAGGCCAGTTTTATTGCTTCTTTAAATCAGAACAACAGTTTTCAGCTGTGCTAACATAATTGCAAAAGGGTTTTCTAATGATCAAATAGCCTTTTATAAACTTGGATTAGCTAACAACGTGCCATTGGAACACAGGAGTGATGGTTGCTGATAATGGGCCTCTGCATGCCTACGTAGATATTCCATAAAAATCAGACATTTCCAGTTACAATAGTCATTTACAACATTAACCTGTTTGGGATAGAGGGCAGCATTTTCACTTTTGCATGAAATGCGTGCCCAGAGTCAACTGCCTGCTACTCTGTCCCAGATGCTAATATATGCATATTATTAGTAGTATTGGATAAAAAAAACTCTGAAGTTTCTAAAACTGTTTGAATGATGTCTGTGAGTATAACAGAACTCATATGGCAGGCGAAAACCTGAGAAAAATCCAACCAGGAAGTGGGAAATCTGAGGTTTGTAGTTTTTCAAAGCTTGGCCTACCGAATACACAGTATTCGGTAGGCCAAGTTGCACTTCCTAAGGCTTCCACTAGATGTCAACCGTCTTTCGAAACTTGTTTCAGGCTTCTGCTATAAAGGAGGGGGGAATGGGAGCTGAATGAGTCATGGGTCTGGCAGAAGTGCCTCAGGCTCGTGACGCGCGCTCCCGACAGAGTTAGTTCTCGTTCCAGTGCTTTGCTACAGACAATGGAATTCTCCGGTTGGAACATTATTGATGATTTATGTTAAAAACATCCTAAAGATTGATTCCATACATCTTTTGATATGTTTCTACGACCTGTAACGGAACTTTTGAAGTTGTCTGGAGGTAGTGCTCATGAAGATGGATTACTGGGCTGAACACACTAACAACTAGTGGCTATTTGGACATAAATTATGGACTTTATGGAACAAATCAGTCATTTATTGTCGAACTTGGATTCCTGGGAGTGCATTCTGATGAAAATCAAAGGTAAGTGAATATTTATCACGTTATTTCTAACTTCTGTTGACTCCAACATGGCGGATATTTCTTTGGCTGGATTGGGCTCTGAGCGCCGTACTCAGATTATGCTTTTTTCGTAAAGTTTTTTGGAAATCTGACACAGCGTTTGCATTGAGGAGAAGTCTCTTTAATTCTGTGAATAACACTTGTATCTTTTATCAATGTTTTATGAGTATTTCTGGGATTTCTGTGGCTATCTGCAAAAACACCAGATGTTTCGGAATCAAAACATTACTGCAAGTAACACGCCAATGTAAACTGAGATTTTTGGATATAAATATGCACATTATCGAACAAAACATACATGTATTGTGTAACATGATGTCCTATGAATGTCATCTGATGAAGATCAAAGGTTAGTGATTAATTTGATCTATATTTCTGCGACTTGATGGAAAAATGGCTGTTTAAAAAAAAAACTTGGCTCTAAACTAACAATCATATGTTGTGTGTTCGCTGTAAAGCCTTTTTAAAATCGGACACGATGGGTAGATTAACAAGATGTTTATCTTTCATTTACTGTATTGGACTTGTTAATGTGTGAAAGTTAAATATTTTCCAAAAATATTTTTGAATTTCCCGCGCTGCCTTTTCAGCGGAATGTTGTCGAGGGGTTCCGCTAGCGGAACGCCTGCGCTAGAAAGGTTAACAATATCTACCCTGTATTTCTGATCAATTTGATGTTATTTAAATAATTTACAGCTTTTTTTGCTTTTCTTTAAAAAACATGGGCATTTCTAAGTGACCCCAAACTTTTGAATGGTAGTGTATATTAGGACATTAAAGCAGTGTTCTTTTCACCTTCAGTTGTTGCAGCTCATTGTCAATGTCAACATTTAGGTCAGGGTACATAGTCAGGAATTGCCCTGCCAACACACGGAACCTGTGGACAAAGAAAAGGCCATCAGCTATATCAATCAACATCAACTTTTTTTATTGATCATTAAAATCATTAAGGTTCAAAAGTGTATTTCAGGTAACTTACATGCATTCTTACAAACAATAATTTTGGTACTAACTTCTCCGCAAAGACAGTGAAATCAGACACAAGGTCACAGACTCGCAGTCCATTGCGAGCAGCTTTGGAAGAATAGGCAGGTCCAATGCCCTTTTTGGTGGTTCCCAAACTGGAAAACAATCAAAAACAGAAGAATGGACATTCAGGAATGCCACAGCAATAATGAACACTGCCTTTGCAGTAGCCCTAAAAGGCTGCCATGACTTCCATTTTTTGTTGTTGTTGTTGCTACAACCACTTTCACCACACAATAAAATGAGGAACAGGGCGTCGTCTTCAAAGAGTCTCAGATAAGCACTGCTAATCGAAGAGACGCTTTATGAACACAGAGTCACCATCACTTCCTCATACAATAAAACCCACGCACTTCTTTCCTGCCTGTAGCTGTCTCTGTTGTTCCTGTATCCCATCAACAGCTTGGTGGAAGTTGAACACTAAGAGCAGATAAAGCAAAAAAATATATATCATAAATTCATAGAATTGCAAGACACTAAACCAAAGATTTGTAAAACAAACAGCCATGTCTTACCAATGTGTGCACGGTCAGATATCTTTAACCGCTTCTCCCATCCTTGCAGTCCTGGACAATGACAAAAACAAATAAGTGTTATCAGTGGAATCCACTTCCTTCACCCTTTTATCTCCATCATCTTTCCTGTAGGCCTCTTCAATTGCCAATACTCACCGTTGCCTTTCTGCAGGTTCTTTTCAGCCTCCTCGAAGAGGCCAGGCAGGTGTATCACAACCCCGTTCCCTGTGGATGAGCAGTTCAGTTACGGATGGTTTGAATAGGAAACCAAACCAATGAAAACATTGTCGAGGCTGAAATGTAAGAGAAGGTCAACCCACCAATAAATGAGACAGCCTTCTTGTTGAGCACTCCACTGGGCAGCAAGTGGAAGTCATACTCCACAGAGTCCACCACCACTGTGTGGCCTGCGTTGTTGCCTCCCTGAAAGAGACAACATTTACATGAACAACAAGAGAAGGAACAGAAAGTGAGTACAGCCCGCAGTGAACGAACAGTGAACGAACGTGTAAGTACCAGTTAACTGGCAACATTTGATACTTTTATTCACTTTTTTTTTTTTTTTTACAACTACATCACTGAGCACAGACAAATGTGAATAAGTAACTACCTGTTAACTGGTAAAGATTTGTTTCAACAGCTATAAAACTTCAGTTTAGTACAAAATACGGACACGTGTTTGTGTAGTTAACAGGAGATAACGGTTTATTACTCACCAGTCAAAACTAGTCGAATGAGGGTGGGTATAATTTTTGGAACTTTCCAACAGGAATCTGTCCAAAACTTAACTAACAAGGATGCCAACAAACAGCACATACAAAGTAAGATGATAAATTCACCTAGTTAAATAGCTGCCGAATAGGCATCAACTCACCACGTAGTTTACACTTAAAGTTTGTCCATAGGCTACCAGAGTGAGGACAGTCATTTTTCAGAATAAAACGTGGTGAGTGAAAAACGTAACAAAATTGGCCACTCCCTACCCGGTATCTTATTCTGCCCGCTATACAATTTTATATGCGTTGTTTGTTGGCAACCTTATTATTTACGAAGTGTTTGGAACAGATTCCGATTGGAACGTTCCACAAACTATACCCACCCGTTACTGTAGCTAGATAACCCATTTGTTGTCGTGGGTTGTTACCCACTACCACCAGATAACATGCTTAACTAGCTAGCAATGCTAACGTTCGCATGATAAGTTGCTAAATAGCTAAAGTTATCTAGTAAGCACATTTCCTAAATATTATATACACTAACTACTATTGGTTTTGCCTAGCCAACGCAGCAGAACGAATGGCGTACTTTTGTCAAGTTCAAAATGCCTTGTTTGCTAGCTAGTTTGAGTAGCTACGTACCTGACACCTGCATACTAAATCCGCGTCCAGCGCTAGCAGGTCAACCACTTTCCCCTTTCCCTCGTCTCCCCATTGCGCACCGAGAACCACGGTTACTTTATTCCGAGGTTCCTTCGGAATCCGCAGGGACTCGACCTGTCCACTCTCCCGATGTCGCTTGAAAGCTGGCTCTCCGTTCATGGAGGCCGTTTCTTGGCCATTACACAATGTGCTATCTGCTGCCATGCTGCTGTGCTTTGCTTAAATCCGGAAGATAAAATTAGCGGGAAACGAGGTTGCCAGGTCTGGTAAAAAAAAAATTGTATTGTCCATACAAAACCCACCAACAAGCCCTGAAAACTAGCCCTTTTCTCACAGTAATAGAGGAGTTTGACACATTAAACCTAATTAAATCCCTTTCCATAACATAATACAGCGAATTAAGAATTAATATCTACTTAACTTGTTTTCCATCAAAATAATATTATTGCGAGCTAGCGTGACATAATACATTAATTTGAATATGTTGCAAGACAAAATATAACTCGCCTTTATTAAACTCGCCAGATAAATCGACATGCATTGATGGAAAATGAACTCGTTTGAATGCTGTTATTATAAATAAATCCCTTTTGGCATGTACATAACTACATCAATTTTACAGGTAACATTGCTTTTGTTGCTGGAATTTCAATCACTGAACAAATATTAATAATATGGATATGAACTGAATATTCTTGAAAATTGTTGTTTTGTTTTACCGTCAATCTAATGCATTCTAACAACAAGCTGGCAATTGCGATAGAGCTGTGACCATGATCACAAGTGAAAACTTAAAATTGTATTAACTAAACAAACATAGCCATTAATAATTGGCACAAATTGATTTGCATAGACATCATGTCAACATATGTATTGTGGCAAATGGTAGGATAAGGCTACATTAGCATATAAATTAATAGGCTAGGCTACTTGTAGGCCAACATATCAAACTCAAATCAAATTGTATTTGTCACATGCGCAGAACACAACAGGTGTAGACCTTACCGTGAAATGCTTACTTACAAGCCCTTAACCCTTAACCAACAATGCAATAAATAAAAAATACCTACAAAAAGTAAGAATAAGAAATAAAAGAAACAAATGACTAAAGAGTGGCAGTAAAATAACAATAGAGAGGCTATGTACAGGGGGTACAGGTACAGAGTTAATGTGCAGGGGCACCGGTTATTCGAGGTATCGAGGTAATATGTACATGTAGGTAGAGTTATTAAAGTGACAGCATAAAAGAGGTGGGGTGGGGCAATGCAAATAGTCTGGGTAGCCATTTGATTAGATGTTCAGGAGTCCTATGGCTTGGGGGTAGAAGCTGTTTAGAAGCCTCTTGGACCTAGACTTGGCTCTCCGGTACCGCTTGTCATGCGGTAGCAGAGAGAACAGTCAATGACTAGGGTGGCTGGAGTCTTTGACAATTTTTAGGGCCTTCTTCTGACACGCCTAGTATAGAGGTCCTGGATGGCAGGAAGCTTGGCCCCAGTGATGTACTGGGCCGTACGCACTACCCTCTGTAGTGCCTTGCGGTCGGAGGCCGAGCAATTGCCATATCAGGCACTGATACAACCAGTCAGGATGCTCTCGATGGTGCAGCTGTAGAACCTTTTGAGGATCTGAAGACCCCTGCCAAATCTTTTCAGTCTGCTGAGGGGGAATAGGTTTTGTCGTGCCCTGTTCACGACTGTCTTGGTGTGCTTGTGTAGCAGTGTGATGTTGTTCCCCTAGATTACGCACCAAATTGCACACAAGGACCAATTCAAATAGGCCAGGTCCTGTCTCTTATACACATCTAGATGTGTATAAGAGACAGGCCTTGTATATGGCCCCAGTGATGTACTGGGCCGTACGCACTACCCTCTGTAGTGCCTTGCGGTCGGAGGCCGAGCAATTGCCATATCAGGCACTGATACAACCAGTCAGGATGCTCTCGATGGTGCAGCTGTAGAACCTTTTGAGGATCTGAAGACCTGTCTCTTATACACATCTAGATGTGTATAAGAGACAGATATAAAACCGTCATAAGGTTATACAATGTACTGTTTTGCAACCATACGTTTGTTATAGTGTGGACAGTGTAGGAATTTATGTTAACAAGTTTCACAGAGCTCACTGACTGGGGTATCTGTTGTAACTTCTGAGTACTTGTGACAGTGGTTGAGTGAGTGTCCATGTGCTCGCGCAGGTGCCGGAGAGCTGTGACTGCACCAAGGGTAACGTGTGTGTTGTCTCTTCGTGTGCAGGTATGTCTTTTATTTTGTCAGAATTATGTTCTGTATAGTTTTACTTGTATATGCTGTTGTGCAGCGAGTGTGTGCACGCAGCACCTGTTAATTCCTTTTGGCGCTCTTTTGCCTGACCCTCGGCTAGCAAGGTGCCGGAGAGCTGTGACTGCACCAAGGGTAACGTGTGTGTTGTCTCTTCGTGTGCAGGGCAAATAAAAAGATTTCAACGAGCAGACCATCAGTTGTGGCAGCATCCTAATTAAAAATACACAACGCAGAATGAACCACGCTACACTTGGACCATGTTAGTTTGTTGGTGATCTAGGCACCAAGGAACTTGAAGCACTCAACCTGCTCCACTACAGCCCTGTTGATGAGAATGGGGGGGGGGGGGGGGGGGGGTGCTCGGTCCTCCTTTTCCTGTAGTCCACAATCATCTCCATTGTCTTGATCACATCGAGGGAGACCTCCCTCCCTGTAGGCTGTCTCATCGTGATCGGTGATCAGCCTGATCAGACAGCTGTGTCATCAGCTGTGTCATCAGCAAATTTAATGGTGTTGGAGTCGTGCCTGGCCGTGCAGTCATGTGTGAACAGGGAGTACAGGCAGGGACTGAGCATGCACCCCTGAGGGGGTTGAGGATCAGCGTTGTGGATGTGTTGTTACTGACCCTTACCATCTGGGGGCGGCCTGTCAGGAAGTCCAGGATCCTGTTGCAGAGGGATGTGTTTAGTCCCAGGGTCCTTAGCTTAGTGATGAGCTTTGAGGGCACTATGGTGTTGAACGCTGAGCTGTAGTCAATGAATAGCATTCTCACATAGGTGTTCCTTTTGTCCAGGTGGGAAAGGGCAGTGTGAAGTGCAATAGAGATTGCATCATCTGTGGATCTGTTAGGGCAGTATGCAAATTGGAGTGGGTCTAGGGTTTCTTGGATAATGGTGTTGATGTGAGCCATGACCAGCCTTTCAAAGCACTTCAAGATGACAGACGTGAGTGCTCTAACGCACATGTATCATACTCCACATTTAATGTCAGTTTCATTGTGGACTTTTCTCCACAACAGAAGCATGCGAGGGAGTTCCATATGTCCACTTGCGCAACTCTAGAACAGAGCATGCGTAAAACCCATCGCTTGATACGATTTTCCATAAGTAAATTCGACATTAGAATGCAAATCACCTCCGACCGAATTCATCTAATGTGCTTACATTTGTATTCCAGTATTGTCAGCATTATTTATGATTATGTTTATGGAAATAGGTGTCTCCATAATGTCAATCTAAATAACTTACCTTCGCGTGATGTATTGTTGTCTCAACCTTGTTGCCCTTTGTGCTGTTGTCTGCGCCCAATAATGTTTGTGCTGCTGTCATGTTGTGTTGCTACCATGTTATGTTGTTGTCTTAGGTCTCTTTTTATGTAGTGTTGTGGTGTCTCTCTTGTCGTAATGTGTGTTTTGTCCAATATTTTTTTTATTTTGAATCCCAGCCCCCATCCCCGCAGGAGGCCTTTTGGTAGGCCGCCATTGTAAATAAGAAATAGTTCTTAACTGACTTGCATAGATAAATACATAAAATAAAACCTACAACTGGTAAAACGTTTTCACGACGTGCAAGCGTGCTTCTGTCTTCAGCTGCCTGCTGTAGCGCTCTCTTAACACCCCTCCGGCCCTCTGCGGCCATGGCTTAAAGGCTTCGGCCCTCCTCACTCACTCAATAAGAAACTGCCGGACAGTCAGCAGCAGCAGATCAAATTGAAATAAATTTTTTGAAATGCCATGGCGGCCGCGGTGTAACCTAGAAGGGGTCCAAAAACCCGCGACCAATTTTATGGAACCCGCCTATATGGCAACTCTGGCGGGAAAGGAAGTGATCAGTTGAAACAGGCAAGTGGTGCACGGGTCAGCTGTTTGTTCATACGCACCCACCTGCAATTGCTTATAATAACCCAGCCCCAACTGCTTTATTCCAAAATGATATTTATTTTTAAAATTCCTCAGCAATGTATACACAATACCTCACAATGACAAAGCGAATAAAGAGTTTTTAGAAATATTTACAAACAGTTTTCTTTTTTTTTTGTGCAAAAAAACACCTTATTTACATAAGTATTCAGACCATTTGCCATAAGATTCAGGTGCATCCTGTTTCTATTGATCATCTTTGAGATGTTTCTACAACTTGATTGGAGTCAACCTGTGAAAATTTCAATTGATTGGACATGATTTGGAAAGGTACAAACCTGTCTATATAAGGTCGATGAGGTTTAAGGAATTGTCCGTAGAGCTCCGAGACAGGATTTTGTCGATGCACAGATCAGGGGAAGTGTACCAAAAAAAATCTGAAGCATTGAAGGTCCCCAAGAACACAGTGGCCTCCGGCATTCCTAAATGTAAGTTTGGAACCACCAAGACTCTTCCTAGAGCTGATAACCCGGCCAAACTGAGCAATCAGGGGAAAGGGCTTTGGTCAGGGAGGTGACCAGGAACCTGATGTTCACTCTGACAGAGCTCTAGATCCTCTGTGGAGATGGGATAACCTTCCAGAACAACAACCATCTCTGTAGCCCTCCACCAATCAGGCTTTATGGTAGAGTGGCCAGATGGAAGGCACTCCTCAGTAAAATGCACATTAGAGTTTGTCAAAAGGCATCTAAAGACTCTCAGACCATGAGAAACAAGATTTTCTGGTCTGATGAAACCAAGATTCTACTCTTTGGCCTGAATGCCAAGCGTCACGTCTGGAAGAAACCTGGCACCATTCCTATGGTGAAGCATGGTGGTGGCAGCATCATGCTGAGGGGGTGTTTTTCAGTGGCAGGGACTGGAAGACTGGATCGACGCAAAGATGAACGTCCTTGATGAAAACCTGCTCCAGAGCACGCTGGACCTCGACCCTAAGCACACAGCCAAGACAACACAGGAGTGGCTTCGGGACAAGTCTCTGAATGTCCTTGAGTGGCCCAGACAGAGCCTGGACTTGAACCTGATCAAACATCTCTGGAGAGATGAAAATAGCAGTGCAGCGACGCTCCCCACCCAACCTGACAGAGCTTGAGAGGATCTGCAGAGAAGAATGGGAGAAACTAAAACCCAAATACAGGTGTGCCAAGCTTGTAGCGTCATACCCAAGAAGACACGAGGCTGTAATCCCTGCTAAACGCAGTGTCTCCGCGTGGTAGCATAGTAACGACTACCCCGCGGCTTCCCTGTTCCATCTATTGCTGTTCACTGGACCCTATGATCACTTGGCTACATAGCTGATGCCTGCCGGACTGTTCATAAATAACGGTACTCCATTTTGTTTATTTTTTGTTTATCTGTCGGCCCCAGCATCGAACTCAGGCCCTGTGTGTAGTTAATCGACCCTCTCTGCCCATTCATCGCCATTTTACCTGTTGTTGTTGTCTTAGCTGATTAGCTGTTGTTGTCTTACCCGTTATTGCCTTAGCTAGCTCTCCCAATCAACACCTGTGATTGCTTTATGTCTCTCTCAAATGTCAATATGCCTTGTACACTGTTGTTTAGGATAGTTATCATTGTTTTAGTTTACTGCGGAGCCCCTAGTCCCACTCAACATGCCTCAGATACCTCCTTTTTCCCACCTCCCACACATGCGGTGACCTCACCCAGCATAACTAGCCCGTCCAGAGATGCAACCTCTCTTATAACTAGGTGCCTGGGTTTACCTCCACTGTACCCGCACCCCACCATACCCGTTTGTACATTATGCCCTGAATCTATTCTACCACGGCCAGAAATCTGCTCCTTTTATTCTCTGTCCCCAACGCACTGGATGACCAGTTTTGATAGCCTTAGCTGTACCCTCATCCTACTCCTCCTCTGTTCCTGGGTGATGTGGAGGCTAACCCAGGCCCTGCGTGTCCCCAGGCACTCTCATTTGTTGACTTCTGTAACCGAAAAAGCCTTGGTTTCATGCATGTTAACATCAGAAGCCTCCTCCCAAAGTTTGTTTTACTCACTGCTTTAGCACACTCCGCCAACCCTGATGTCCTTGCCGTGTCT
Organism: Salvelinus sp. IW2-2015; assembly: GCF_002910315.2. Lineage (NCBI taxonomy): Eukaryota > Metazoa > Chordata > Actinopteri > Salmoniformes > Salmonidae > Salvelinus > Salvelinus sp. IW2-2015. The sequence continues at coordinate 28,269,981 of NC_036844.1, forward strand.
GAATCCTGGCTTAGGAAGGCCACCAAAAATTCTGAGATTTCCATACCCAACTACGACATTTTCCATCAAGATAGAACTGCCAAATGGGGAGGAGTTGCCATCTACTCCAGAGATAGCTTGCAAAGTTCTGTCATACTTTCCAGGTCTATGCCCAAACAGTTTGAGCTTTAAATTTTAAAAATTAATCTCTCCAGAAATAAGTCTCTCGCTGTTGCCGCCTGTTATAGACCCCCTCAGCTCCCAGCTGTGCCCTGGACACCATATGTGAATTGATTGCCCCCCATCTATCTTCAGAGTTTGTTCTGTTAGGTGACCTAAACTGGGATATGCTTAACACCCTGGCAGTCCTACAATCTAAGCTAAATGCCCTCAATCTCACACAAATTATCAAGGAACCCACCAGGTATAACCCTAAATCCATAAACATGGGCACCCTCATAGATATTATCCTGACCAACTTGCCCTCCAAATACACCTCTGCTGTTTTCAATCAGGATCTCAGCGATCACTGCCTCATTGCCTGCATCCGCTATGGGTCCGCGGTCAAACGACCATCCCTCATCACTGTCAAACGCCCCCTAAAACACTTCTGCGAGCAGGCCTTTCTAATCGACCTGGCCCGGGTATCCTGGAAGGATATTGCCCTCATCCCGTCAGTCGAGGATGTCTGGTCATTCTTTAAAAGTAATTTCCTCACCATCTTAAATAAGCATGCCCCTTTCAAAAAGATATAGCCCTTGGTTCACTCCAGACCTGACTGCCCTCGACCAGCACAAAAGCATCCTGCGGCGGACTGCGCTAGCATCGAATAGTCCCCGCCATATGCAACTTTTCAGGGAAGTCAGGAACCAATACACGCAGTCAGTCAGAAAAGCAAAGGCTAGCTTTTTTAAACAGAAATTTGCATCCTGTAGCTCTAACTCCAAAAAGTTTTGGCACACTGTAAAGTCCATTGAGAATAAGAGCACCTCCTCCCAGCTGCCCACTGCACTGAGGCTAGGTAACACTGTCCCCACCGATAAATCCACAATAATCGAGAATTTCAATAAGCATTTCTCTACGGCTGGCCATGCTTTCCTCCTGGCTACCCCAACCCCGGCCAACAGCTCCGCACCCCCCGCAGCTACTTGCCCAAGCCTCCCCAGCTTCTCCTTCACCCAAATCCAGATAGCAGATGTTCTGAAAGAGCTGCAAAACCTGGACCCGTACAAATCAGCTGGGCTAGACAATCTGGACCCTCTCTTTCTAAAACATTCCGCCGCCATTGTTGCAACCCCTGCAATTAACAGTCTGTTCAACCTTTCTTTCGTATCGTCCGAGATCCCTAAAGATTGGAAAGCTGCCGCGGTCATCCCCCTCTTCAAAGGGGGTGACACTCTAGACCCAAACTGTTGTAGACCTATATCCATCCTGCCCTTCTAAAGTCTTCGAAAGCCAAGTTAATAAACAGATCACTGACCATTTTGAATCCCACCGTACCTTCTCCGCTGTGCAATCCGGATTTTGAGCTGGTCACGGGTGCACCTCAGCCACGCTCAAGGTACTAACCGATATCATAACCGCCATCGACAAAAGACAGGTCTGTGCAGCCGTCTTCATCGACCTGGCCAAGGCTTTTGACTCTGTCAATCACCGTATTCTTATTGGCAGACTCAACAGCCTTGGTTTCTCAAATGACTGCCTCGCCTGGTTCACCAACTACTTCTCAGACAGAGTTCAGTGTGTCAAATCGGAGGGCCTGTTGTCCGGACCTCTGCCGGTCTCTATGGGGGTACCACAGGGTTCAATTCTTGGGCCGACTCTTTTCTCTGTATATATCAACAACATCGCTCTTGCTGCGGGTGATTCCCTGACCCACCTCTACACAGACGACACCATTCTCTATACATCTGGCCCTTCTTTGGACACTGTGTTAACTAAACTCCAAACGAGCTTCAATGCCATACAACACTTCTTCCGTGGCCTCCAACTGCTCTTAAACGCTAGTAAAACTAAATGCATGCTTTTCAACCGTTCGCTGCCCGCACCTGCCCGCCCGACTAGCATCACTACTCTGGACGGTTCTGACTTAGAATATGTGGACAACTACAAATACCTAGGTGTCTGGCTAGACTGTAAACTCTCCTTCCAGACTCATATTAAACATATCCAATTTAAAATTAAATCTAGAATCGGCTTCCTATTTCGCAACAAAGCGTCCTTCACTCACGCCGCCAAACATACCCTCGTAAAACTGACTATCCTACCGATCCTCGACTTCGGCGATGTCATTTACAAAATAGCTTCCAATACTCTACTAATCAAACTGGATGCAGTCTATCACAGTGCCAACCGTTTTGTCACCAAAGACCCTTATATCACCCACCACTGCGACCTGTATGCTCTAGTCGGCTGGCCCTCGTTACATATTCGTCACCAGACCCACTGGCTCCAGGTCATCTATAAGTCTTTGCTAGGTAAAGCTCCGCCTTATCTCTGCTCACTGGTCACAATAACAACACCCACCCGTAGCACGCGCTCCAGCAGGTATATCTCACTGGTCATCCCCAAAGCCAACATCTACTTTGGCCGCCTTTCCTTCCAGTTCTCTGATGCCAATAACCGGAACGAATTGCAAAAATCGCTGAAGCTGGATACTTATATTTCCCTCACTAACTTTAAACATCAGCTATCTGAGCAGCTAACCGATCGCTGCAGCTGTACATAGCCCATTTGTAAATAGCTCATCCAATCTACCTACGTCATTCCCATATTGTTTTTATTTACTTTTCTCCTCTTTTGCACACCCGTATTTCTACTTGCACATCACCATCTGCTCATCAATCACTCCAGTGTTAATTTGCTAAATTGTAATTACTTCGCTACTATGGCCTATTTATTGCCTTACCTCCTCATGCCATTTGCACACACTGTATATAGACTTTCTTTTTTTTCTATTGTGTTATTGACTGTAGGCTTGTTTATTCCATGTGTTGTTGTTTGTGTCGCACTGCTTGGCTTTATCTTGGCCAGGTCGCAGTGGTAAATGAGAACTTGTTCTCAACTAGCTTACCTGGTTAAATAAAGGTGAAATAAGTTTTTTTTTTAAATAAATGTGCAGAGTAAAGGGTCTGAATACTTATGTGATATTTCAGTTTTTTTTGCCTCGTCATTATGGGGTATTGTGAGTAGAATGATAATGATGAAGGGAAAAAATTAATCAATTTTTATTTTTAATTATTTATTACAAAAAACACAAGGAAGGGGTAAGAAAGTATTAGAACATGAAGGTCAAACTATACAGCATCAAGACACTATCAAACATGTATCAGTCTTTCCGCAACAGAGCCATCCTTATGTGTGAGGGTGCGTGCATGATAGTGATATAAAATACATGTCATAGTTTCCTTTTTCATGATCACAATCTTGTGAAACCTGAACCCTCCAAGATCCCCCCACAGTTCCCCAATAGCTGTCCCTCAACCATTCGAGACCCCTCCCACAGTCCCCCCCAGAAGAAAATATTATTCCAGAAATAATTAATTCCATTCCCCACCCCCAAGAACCCCCCCAATGCACCAACAACAAAGAGAATGAACTAAAGAGAAAAAATAAAAAGACAGAAGAAAACATCAAACAACAATGCAATTAAAAAATAATAATAATACATTTAAAACAAAGGACATCCAGGACAACTGAAATCACAACAGCAATGCCAACTGTTTGTGTGCATGTCTGGCACTATTACATGTATGTGTGTGTTCTTGTATGTGTTTATTTGAATGAGAGTGTGTGTGTATATGCATGTGTATTAACACCTGCATGGCATCAGCCTCAGGCAAACCGGCATTAGTTGTAAAAACACTTCCACCTAGTGTCATTCAAATGTACTTTTATGTTTTATTGTGACTTTATTGTGATGGTCAAAGAATCTTTGACCATCATTCTCTCTCTCACACAGCAACTCCACTCCCACTTGTCTCCAATTCCACATACCAACCCTCAGCCCATCCCATTTATCTCTGCTGGCCACCCACTTCGTGTTTCTACGCAACACATATCTTTCAACTATGCTATGATGTTTAACGTACAATTCCAATCTATCGAATAGAATCTACAGATTGCGTGTTGAAGATAATTTTACTAAGAGTATTAGTAATTGACTGACCCGGTCTTTCCAGATCTCCTAACAGTACTATTTCTAGGGTCAATTTTAGATCAATGCTATGCATTTTCAGCCATTCCTGAACCTGAGACCATAAACAGGCTACCTGAGGGCAATACCAAAATAAATGGTCTATTGATTCTGTATCCTCACAAAAAAATCTGCAGAGCTTCGATGATTTTATGGTCCAAATATTCAACATTTTGTTGGTGGCAAGAATTCTATATAATAATTTTAGCTGAAAAGCACGAAGTCTTGAATCTTGCGTTGTTTTATAAATCAACTCATACACCCTGTACCATGGAATCGGTATATCAAAAATCTCTTCCCAACTATTTTGCAATCTGTATGGCACGGTTGTCAACATCCTGGTCCTCAAACGAAACTGGTATACTTTCCTATTTATGCTATTTTTATTCCTCTGCCAGTTTTGATCCTTTATATTGGGCAGACAGACCAGTTCCCTACCTCCTCCTGCTGCCACTCGCCTCCTCCATTTTGGGGGCAATGCTGTAATCAATTTAATCAATCTATTTTATCAACCAGCACATTTGAGTTCAGCCATAATATTTGTTCTAATATTTGTTCTATCTTTTCAGGGGGATGAAATTGAAATTGTAGCCAGCTCTGCAATGCTTGTTTGAAAAAGACAGATACTTTGAAAAAAGTATCATTTTCAAATAATCGAAAATGAGATATGGCCATCTGCACAAAGGCAAAAAGGCCAGTTTTAAACAATGGATGAGCTTTTCTTATTAATCTACTTGAGAACCATTTAAGATTCAAATAAAACTTTTGAATGAGTGAAGCTTTTAGAGAGAGGTTTAGTGCTTTTATATTTAATAATCTCAACCCACCCAATTCATATTCATTATATAGATAGGTTCGTTTTATTTTGTCTGGTTTAGCGTCCCAGATAAAGCAAAATATTTTTTTCTCATATGATTTGAAAAACGAATCATCAGGAGTAGGCAGCGCCATAAGTAAGTGAGTAAACTGAGATATGACTAAGGAGTTAAATCAGGGCAATTTTCCATAAATAGACAGTTATTTACCTCTCCATGGTTGCAGGATCTTGTTTATTTTTACAAGTTATCTATTGATTTTCATTGTGGAGAGCTTATTTATATCTTTTGTGATATGAATACCGAGTATGTCTACTTCACCATCAGCCCATTTTATAGGTAAGCTGCAGGGTAATGTAAAAATTATATTTTTTAAGGATCCAATACGGAATATTGTACACTTATAATAATTAGGTTTTAGTCCAGAGAGTACAGAAAAGTTATCTAGATCTTTAATGAGACATTGCAAGGATCTAGCTTGCGGACTTAACATAAAACTTGAGTCATCGGCATACATGGGCACCTTTGTTTTTAAGCCTTGGATTTATAATCCTCTAATGTTGTTATTGGATCTGATTTTAATAGCTAGCATTTCGACGGCCATAATGAATAGATATGGTGACAGCGGACACACTTGTTTAACTCCTCTTGACAATTCAAAACTCTCTGAGAAGTAGCCGTTATTTACTATTTTACACCTGGGGTTGCTATACATTATTTTTACCCATTTTATAAGAGAATTACCGAATTTGAAAAAATCCAGGCATTTATAAATAAAATCCAGTCTTTTCAAAGTCCGCTATAAATACCATTCCTGGCTTCTTATGTTCTTCTTATGTTTCATGATGTTCTATTATTTCTAGTAGTGGTGGTCGTATATTATCTCCAATGTATTGTCCATGTAAAAAACCTGTCTGATCAGGATGAACAATACCTGGTAAAACCCTTTTAATTCTGAGTGCTATGCATTTTGCTAGTATTTTTGCATCACAACATTGAAGTGTAAGGGGCCTCCATTTTTTTTTTAGATAGACTGGGTCTTTATATTTGCCATCTGGGTCTTGTTTTAATAATAGAGAAATCAGACCTTCCTGCTGAGTACCTGACAGACTACCTTTTCTATAGGAGTAGTTAAAACCTTTCTAGGACACACGTTCCGCTAGCGGAACCCCTCGACAACATTCCGCTGAAAAGGCAGCGCGGGAAATTCAAAAATATTTTTTTGAAATATGTAACTTTCACACATTAACAAGTCCAATAGAGCAACTTAAAGATAAACATCTTGTTAATCTAACCATCGTGTCTGATTTTTTAAATGCTTTACAGCGAAAACACAACATATGATTATGTTAGATCACCGCCAAGTCCAAAAAACACACAGCCATTTTCCCAGCCAAAGATAGGAGTCACAAAAAGCAGAAATAGAGATAAAATGAATCACTAACCTTTGATGATCTTCATCAGATGACACTCATAGGACATCATGTTACACAATACATGTATGTTTTGTTCGATAATGTGCATATTTATATCCAAAAATCTCAGTTTACATTGGCGCCATGTTCAGAAATGCCTCCAAAATATCCTGAGAAATTGCAGAGCCACATCAAATAACAGAAATACTCATCATAAACTTTGATGAAAGATGCATGTTTTACATAGAATTGAAGATACACTTGTTCTTAATGCAACCGCTGTGTCAGATTTCAAAAAAACTTTACGGAAAAAGCAAACCATGCAATAATCTGAGACGGCGCTCAGAAAGAAAATAAAATTCTCTGCCATGTTGGAGTCAACAGAAATCAGAAATTACAATATAAATATTCCCTTACCTTTGATGATTTTCATCAGAATGCACTCCCAGGAATCCTAGTTCCACAATAAATTGTTGTTTTGTTCGATAATGTCCATTATTTATGTCCAAGTAGCAACTTTTGTTAGCACGTTTAGTACACAAATCCAAACGCTCGGGCAGGTCCAGGCGAACTTCGGACGAAAACTTCAAAAAGTTATATTACAGGTCGAATAAACTTGTCAAACTAAGTATAGAATCAATCTTTAGGATGTTGTTATCATAAATATTCATTAACGTTCCAACCGGAGAATTCCTTTGTGTCTATAGAAGTAATGGAACGCAAGTCGATATCATGTGGAATGCGCGTGACCAGGACCTGGCACACTGCCAGACCACTGACTCAAACAGCTCCGATCCGGCTCAACATCACAGTAGAAGCTTCATTCAACGTTCTACAGACTGTTGACATCGAGTGGAAGCCGTAGGAAGTGCAAACAGATCCATATCCCACTGGGATTTRAATAGGCGATGAGTTGAAAATCGACCAACCTCAGATATCCCACTTCCTGGTTGGATTTTTCTCAGGTTTTCACCTGCCATATGAGCTCTGTTATACTCACAGACATCATTCAAACAGTTTTAGAAACTTCAGAGTGTTTTCTATCCAATAGTAATAATAATATGCATATATTAGCATCTGGGACAGAGTAGGAGGCAGTTCACTCTGGGCACGCTATTCATCCAAAGTGAAAATGCTACCCCCTATCCCTAAAAAGTTTTAAAACAATCTAACAATGGAGCTTTTAGCATATCAAAAAATACTTGATATACCTCTACCAGTATGCCATCAAGGCCTGGGGTTTTTCCAGACTGAAATGATTTAATAGCCTCAAAAAGTTATTCCTCTGTAATTTGGCCTTCGCACTGATCTTTCTGTACATTTGTTAATTTTCCATATTATTTGGAAAGAATTCCTTACCGTAATCTTCATTCAGTGGGAGAGGATGAGACGGAAAAGAGAACATCTGCCTAAAATAATTAGCTTCCTCTTTTAAAATATAATTCGTAGAATCATAGATGACTCAGTCTTCAGTAACGAGATTCTGCAACAAAAAAATTGTTAGCGTTCCTGTATTGGAGATTCAGGAAGAATTTTGTGCATTTTTCTCCATATTCCATCCAGTTTGCTTTATTTTTGTAATAGATTACATTAGATCGTTCTTGAATAAGTTCAAGTTCTTTTTGTTTTGCCTCTAGCTTATTTTGTATCTCTGTAGTATCGTTTTTATTGGTATCTACCTGTACTATTAGTTCATGGATTTCCCTTGTTAGTCTTGTTTCTTTAGCCAGAAACTGCTTTTTTATTATTGATGAATATTGAATTGAGTGACCACTGAAGGTACATTTATTTAATCAATTTTAGAATAAGGCTGTAACCTAACAAAGTGGAAAAAGTCAAGGGGTCTGAATACTTTCCAAAGGCACTGTATATGACATGTATTAATGCCAAAATAACATGCAAAACAGGCAACAAAAAACAGATGTCTTTTATCTAAACAGGTGGGGCTCAAAACAGGTGGCTCTGCCCCACCTGCCCTGAATGACCGGTTGCCACTGGTATTGATACACCATCCAAAGTATTTTTAATATAATTAATAACTTCATCATGCTCAAATGGATATTGAATGTCTGCTTAAAATTTTTTTTTACCCATCTACCAATAGGTGCCCATCTTTGTGAGGGATTGGGAAACCTCCCTGGTCTTTGTGGTTCAATCTATTATTGCACGTAAAGTGAGTCCACAGAACTTGTGACTTGTTAAGCAAATTTTTCCTCCTGAACTTATTTAGGCTTGCCATATTGAAGGGGTTGACTCAAGAAATATCAGCTTTTCGTTTTTAATATATATATATATTTTTTAAATGCATTATTTTCAAATAAAATACAATGTTATTGGTCACATACATGGTTAGCAGATGTTAATGCAAGTGTGGTGAAATGCTTGTGTTACTGCATAGTTTCTTAAGGACCTGAAGCGAGGTGACCATCTCTGTCGGCGCTATATTTTGCCCCATAAAGGGAGGGCGTATTGCCCCACTAACGCCCCCTTTCTAAATATTATGTTTTTATTGAAATACAGAAAATTCTGCTAACTTATTTCCCTTCAAATAGGTTTGCCTAAGGATAGCCAGATAGCTTTTTTTCCTGTCAGAAAAAAATGACTTTTCCCTTAAGGGGGCTGTTAGTTTCCATTTTAACCATCTGAACAGTAGGCTACAGTTCCCTTGACGTGCCTTAGGCCTATTTGAAGTCCCCGTCTTGTGACTAATTTTTATAGCATCTCACTTAACATAGCACTGCCTATCATCCTCTTTTACCACTTCACCAAATCTTTCCCAAACATTTATTTTATAACAAATTCTTATTTACAATGACGGCCGACCGAATATGACGACATTATGACGTTTTTGTTAGTTTTGGACTTTGGTGAGTGTTCTGGCACACAATTATTTTTCTGGAGGCAAGCCAATGTTCGGAGCTGAAGTCTTTATTTATTTATTTTACTGGGCAAGTCAGTTAACTCATTCTTATTTACAATGACGGCCTACCCTGGCCAAACCGTAACCTGGGCCCCTTGTGCGTTGCCCTATGGTACTCCCAATCACAGGCGGTTGTGATACAGCCTGGAATATAACCAGGGTCTGGAGTGATGCCTCTAGCACTGAGATGCAGTGCCTTAGACCGCTGCACCACTCGTGAGCCAAGTCTACGTCTCTTCGTCAGTGATTTGTCAACAGCAGGGATTCTTCAGTAAAGTATTTGTCATTCAACGAGAGACAATGACAATACAATATAAATAACATAATTATATTATGACAGGGAGATGGATGATGGTTCCAAAATGGCAGCGTCCATGGAATTGTTGCTTGAATCTGAAATTGCAGCAAGTGAAGTGTGTGACAATGAATGGAGAACAAGCAAAAGTTGTAGAAGACAAGACATTTCTTATTGCATTTTTTAGACAAGGAGGTTCATTTGGGAAATGTATTTGTACTATTGAGGACTGTGAAGAGAGCAGTGGGAAAGGTGGGTTCAATCAAGGTGACTAGAAGCGGCCTTGTTTTGGTTAATTGTGTCGATGAAGAACAGAAGAAGCTGCACTGGATCTGGCAAAATTTCCCACGTCAGAAGTAACATGTATTGATCTTCAGACCAGGGCGCCTGCCAAAGTTGTTATAGCTGGAGTCTCGTTAGATATAGATGACTAGTACCTTATTCAGAAAATCCCAGGTGTGGTCAGTGCACCTTATGGTAAATGGAATAAAGGAGAAGCGCCTATAGATACTGTTTGAGGAAACCACCTGAACGGAGACCATGTGTCCAAACCACTACAGTGTGGGAATTGTAAAAGATATGGTGACGTGTCAAATGTTTGCAGACGGCAGAAGTATGGTATTGAAGAATCTGTGAATAGAAAATGTTGCCACTGTGGTGGGGATCATACTATGGACTTCCTTGAGTGCCCTGTTAGGGTGAAAGAGGTTGAGGTGTCAAGGATCAGGCCTGTACAGCAGATCTTCAATGTGGAGGCGGTAAAGAGAGTTGAAGGGGCAAGAGGCCACAGTGTTGAAGATATGGCGGTGGATGCATTGCAACCAGTTGCTGGTGTTTTAAATCAATCAAGTGAAGTCAGATTTTGTAGCCTTTATAGCCACAATGATTAATTGTACAGCACAAGTGTCTAAGAAGTCCAAGAAGCTGGACATATCTGCAGCCGATACGTTTTTGGGGCTCCAAGACTTCACAGCAGAAGCACTGCAAGGACTATTGTCGCTAGGAAATGTTCCGCCCTCACAGGAGACTTCTGAGCATGTGAAGGACCTATTTAGAAATGTTTTTTAGTTGTTTTTTTTAACAAAAAAAGCAGGTTGATTTTGTTAAGTTAAAATACATTTGTATATTTACATTCCCCCCCACACTATTTCCTTTTTGGAATCCTTATTATCCACCCGCACAGGAGGTTGTGGATTGCACATCCAATTATTTGCAAATGCCATTATACTATAGAAGAGACAACACGTCTACGTGCACATTTCTTTTCATTAAAATACAGCACCAAACATCTTAGTTTGATGTAAAATTGAACAACTAAGACATCTTCCAAATTAGTAACAGATTTCAGTTACCTTGAGGAAGTGTATACTGGCTACGGCGTATCAAAATAGACAAACTGTACTATTGTCGCTTTTTTCAAGTTAAGGTCTTAAGGGAGTATGCGAACAAACTTGTTCGGTTAGCCGCCAGCTGAACTGAAGCATGCTGACGACAGCGCATCACTACAGCAAGCTAACATTGGCTGCATGAGCTCACATGTTCCCACTGTGAACATTTGGCAAAATTAAAGCATATTTGTACAAATACAGTGTATTTTACTCATGCGTTTGAACAGTTAGTACATTTTCAAATAGTTCTTATAAGGACTACTGCACTGGAATGAACAAGGACAATTTTAGCAATGTTTTATCCAGTCATTTCAAAACACAGTCTATGAAAAACAAATATTATAATACAATTTTATTTCACAATAGAGACTAAAAACAATGTACATATGAACATTTAAGAGCTGTAAAGTTGAGGCACTTCTACAAAAACGTCTACAGCGACTGTCATTAAAGGCTAACCAAAGATGTGACTGCCAGGGATCAAACTGGGATTTTGAAGCTAGTACTGTTCCCTAAAATCAGTTACTTGGTTTTCCATAAATATATTTGATCAGACATTTTGTCAATGCATACTGTATGCCCAACTAGATCTGGACGATATCAGAATATCCATATGATAAATTGACTGAAAAATGGCATAAAATGTAGCTTAAATGTCACATATTTCATAATTTGACAAAATATATGGTTTACAGGAGACAGCTGTTACAAAAGACACCAGGAGCTAGGCAATGTTTTCCAAGACAAATGTTTGTCTGTGATCTAATAAATCTACAAGTCAGTGACAATATGAGGCACAACAATCTGAACTTATCATTCAATAATAAGTTCAGATAATGTAAGGTTGATGTACCATCTGCATGTCAGTTGAGTCTACACAAGAGAACAAAGCAGAAGCGTTTGGCATGCTGGGAAGAATACCTTGTCTATTGTTATCATTCATTATGGGGTGACCTATATTTACCCTGCCAACAGGTAGCCCTATATTTGTACTTCTGCAACTCTTGTTTTCAGACTTTAAAGCCACATTTCCTTTGAGGATTCACCCGTGTTTACCCAAAATGTTCAGGCTTTTCTTTCCATGGGTGCCTGTGCTTCTGCAACTCTTGTTTTCAGACTCTAAGAACACTTTGCTTTAATGGCTTTAGAAAAGCTAAACATACACATTGTTTTGATTAGAAATTATATCATATTAAGATTAAATGTTTGTAAGTAGAATAAACAATTGACTAAACTCGGACAAAAATCATATCGAACTTAATGGAAGACAAGGATTAAATATAATTTCCCCAGCATATATGTTATGAGCGCCCCTTATTTCTTTAATCGTTTGATTTGTTGAGTGACCTGTATAAGTATACAAACCCTCTTATACGAGACATTTTTTATCAAAGGAATAAATATAATTCACTTTTGGACATGGCCCAAAGTGGAAATTTAAATGTGATTGTACTGTGTGCACAAATTACATCAAAGGCCTTATGATAAAGATGAGAAATAAGTAATAATAAAGATCAGGGATTCACAGGTGATGAATAAGTTAAAAATGTTTATTTCTCTTTTTCTATTTTTGAATGGACTATGCCAATTGTCATATAGATACAGTCTAACATTACTTTAACCCCAACACCACAATTTATGTCACATTCCCATACCCCACAACACCTTATCTAGGCGGTTTGCTATCGAACACCCACTTAACGGTCACATTTACCTTGGCCAAAATACTAACCCTTTCCCTTTTAACTCATCCCATCAACCCACCCACCCAGCTCTCCCAAACACCTCTAAGCACCATTCTACTTGTTCAGGCCTATTCCAATGCCATATATGACAGATTTCCAATTCTACAGTCCCCTTTTGGAAGGGGGGATAAGGTGTTCTGGCAGGTCAGTGGGAAGCTCGTGACCCTCAAGCTTCACCTTGATCAAGTGATTGGCAAGGGAAAACTCTTCGTCGTCCAGGAAACCGTCCTTGTCTACGTCGGCCAGCTTCCAGATCTTCCCCAGCACTGTGTTGGGCAGCTTGGACTTCACCATTTCCTTCTTGGCCATGGCACCAGACACTTTGCCGTTGACAGGAGACAGGGTGTAGAAGATCTCATCGTAGGTGGGTTTGTCTCGTGCCACCACCCACTCCAGCTCATCAATGCCCTCGCCTGCACCCTCGCCGTAGCCATGGCCGAAGGGCCCATTCATGGTGCCCTCGAAGGCACCACCTTGGACTGACTGGCTGGGCATGGCTGCCTCCTCCTGGCGGACGAGGGTCATGAGTTTGGCGATGTCGTTGGCTAGCATGTCCTCAACGGCCTCCAGCAGCTTGGGCTTCACCACCTGGAACTTACTGAAGTCTTGGTTTGCCAAGATCTCCTGTGTGTTCATAAAGTTGAAGAGGTCAGGGGAATTCTAGTCAAGTAAAAAGGTATCTGCAATGCTTATCTCTACTATCGCTATCATTACTTACATGGCCACTTTGGTTAACAGAAGTACTACCTCCACTGGAAAAATAAAGTATATTTATGTACCTGCATCTTAGCTAGTTTGGGGAAGTCTCCAGGTGAGATCTGGTGCTCTTTCTCAATCCTCGTGTAGATCTCCCCCAGGTTGGCGATCAGCTCCTTCTTCTTATTATCCTTCCCAAACATATTGGGCATCTCCTTCTTTAGAGAGCTGATGATGTAAGCGTGGACCTGGAGGGAGGGAAGACTAAATCACATCTGGACCTAAACAGCTACCCACTGATCAATTTTTATTTCAGCACAATGAGGGTGATACAATAATGCAGTAGAGTAATTGCTTTCTGAGATTAATGTTACTGTTAACAAGCCCCAACATTTGAGACCTAGGTCTCACCTTGGCGAGGCGAGCCCGCTTGATGAGGTCATTGAGCTTCCTCAGAGCAGCATTCCGAGGCAGCCCCTGAATATCCTTGAAAAGGTCCTGTTCCTCAGCCTCAAAAAGCTTCCGGTTGTCTGGGACCAGGAGCGGCTGAGCCCAAAAAGAACCGATATACACCCGGATCACCTCTGGAGTACCAACAATTTTACCAAGAGACCACATGAGGGCGCCATAGACCCTCATCAGCTGCTGCGTGCCAATCTGGTCAGCCTTGTTCAGAACCACCCGCATCTTGTCCTCATGGTTCTTCAGGGCGCGGATCACCTCAGAGAATTCATCTGAGATGTCCAGTTTGTGGGCGTCGAAGAGCAGGATGATGCGGTCAACGCGTTCTGCAAACCACTCCAGCACTGCAGCAAAGTCATAACCTGAAGAGAGGAAAGAGAATTGTATATATAAAAAAAAAGGGGGTGTGAAATCTTTAAAACATCAATGTGAATTAAATCCTTTTATCAAAAAGGTTAAGATTTAAATCATATGAAAATTGTGTGAGACGCGTTCAAACAAATTCCAGTATGTAAGGAGTGTAAATATTCACATAAATCAACACCAATTTGATTTCAATTGGTGTGAGCCGCTCCTAGTAGTACATGGGCCACCCACCAAAAGAAAGCTTCAGAAAAGGCATTCTGTGACCATCATTACGTAGATAATTTTATGAATATGAACACTGTGGTTCAAAACTTGTAAGTTTAACATCAATAGTTTTATATCAAAATGATGATCCAAGGAAAAATGTTAACCATATACAGTGGTTTTCTGAACAACATTTTTGATGGGTGACCGTTAGACTAGACCATAGTAAGAGTGTGGTTGTTTCTCTATGCAAATCAAACTCAGATTCCAGCTTATCCTGTCTCCATGGTCCCTCTCCACACAGCAACAGACACCCCCCAGCTACAAATCCAAAAACAGGAATATTTCACAATGAGACAAAATGTGTTTTTCCTGTGCCAGGAAAACCTTAACCAAACACCCTCCATCTTCCTCCCTCTTCTCACAGTGTGACACAGACACTGACCCTTCACCCATGACCTCCAGAGCATAGAAATGGATAAAGCAGAATCCAGTTCATTGTACGTGACACACCTAGTAAAGCCATATGAAATTGATGTGATGATGCAAGCAAATTTGGGCCTCACATTTCACCCTCATGATAAGCGTCAGGTCTTATTCATAGTTGTTTTCTGGAGCACAATGTTGAACACTAGGTCTAGCCTACATAAAACACAACAAAAATATAAAACATGCAACAATTTAGATTTACAGTTCATAAGGAAATGAGTCAATTGAAATACATTCATTAGGCCCCAATCTATGGATTTCACATGCCCGGGAATACAGATATGCATTGGTTGGTTGATTGTGGCATGTAGAATATTGTCCCACTCTTCTTCAATGGCTGTGCGACGTTGTTGGATATTCGCAGGAACTGGAACACGTTGTCGTACACGTCGATCCAGAGCATAGCAAACATGCTCAACGGATGACATCTGGTGAGTATGCAGGCCATGGCAGAACTGGGACATCTTCAGCTTCCAGGAATTGTGAGAAGATCCTTGTGACATGGGGCCATGCATTATTATGCTGAAACATGAGTTGATGGCGGCAGATGGATGGCACAACAATGGGCCTCAGAATCTCATCATGGTATCTCTGTGCATTCAAATTGCCACCGATAAAATGCAATTGTGTTCATTGTCCGTAGCTAATGCCTGCCCATAGCATAATCCCACCATGGGGAACTCTGTTCACAACGTTGACATCAGCAAACCGCTCGCCCACACAACGCCATACACAGCTCTGGTGGACATTCCTGCAGTCAGTACGCCAATTGCACACACACACTCAAAACACAAAAAGACACCTGTGGCATTGTTATGTGTGACAAAACTGCACATTTTAGTGGCCTTTATTGTCCCCGGCACAAGGTACACCTATGTAATGCGGTTTAATCATCTGCTTGATATGCCACACCTGTCAGGTGGATGGATTATCTTGGCAAAGGAGAAATGCTCACTAACAGGGATGTAAACATTTGAGATAAGCTTTTTGTGCATATGGAAAGATTCTGGGATATTTTATTTCAGCTCATGAAACATGGGACTAACACATTACATGTTGCATTTATATTTTTATTCAGTGTGTGTAATTAATATATATATATATATATATATATATATATATATATATATATATATATATATATATTATATACACACAGCTCACGCCAAAATAGAATTCAATGTTTAAGTGTTTGTTTACGATCAACATTCAAAGGAAATCGTATGAAATTCTTGGTTCTGAATGAGAACAGACGCTTTACACATTAAAATTTGTCCCATCAAACTTGACATTCACACTCATCTTTTAAATGAATGAAAGTCCATTCTATTCACTCTATTTCTACGACAGGGATGGCTTCGCCCCACACAATATCCTCCCCTGAATGACAAACAGGAAAGAGCCTTTGGCGCATTAATTGTGCAGCGGGGAGACACTGGGACCACAAAGAGACCTCTTCCTCACCTCTGTTTAGAACGGTTATTTATTTGTTCATTCTGAATTGAACTAGAGGGCAGCAGGGCACTGACTCTGCCTTGGCACACTGCGCTGGAGACAAAAGAAAAACTTTAAAGGAAAAGGCCACAATTACTATCAACGTCCACAGTTTTTAAAATGTGCTTGGGAAGTACAATGCAGAGAACAGTCTGACTCAGCGTTCCATTTGAGCAGCGAGAAACAGCTGTCTTCATCCGATCTCATTGTTTCTCTTGCTCTCCCTCACACATTAAAGAGATCCATGATAAGCTGTTATTTTATATGCAATAACTAGGCTACTTACTTAAAACCTAGTAAAAAGTAATTTATTTATTAAATCACATTTCTGCTGATTAAACCAGAAGAGAAGCCCGAAAGGCGTCGACCTGTGTGTACGTAGAGCCCGATCTTCCTCTGTCGAAGGATTGGTGCTCGACTAATATCACTTTACGTAATTGTTGTGTCTATAGATTTGTTCAATGTGGTGTTAGTATGTATGTACAGTTGAAGTCAGAAGTCTACACACACACACACACACACCTTAGCCAAATACATTTAAACTCAGTTTTACAATTGCTGACATTTAATCCTAGAAAGATTCCCCGTCTTAGGTCAGTTAGGATCACCACATTAATTTTAAGAATGTGAAATGTCAGAATAATAGTAGAGAGAATGATTTGTTTCATCTTTTATTTGTTTCATCACATTCCCAGTGGGTCAGACGTTTACAAAGACTCAATATGTATTTGGTAGCATTGCCTTTAAATTGTTTAACTTAGGTCAAATGTTTATGGTAGCCTTCCACAAGCTTCCCACAATAAGTTGGGTGATTTTTGGCCCATTTCTCCTGACAGAGCTAGTTGTAACAGAGTCAGGTTTGTAGGCCTCCTTGCTCACACACTTTTTCAGTTCTGCCCACAGATCTATGGGATTGAGGTCAGGGTTTTGTGATGTCCACTCCAATACCTTGACTTTGTTGTCCTTAAACCATTTTGCCACAACTTTGGAAGTATGCTTGGGGTCATTGTCCATTTGGAAGACCCATTTGCAACCAAGCTTTAACTTCCTGACTGATGTCTGGAGATGTTGCTTCAATATATCCACAATTTTCCTACCTCACGATGCCATCTATTTTGTGAAGTGCACCAGTCCCTCCTGCAGCAAAGCACCCTCACAACATGATATTGCCACCCCCGTGCTTCACAGTACAAGTACAATCTTTGTCCCCATGTGCAGTTGCAAACCGTAGTCTGGCTTTTTTAATGGAGCTTTTGGAGCAGTGGCTTCTTCCTTGCTGAGTGGCCTTTCAGGTTATGTCGATATTGGACTCGTTCTGCTGTGGATATAGATACTTTTGTTACTGTTTCCTCCAGCATCTTCACAAGGTCCTTTGCTGTTGTTCTAGGATTGATTTGCACTTTTCACACCAAAGTACTTTCATCTCTAGGAGACAGAACGTGTCTCCTTCCTGAGCAGTATGACAGTTGCGTGGTCCCATGGTGTTTATACTTCCGTACTATTGTTTGTACAGATGAATGTGGTACTTCAGGCATTTGGAAATTTCTCCCAAGGATGAACCAGACTTGGAGGTCTATAATTGTTTTTCCTGAGGTCTTGGCTGATTTCTTTTGATTTTCCCATGATGTCAAGCAAAATAGGCACCGAGTTGGAAGGTAGGCCTTGAAATACATCCACAGGTACACCTCCTATTGACATCATTTAGCCTATCAGATGCTTCTAACCATGACATATTTTTCTGGAATTTTCCAAGCTGTTTAAAGGCAGTCAACTTAGTGTATGTGAACTTCTGACCCACTGGATTTGTGATAGTGAAATAATCTGTCTGTAAACAATTGTTGGAAAAATGACTTGTGTCATGCACAAAGTAGATGTCCTAACAGATTTGCCAAAACTATAGTTTGTTCACAAGAAATGTGTGGAGTGGTTGAAAAATGAGTTTTAATGACGACTCCAACCTAAGTGTACGTAAACTTCCGACTTCAACTGTATGTATGTAAGTTGTTGTCAAACTTTTTTCAGACAAGATCCAAGAGTCAATTAAACAGTACAGTAGTTTGTTAGGATTGTTATTCACTAGGATAATAAGCACAAAGAATAATAAGTTGGCTGTAGTGAATCACAGGAAAGTATTCTTCCGTCAGTCTGGGTTTTGTGTCAACGTCAGCAGGATGTGTGATCTCTGGACCGATCCAATGAGGGCGTTACCTGGCAAAGTCCACGAGAACAGCTCCGCTTATCTCTACTCGCTTTAAGGAGGGATGTGCTGGTAATAAAGTCAGGGATGTCAAATCTACACCGAGAAGATCAAAAAGCACAGCGCTGCAGGTCACAATTCTTCACATTTAACTTGAAGGTTAATTGTTGCCACACCACATTGTAACTGAACAATCAATCTCTGGTGAAATAAAGTTGAACACTTCAAGGTGAGCTCAATCACAAGAGAGAAGGAACATTCTGAATATTCAACCTAATATCTTACCAGCCAATCAACTGTATGTCAGGCCCACCCAAAGTCTGTTTCAAACAATGGCATTAATTCTGCTTGTTTTGCAATAACTAAAGAGTTGAATTGCCCCCAACCCTGGAGCCAAATATTGGTGGAGGTGAAAGTGAACCTAATGGAAGGAATTTTTCAGTTGTGTTTTCCAGCAGCACAGCTAGCTAATCATCCAACATCAGTGCCAAACCTCTAATGCCCTTGTGGCTGAATGAAAAGCAAGTACCCGCTGCAATGTTCCAACATCTAGTGGAAAGTCTTCCCAGAAGAGCGGAGGCTGTTATAGCAGCAAAGTGGGGACCTTGGATGTACACAGATAGCTAACAATAATATGCATGTCAAGCTCTCCTGGCTGAAATTGGAGGAGAGAACTACTGGCACACAGCTCAGACACTCATGCATACCCCACAAGAAATGCCACCAGAGGTCTCTTCAAAGTCCAGAACAGACTATGGTAGGTGCACAGTACTACATGGAACTCTGTTCCACATCAAGTAACTCATGGCAGTAAAATGAGATTTAAAAAAAAACACCTTTAGGAACAACAGGGACTGTGAAGCAACACATATTGGGCACACACTTCATCTTGTGAATGTATTGTAAATGTTTTAAAACATTTATAACTGCCTTAAATTATTCTGGACCCTAGGAAGAGTAGTTGCTGCCTTGGCAGCAGCTAACGGGGATCCATAATAAATACAAATACCAACTCCATATTAATGCACATGATTTTGGAATGAGTTGTTCGACGAGCAGGTGTCCACATAGCAGATACACTATATGGCCAAAAATATCAGCAACTATCTGCTATGAACGCACGCATGGAGTTAAGAACAATACCAAACTAGGGGAGATCATTTCTCATTTCAAAATTATGTAATAATAGAGAATGTGGCACTGCCTAGGGTGAGAAGGATCACTGTATGCTGAGCTGGTGGAGAATTTCCACGTCATACTCCGATGCCTATATGAAGCATAGGTTAGAAATTTGAGACAATCCTTGCAGGGCTCAGAAATAGACATACTCAGCTGTCTGTCCGATAGCAGCATGCCTGTTTAGGTGCCTAGGCGCATACACACAGCTTACTCAAAATACTGTCCAGATAGACATCCACACATTCATAACCTATTGTCAGTGCATTCCATCAGTTTGGCTTAGATATTAACTGTGTAAATCATGTCTGAACTTAATAAACCATGCTAGTGAAACCTGATCCATGTGGGGGGGGGGAGAGAGAGAATGCTTTCAAAGACTGACAGTTAACCACCCCCTGCCTGGCATCACTTCCTACTATGTGGTCCTACTGACGTGTACTTGTTGGTCATTAACACCGCTGGCCTTGTCATGAGTTACATTACTGGTTATTTGGTACATGGTAGTCCAACAACTCAACTCCTTCACCCCTGACAATAGGCACGGTCATTATCAATGTCCTGGTGGATAGAACAGGAGCCTGGGTAGTATAACATCTAATAACTATCTCCTCTGTGTCCCCTTGGGAATTGGCTAGCTTTTCACACTAATGGGGGTCATATGCATGGCATCCCCTCTCCAGTTAATAGAAAGGCTTGGAACAGAGGAAGGATCTAGAAATATGTTAATGGAATGGAAATTATAATTCCACAATACAATGGATATTTACTTATTTGTTGGCACAGGGCCTGCTTTTGATGGAACATGTTGGTATCCTGTATGGCCCGAGGTCAAATGATTAATTGTGGGTTGTGTGTGAATGTATGCATGCGTTCAATAAACTAAAAAAACTGAACTTAATACATTTCAGAAATATAAAAGAAACAGGCATAGGGTGGTGGACATGAACATTCTTTCTCCTTTAAGGTTAAGGAACCAGCCACGTTGCATAAGCTGTTTGTTGTCACTGGTTAACCACATGGGTTCAAATCTCTTCCAACTCACTTGCTGCTGACAGCAGACACAGCAACCCCTTTATTACCAGCCTTAATTTGACAGGAATTGTCTAAGCGAGAGAGAGAATGCCCGTGACACCCGAAACCGGGAGAAAACTTGGGAGTCACCGAGGAGGACCTTGAGCATGTATACAGTAAATAATGAACGGTCTGTCTAAGTGAACCTTGCAGGTCATGCTAGAGTGGCAAGGACATCGCCTCATTCACCTGCCGTACCTTCACAGATGAAGTAGTAACCTAGATTCACTACTGTAACCCTGAGGCAAAATAGCAGTGCCCTTATTAGGAAAAGTCCTCACTCTAGCACCCTAAAAGAAAGGTAGCTAAATAGCCTACTCTTTTTTCCATATAGCCTAGTCAAGCAGGCCATAGTATTATGATTAACAGAATTTTAAAGCAGCCGTGGAGCTGAGCTAGTGGACAAATACAGAGTCAGAAGACTTGAGATTATTAACTGCTCTTGCAAGGTCTGAGCCAGGGCAAATGAGACAAGTATTACTTTGAGGCAGATAACACACTACAAAAAAAAATAACTGTTTTAAGTGAGATGTAGGCATCGGTATGAGGACGAAAAATAATTTATCAGCACCACAATACCTACACTCCACCCATGCTCTACCAAGGTTTTCCAGCATAGTGCTTTGACCTACTACAGTAGCTATATTGGTCTATTGTAATTCAAACAATGTGTATGCAGGTTAACCTTTCTAGGACACACGTTCCGCTAGCGGAACCCCTCGACAACATTCCGCTGAAAAGGCAGCGCGGAAAATTCAAAAATATTTTTGGGAAATATGTAACTTTCACACATTAACAAGTCCAATACAGCAAATGAAAGATAAACATCTTGTTAATCTACCCATCGTGTCCNAAAAATATTTTTGGGAAATATGTAACTTTCACACATTAACAAGTCCAATACAGCAAATGAAAGATAAACATCTTGTTAATCTACCCATCGTGTCCGATTTTAAAAATGCTTTACAGCGAAAACACAACATATGATTATGTTAGATCACAGCCAAGTCCAAAAAATACACAGCCATTTTCCCAGCCAAAGATAGGAGTCACAAAAAGCAGAAATAGAGATAAAATTAATCACTAACCTTTGATGATCTTCATCAGATGACACTCATAGGACATCATGTTACACAATACATGCATGTTTTGTTCGATAATATGCATATTTATATCCAAAAATCTCAGTTTACATTGGCGCCATGTTCAGAAATGCCTCCAATATCCAGAGAAATTGCAGAGCCACATCAAATAACAGAAATACTCATCATAAACTTTGATGAAAGATACATGTTTTATATAGAATTAAAGATACTTGTTCTTAATGCAACCCCTGAGTCAGATTTCAAAAAAACTTTACGGAAAATACAAACCATGCAATAATCTGAGACGGCGCTCAGAAAGAAAATTCTCCGCCATGTTGGAGTCAACAGAAATCAGAAATTACATTATAAATATTCCCTTACCTTTGATGATCTTCATCAGAATGCACTCCCAGGAATCCTAGTTCCACAATAAATTGTTGTTTTGTTCGATAATGTCCATTATTTATGTCCAAGTACCTACTTTTGTTGGCACGTTTAGTACACATATCCAAACGCTCGCGCAGATCCAGGCGAACGTCGGACGAAAACTTAAAAAAGTTATATTACAGGTCGAAGAAACTTGTCAAACTAAGTATAGAATCAATCTTTAGGATGTTGTTATCATAAATATTCAATAACGTTCCAACCGGAGAATTCCTTTGTGTCTATAGAAGTAATGGAACGCAAGTCGATATCATGTGYAATGCGCGTGACCAGGACCTGGCTCTCTGCCAGACCACTGACTCAAACAGCTCCCATCCGGCTCAAAATCACAGTTGAAGCTTCATTCAACGTTCTACAGACTGTTGACATCTAGTGGAAGCCGTAGGAAGTGCAAACAGATCCATATCCCACTGGGATTTCAATAGGCGATGAGTTGAAAATCGACCAACCTCAGATTTCNGACATCTAGTGGAAGCCGTAGGAAGTGCAAACAGATCCATATCCCACTGGGATTTCAATAGGCGATGAGTTGAAAATCGACCAACCTCAGATTTCCCACTTCCTGGTTGGATTTTTCTCAGGTTTTCGCCTGCCATATGAGTTCTGTTATACACAGACATCATTCAAACAGTTTGAGAAACTTCAGAGTGTTTTCTATCCAGTAGTAATAATAATATGCATATATTAGCATCTGGGACAGAGTAGGATGAAGTTCACTCTGGGCACGCTATTCATCCAAAGTGAAAATGCCGTACCCTATCCCTAAAAAGTTAAATGATATGAAAACATGCTTTGCTTTTATACTTACAAGACCATCATGCTTGATTGAGTGTTTTTTTTCTTGTAGTAATGTGGTGCCTGCCTAGATTTTCTTAAACCTTATTTAGAAATACATGTTATTGTGAAAAAAAATGTTTCATAAAATATTTGGGGTCAGTAGTAGGGTTGAATATTTTCCCCAGCATTTTACAAAATGTTCCAAATGTTATAAAAGCGGAAAAAGGAAAGTGGGAGGGGGAAAAAGGAACTTATGTCGGTCCTGTATTAAAAAGACCATGACTGGTTAATTAAGGAAAATTGCGATAAATAAAAAAATATACCAGTTTCATTTAAGGACCAGAAAATTGATAGCAGTGCCTTAGATTGCAAAAGAGTTGAAGATATTTTTGACGCACATGGTTAATGAACTGATACTCAAAACGTTTAAATTTTTCAATTTAAATTATACACAATTCTTGCAACCAATAGAATGTTATTGATAAGGCCTCCCGGGTGGCGCAGTGGTCTACGGCACTGCATCGCAGTGCTAGCTGTGCCACCAGAGACTCTGGGTTCGAGCCCAGGCTCTGTCGCAGCCGGCCGCGACCAGGAGGTCCATGGGGCGACGCACAATTGGCCTAGCGTCGTCCGGGTTAGGCCGGTAGGGATATCCTTGTCTCATCGCGCACGCCGTTTCCTCCGACATGTTGGTGCGGCTGGCTTCCGGGTTGGATGCGTGCTGTGTTAAGCAGTGCGGCTCGGAGGACGCATGGCTCTCGACCTTCGTCTCTCCCGAGCCCGTACGGGAGTTGTAGCGATGAGACAAGACAGTAACGACTAACAATTGGATACCACGAAATTGGGGAGAAAAAGGGGGTNTCGTCTCTCCCGAGCCCGTACGGGAGTTGTAGCGATGAGACAAGACAGTAACGACTAACAATTGGATACCACGAAATTGGGGAGAAAAAGGGGGTCAATTTATAATTTTTTTATGTTATTGATATGGGGGATAAAAACTGTCCCAGCTCTGCAGATTTTTCTGCGAAGAGACTGAATCATTAGATAATTTGTTTTGGTACTGTCACAGGGCCAGGAATGGCTGAAGAATTGCAATATTTACCTGGAGCAAATAGCACTACTGGGTGATCTGAAATCAATCGATCAATAATATAAAATAAAACATTTTGTATTAACTTTACAAATCTGTAGAAACAATGAGAATAGAAAAGTTTAGGACTTTTGTGAAACATCACAGCACAGTTGAAAAATATGGCATATAGAAATCCAATATCAATGGTATTAAGAGATAGATGGGAGGGGTTGAATGGAGCTGAAGGTTAGGATAAATGACAGCAAATAATAACAAGATAACTAATGTAAAACGTATATGGGTTAAGAACTTTTGAGAAAGAACAGTTTGAAAGATTTGGCAAATAGAAATTAAACCGGATGGACATCAGAAATAGATGGGAGGGGAAGGACAGGCATACAACAGAAAAAATAGAACTATTGTAAAACCCATCCAGGCTGTGTAAGGGCTATTTGACCAAGGCGTGTAATGGAGTGCTGCATCAGATACCCTGGCCTCCAGTCACCTGACCTCAACACAATTGAGATGGTTTGGGATGAGTTGGACAGCAGAGCATGAATGAAAAGCAGCTAACAAGTGCTCAGCATATGTGGGAATTCCTTCAAGACTATAGGAAAAGTATTCCAGGTGAAGCTGGTTGAGAGAATGCCAAGGGTGTGCAAAGCTGTCATCAAGGCAAAGAGTGGCTACTTTGAAGAATCTCAAATATATTTAGAGTTTAACACTTTTTTGGGTACTACATGATTCACTGTGTCATTTCATAGTTTTGATGTCTTCACTATTATTCTACAATGTAGAAAATAGTAAAAAATTCAGAAAAACCCAAGTGTCCAAACTTGACTGGTACTGTAAATATAAAATAAGTCCCATCTCGAAAATAAATCACTATTCTCCTTGGTAACCCGGTATTTCCCACAGAAACCGGAAGAGTCATTCAAAAGAATTATAAAACATAAATGCCTGGAGTTGATTAGAGCTTTGATCAGCATGAAAATTCAAACATTGATTCTACTTGAGCCTGATGAGCCATTTACAGTTGAAGTCGGAGGTTTACATACACTTAGGTTGGAGTCATTAAAACTTGTTTTTTTAACCACACCACAAATTTCTTGTTAATAACAATCAATAGTTTTGGCAAGTCGGTTAGAACATGTACTTTGTGCATGACAAGTAATTTTTCAAAAAATTGTTTACAGACAGATTATTTCACTGTATCACAATTCCAGTGGGTCAGAAGTTTACATACACTAAATTGACTGTGCCTTTAAACAGCTTGGAAAATTCCAGAAAATGACATCATGACTTTAGAAGCTTCTGATAGGCTAATTGATGTCATTTGAGTCAACTGGAGGTGTACCTGTGGATGTATTTCAAGGCCTACCTTCCAACTCGGTGCCTCTTTGCTTGACATCATGGGAAAATCAAAAGAAATCAGCCAAGACCTAAGAAAAAGAAATTGTAGACCCCCACAAGTCTGGTTCATCCTTGGGAGCAATTTCCAAAACGCCTAAAAGGTACCACGTTCATCTGTACAAACAATAGTACGCAAGTATAAACACAATAGGACCACGCAGCCGTCATACCGCTCAGGAAGGAGACGTATTCTGTCTCCTAGAGACTTTGGCGCGAAAAGTGCAAATCAATCCCAGAACAGCAGCAAAGGACCTTGTGAAGATGCTAGAGGAAACAGGTACAAAAGTATCTATATCCACAGTAAAACGAGTCCTATATCGACATAACCTGAAAGGCCGCTGAGCAAGGAAGAAGCCACTGCTCCAAAAGCACCATAAAAAAGCCAGACTACGGTTTGCAACTGCACATGGGGACAAAGATCATACTTTTTAGAGAAATGTCTTCTGGTCTGATGAAACAAAAATAGAACCGTTTGGCTATAATGACCATCGTTATGTTTGGAGGAAAAAGGGGGAGGCTTGCAAGCCGAAGAACACCATCCAAATCGTGAAGCATGGGGGTGGAAGCATCATGTGGGGGTGCTTTGCTGCAGGAAGGACTGGTGTACATCACAAAATAGATGCCATCATGAGGGAAATTATGTTGATATATTGAAGCAACATCTCAAGACATCAGTCAGGAAGTTAAAGCTTGGTTGCAAATGGGTCTCCAAATGTACAATGACCCCAAGTGTACTTCCAAAGTTGTGGCAAAATGGCTTAAGGACAACAAAATCTAGGTATTGGAGTGCCCATCACAAAGCCCAATCCCATAGAAAATTTGTGGGCAGAACTGAAAAAGTGTGTGCGAGCAAGGAGGCCAACAAACCTGACTCTGTTACAACTGGCTCTGTCAGGAGGAATGGGCCAAAATTCACCCAATTTATTGTCGTAAGCTTGTGGAAGGCTACCATAAACATTTGACCTAAGTAAAACAATTGAACTTCTTATGGCTGCAGGGGCAGTATTGAGTAGCTTGGATGACAGGTGCCCAGAGGTGCCCATAGTAAACTGCCTGCTCCTCAGTCCCAGTTGCTAATATATGCATATTATTATTAGTATTGGATAGAAAACTCTGAA
Source organism: Salvelinus sp. IW2-2015 (assembly GCF_002910315.2). Taxonomy (NCBI): domain Eukaryota; kingdom Metazoa; phylum Chordata; class Actinopteri; order Salmoniformes; family Salmonidae; genus Salvelinus; species Salvelinus sp. IW2-2015. The sequence continues at coordinate 28,296,800 of NC_036844.1, forward strand.
GTTTCTAAAACTGTTTGAATGATGTCTGAGTATAACAGAACTCATATGGCAGGCAAAAACCTGAGAAAAAATCCAAACAGGAAGTGGGAATTCTGAGGTTGGTCGATTTTCAACCAAGTCCCTATTGAATACACAGTGGGATATGGATGAGTTTGCACTTCCTACAGCTTCCACTAGATGTCAACAGTCTGTAGAACCTTGTCTGATGCATCTACTGTGAAGTGGGGCCGAAGGAGAAGGAATTAGTCAGGTCTATCATGACCTGACCATGCGCGTTCCACACTGATCTTGACAAACCATTTCTGTGTGGACCTTGCTTTGTGCGCGGGGGCATTGTCATGCTGAAACAGGAAAGGGCCTTTCCCAAACTGTTGCCACAAAGTTGGAAGCACAGAATCATCTAGAATACCATTGTATGCTGTAGCATTAAGATTTCCCTTCACTGGAACTAAGGGGCTACGCGCTTCATTCAGCACTTGGCGGCCCCGTTATGCGAGCTTGTGAGGCCTACCAGTTTGCAGCTCAGCCGTTGTTGCTCCTAGACATTTCCACCACACAATAACAGCACTTAGTTACCCGGGGCAGCTCTAGCGGGGCAGAAATTTGACACGCTGGCATCCTATGACGGTGCTACGTTGAAAGTCACAGCTCTTCATTAAGGCCATTCTACTGGCAATGTTTATCTATGGAAATTGCAAGTCTGTGTCTTATATTGTATACACCGGTCAGCAACGGTTGTGGCTGAAAAATACTTTGTATATATGCCGTATTTGGTAAATAAATGAAACTAGCTCCAGTAGGCTAATCTTTGAGTGTGAACTGTATTATAGGGAGTGGAATTACGCACATGGTTCAAACTATGACAAAGCAGAAGAGAACATGCGATTCTGGTGAAGCATGAGGCCTGCAAAGTCACAAGTATAGGTTAGCGAAATTGAAACATAGGGCCTAATTGTATAATTAGTAGGCTGACGCACACACACAATATTTCGCCTAACGTTTTTAGCCTTCCTCCTCTCCATTGTTGCTTCATTCATTCATTCATTCATTCATTCATTCATTCATTCATTCCTCGCTTTCAGAAGTTAAATATGTTTGTCCTCATCTTCATTCGAATGACATCCTTGAATAATATAGGACTAGAACTAGATGCAGAAGACTTTCACTTCTTTTCAAGAAGATTGAATGGTTATGGGTCTAAATAAATAACTGCTATAGCCTACCACCATCACGGGTTCACTCCTTTTAACGTACCTGTGAGTTCTATTGGGCTGCTATATTTAACATTAGGCAAAAAAGAGCTTGCGTCCCTCTTCGAATAGTCTATTGGTATAAGAAAAATAATGTCCAGCAAGCTATTCTGGTCTAGCTTTTTCTGCATGGGACTCCAAGAGCTAAGGAGCATTTGTTAAAGAAGAGGCCAGCAGAGCACAGGTGCTTGCACAAGAGAGAGGATATAAGTTAAGCTTATTATGCATAACCCATAATTAACTTCTTATGGCTGGGGGAGCTATTTTCACATTCAGATGAAAAGCGTGCCCAGAGTAAACTGCCTGCTACTCAGGCCCAGAAGCTAAGATATGCATATTATTAGTATATTTGGATAGAAAACACTCTGAAGTTTCTAAAACTGTTTGAATGATGTCTGAGTATAACAGAACTCATATGGCAGGCAAAAACCTGGGAAGAAATCCAACCAGAAAGTGGGAAATCTGAGGTTTGTAGATTTTCAAGTATATGCCTATCCAAGATAGTGTAAATTTGGTCTGATTGCACTTCCTACTTCCACTAGACGTCACCAGTCTTTAGAACCTTGTTTCAGGCTTCTACTGTGAAGGGGGAGCGAATAAGAGCTGTTTGACTAAGGGGTCTGGCAGAATGCCATGAGCTAAGTCACGCGAGCAACCAAGAGCAAGCTGCGTTCCCTTTCATTTCTAAAGACAAAGGAATTGTCCGGTTGGAATATTATTAAAGATTTATGATAAAAACATCCTAAAGACTGATTCTATACATCGTTTGACATGTTTCTACAAACTGTAATGGAACTGTTTTGACTTTGTCTGGACTAAGTGCCTGCGCCTTGTGAATTTGTGAACTAAACGCGCAAACAAAAAGGAGGTATTTCGACATAAATGGACTTTATCGAACAAAACAAACATTTGTGGAACTGGGATTCCTGGGAGTGCATTCCGATGAAGAAGATCAAAGGTAAGTGAATATTTATAATGCTATTTCTGACTTCTGTTGACTCCACAACATGGCGGGTATCTTTAAGGCTTGTTTTGGTGGCTGAGCGCTGTACTCAGATTATTCCATGGTGTGCTTTCACTGTAAAGCTTTTTTGAAATCTGACACTGCAGTTGCATTAAGGAGAAGTATATTTTTAATTCCATGCATAACACTTGTATTTTCATCAACATTTATGATGAGTATTTCTGTAAATTGAGGTGGCTCTCTGCAAAATCACCGGATGTTTTGGAAGTAAAACATTACTGAACATAACGCGCCAATGTAAACTGAGATTTTTGGATATAAATATGAACTTTAACAAAACATACATGTATTGTGTAACATGAAGTCCTATGAGTGCCATCTGATGAAGATCAAAGGTTAGTGATTAATTTTCTCTATTTCTGCTTTTTGTGACTTCTCTTTGGCTGGAAAAATGGCTGTGTTTTTTGTGACTAGGCACTGACCTAACAGAATCGCATGGTATGCTTTCGCCGTAAAGCCTTTTTGAAACCGGACACTGTGGTGGGATTAACAACAAGTTTATCTTTAAAATGGTGTATAATACTTGTATGTTTGAGGAATTTTAATTATGAGATTTGTTGTTTGAATTTGGCGCCCTGCATTTTCACTGGTTGTTGTCAAATCGATCCCGTTAATGGGATTTCAGCCGTAAGAAGTTAAAGCTAATACTGCATTGAATTCATTACCGGAAAGGGGTAGGCTAGGACATCTATATACAGTGCATTTGGAAAGTATTCAGACCCCTTGACTTTCCACATTAAGTTACAGCCTTATTCTAAAATGGTTTCAATTTACACACAATACCCCATAATGACAAAGCATAAAAATGTTTAGAAATGTTTACTAATTTATTAAAAACAGGGGTGCAACTCAATATTAAGTTTTTTTGTTTTGTTGACTCCGTGTATATTTAAGCATTAAGGCACGGAGGGGTGTGGTATATGGCTGTTCCTATGCACTACGCAAAGCGGAGTGCCTGGATAGAGCCATTAGCCATGGTATATTGGCCATATCCCACAAACCCCGGAAGTGCCTTATTGCTTTTATAAACTGGTTACCAAGGTAATTAGAACAGTAAATACACCATGACTTTCAGACAATCATTGAGGGTTTGAACCACCCAATTTATAAACATTTTAATAGCAGGACACTAAAGTTATTCCACTGAAGAATTAGGCTGTTTAAGTAGGTTTGAATCCTAAGCAACCTGCATACACATTGTTTGAAGTACAATAGACCAACAAAGCTGCTGTAGGAGGTCAAAGCTGTGTGCTGGAAAACCTTGGTAGAGCATGGGTGGAGTAGGCATTGTGGTGCTCATGTGAATTTCCTATTTCGTTTAAGACTGATGCGTACTTCTCACTTAAAAATGTTTTTGCTTTGAATATCCATGGTTTTACATTGGAAGGTGATTACATTATAGCACAGAAATACATAAGTAAAAATACACAATGACAAATGGCAACAGAAAGCGTAGTAATTAATATTTATTTAATATTAAAATAGCAGATTTTTCAGAGGGATGCAAAAAAACAGAAACCCATTTAAGCCAATATGGAGTTAACTGGAAAAAAAGACAAATCGAGCAAGCTCCTGGAAAATAAAAATAATCAATATGTAGCCTACCCATCAACCATTTACATACATTATTGACGGTCACATTAGGTGGCTCGGAGAGCAAGGCATGAAGTGGCACAACCCGCTCTGTGTACTGCGCCAGCAGAGTGCCTGTGCTACTTCGCCATGACATCCTAGTCACCCCCCTCGATGGAAACGACTTGGGATACATCTAGGGGACGGCACTGGTGTGGCAGATGCACGGATTTGGTCATCCAAAGGTTTCCCGGGACAACGGTGGTCTTCTCTGATATCGCACAGCGTAGGAGCTGGATGTTCCAGAGGATAAACTAGTGCATTGAGGGCCTTATGCTCCATCAATCAGCTGGTGTACGCATTTCAGGGAACACAATCCACTACCCTGCCACTAAACAGTGTGTCCCTGGGATGTACCGTAGGGGTGGAGTGCATCTGGGCATTTTTTATACTTCTATTGGTCATTTTTTAAGCTAGGACTCCGGTACACAGGTGGGAGCACTCCAGTAAAGTAGATGGCAACTCACCATAACGCTGGATGCCAACTGCCGATAAACTCCACAGAAGAAAAGGTGGGGGCAACAACGCTGGTTGGTAGCTAGCTAGGACAACAGTAGACAGTGTCCTTCACCCCAGCTTGTCGGACACTGTTTTCCTGCAGTTCTGTGAACGACGGCGAAGGCAGGTGTTTGGTAGGCGTTAGCGAAGGACACTGGTTGCTAGCTAGATAAGTAGGACTTCAGTACACAGCAGGCGGAATTGTTAGCTAGCTCGCACACCAGTAGACAGCGTACTTTGCAGATGGTTAGCATGCAGGAGCAAAGGACACTGTGCTAGCTAGTTAGATATCAGGAACCCAATGGGATGCTCGAGGTCTGAATTGCGGGCCGCAAACACACACTATTGGCAAGACACGCGCACTAGTACACACACACACACACCACAGTCCCTGTCCATTGCAACTCAGCAATGCTCTGAAGAGCCACCTAATAAGCACACAACATACGTGTGTGTGCGCTTGTTGGGACTGGGGTGTCAAAACAATACATGAAAGAGAAATGGTTAAAACCCTGCCTATTTCTACCATTTCGCATCTTAAAATCTGATTTTAAACCTAACCACACAGGTTACCTTATGTCTAGCCCCAACCATAAATTAAAACCAAAAAGCTAATATTTATGAATTTTTACAATAACCAATTTTGACTTTGTGGCAACCCTTCAGATTCCATGGCTGTAACGTTAACGCTTACAGGCTGACTGCATCGTATGTGCGAGCGTTGCAAAATAAATTTTGAAATCTATGTTATTCAATTATTATGCGCGCCAACGAGCGTCTGCATTGCCAAGGGCTAAATCTGAAGTCAGTTCTAGTTCTGACGCATATCACGCTGTAAGTCCTGCCTCTCCCATATCCTCATTGGTTATACCCACGTGGGTGACTGAAAGACGAATGAGGTCAGTGGCGGTAATGCACCTAATTTGTGAAAGTTGCCAATTGCATTATAAAGTCAAGAGAAGAAAAACCCTGGAAAAAGGAGAGATGACTAAAAACGAGTCAGTTGACCGTTTTATGTGTGGATTAATTGTCGGAGTAGAGGACCTTGTGCATTTCACGTAAAATAACAACTCAATGTTTATATCCCAGGACAAATCAGCTAGCAACAGCAAGCTAGCTAAATAGGACAAATTAGCCAGCAAGTGCAAGCTAGCTAAATTGCCATACATGTTTAATGCTTTCGACCTGTCCCCAAATTAATATAATTGGTTCAGAGTTTGTTTTGATATTTTAACCTGCGTGTCGTGATCGCGTTTGGTGTGAGGGGACAAAATACATTTATGCACGATGGCGCACACGCGCAGTCGGTTTGGGTTCCGTGTTATGCTGCATTTAGCCTTAGGATGTAAAAACATACCAGTCGGCATAGTGGAATAAGAAAGCATGAAAGACTGACGTCAAAGGCAAGCCAGTATGCATTGCTATGGTTCTTTCAGTAAACAAACCAATCAACATCCGGTAGAAAACAACACTATGGCAAACGGCAAAAGTGGAAACATTTGAACTCTGGCGGCAAGCCCCGTCTACCGTGGTGGCTGACCTCAAAGGCATTTACCATTATGCTCGCATTGAAAACAATGACATCCGGTTTGCTGTCTACCATCTAAAACACTACATTACACTACAAACCCTGTCATGAACGCATTATCTTGACACTATTTAAAATTGACAGTCTGGTGATGACAGGACACTTGTTCTTCATTCACTCAGTACTGATTGAACTTTGTTTTAACCATTGCATGTATAATGCGTGGCAGTTTCCCGAAGTTGCGCATTGACTAGGAACTGTGATTTGTTTGTGGAAGAATGCGGGATAGCTGTACTGTGCCGGTGCATGATCCGTCCATTCAGCTAACATTACAGCCTTGGTGCTAGCTAACGTTACTGGCTAAAGTTAGTTGGCTAGCCAACTGGCAATATAAGCCAAGGACGTTTGCTATGCTATTTGTGCTTATTACGCGCAAGTGTCAAAGACCAACAGTTTACACAAATGACTTCAGCCATGTGAAAAACCTGCCATAGCAAAATAGTTAGATTCCTTTGCGTGTAGCTTGCCTCTCATCCGACTGGTGTTAACTAGTTACTTGCACTGTTAATGCGCAACTCAATTGCTTTGGTCCAGTTTTAGAACTCAGATGTGTCTGAAAAGATGTTAGCATTGTCAGAAATGCTACAACAATGTAGCACATCGTTGGTGCTTATCGGACAGAAATGAGCATGTGAGTGATAAATTATACATTTAATACAAACTGTTGACCCTACAAACGTATTCATTCTGAAAGGTGGAAAGTAATGGTCACTAAATGGATGCTGTAGCATAGTTTTAATCAGACATCTGGAATTTCAGCTAGGTTTGGGTAAAGAAATAATGGCCAACAAAGCCAGTCTGTTAACAGAGTTATTCAATGAAAATGAAAACAAAAGGATGAAAGGGAAAGTAGTTTGGAGTGGGATGAGAGAATTTGTGAAGGGAGATGGACTGACAGCGTTCAATTTGGACATGTGCCACAGTCACAGGGACAATGGGGAAGTGTACTGCAGTGACCCTGGATTGACTACGGTGTGGGTTTCCTATGAGTGTGTGTGTGTGTGTGTGTGTGTTTCCTATGCGTGTTTCCTATGTGTGTTTTAGCCCGTGTCTGTGTAGTATGTATGTTATAGAGAGATAAGAGGACAGCTTGGGGAAAATACAACTAACAACCTCCTATTTTCCATCAGTGACTAATGATTGTAGCAGGGCTTCCCCATTGTAGCAACTGGCCCCACTATTGCCTAATGAAAAATGTATTCTGACCACAATAAGCACTCTACAAACTGTTGTAACCCCAGTTTCATCAACCCTGGTTCAATATACTGTCAGACTGTGAATTCAAATCCATTCTGGCCTGCCCAATTTTACTTCACCATGGTGCTCATGTGACTCGTGGGTACTGAGGTGTTCAATACTCTCTCCAGTAAGTGCATGAAAGCCCTGTTGCAATGTCCCAGTCCCTGACTCCCCCACCTAAAGTCAAGGATGGTACAGCACACCATCATTCCACTCATCAATTCCGCTGGACTTCAAACACTCATTCGATCTCCTGCCTTCAGCACTCAACATCAAAGAGTTCATGAAACGTGACAAGTCTACTTTTATACCACCAAGGTTTTAGTAAAAGACCAACTATAAAAGCCTCCGTTTTCTCACCTTCTACCTACCACTGCATCTCCTTTCTATCCCCAGGAGGCTGTTTTACCCTGGAGTGACCATGCTAGCATCCTCACACCCAAGGTGACTAATCTGCTAAGGTGTAAGGACCAGGATATTTATTTTATTTAACCAGGGTAGAACATGTGAAAGTGCTCGCACCAAGTTGAAAAGTGAAGGGTGAACCAGTCAGGGTGTAGCTGGAAAGGGGAGACTCACAAACACATGCTCTAGGGCACCCACAAGCCTAGTCTTTTGCCCATCCCTGAAAGTGTGTGTAAAAACACATACCTAGAACTCAATGTATGCTTTGGATGAAGTCAAAAAGTTCCAGGCTCAACATTGAGTTAAACTAGCAACTCTCCCCGTCATCCTGCCCAGGAGTCAGTGTTTTGCCCTAACCATCCATCCTCCAGCCCTTTCCCTCTGAGGCTCCCACCGTTTCCTGGCCCCTGGTGGCCTTCCTCTCTATCAGGACATTTATCTTGGAGTGGGATGGCACTCACACACATTCTGTCACTGTGTTCAACATGAGGGGGGCAGGGTCGTGGAGAGGTTCTGACATCCTCTCTTCTGCAGCACACACACACTCCCAACAGGAAGGTAACACCGCTTAACACCCTACATTCTAAACAAAAAGGTGAACAATTGTTTCCTGAACAAAACCACTAGGCTATATCTCCACCCAATGCACTTGCCCTAGGACCATATATAGGAGGTAGTAGTCTTCTGACGCAGATCACACACACAGGAATTCAGCCTAGAAATCAGTGTAGGCTGTTCTGCAGTAATATAAACAGGACGGCTAAAAATACATGCTGTGTTATGCTCTGGTAATGCAACGTATTCAATTTCATTCCTCTGCTTCACTACGGGTGTGTCCGAAATGCCAACAGTATGAATCTGCATTCTCAAAGGCACAAAAAAAAATAAAAAAAAACATGAGACAGAATATGGACAGATAAGATGGAGAGCAGGAGAGGAAATGAACAAGGGAGAGGAATAAAGGACAGTCATTGAGAGGGGGGAGAGGAATAAAGGACAGTCATTGAGAGGGGGGAGAGAGAAGAATGCAGAAAGTGAAGAAAGATGGGGTAAAATAATGAAAAATAGGAGGTAAAGCACCAACCTCTGCTGAGCCTTTGCTTCTCTCCAGACAGGATTCCTGGGGTGTCGATGATGCTGATGCTCTCCAATACAGCGTTGGGCATCTGAGCACACACAAACCTGGGAGAAAGATGCAGAGCGTTGATATGTAGTAGGGCAGACCCCATTTAGTTGAATGGTTGATTGTTTGGTCGACCAGCATTTCTTCAGTCGAGCAGTTGCAATAATGTTTTACTAAAATCATGGTGTACCTGACACCTGTTTGATTGGTGCCTGTCTGAGTGGACTAATCCATTGTGAATGCCGTGGGGATGGCACATTAGTGATGTGATCTATTAGTCTAAGACATGCTACTGAAATTGTATAGTTATATTATGTAAGAATGGTGCAACACAAATAAAATTATATTATTCTATAACAAATGCGCGTTCTCCCGTGTTGGATAGTGGTAGCTGTCCGCGGTTCTGAAACATAATTGCGCTGTTGAATTGGCACCTTCCTAGACCATGCTGGTATGTGCATAATAGCAAAGTTAACAAGCATATTGGTGTTGAGAACCATGCGGCGGAGTCACCAACAAAGAGTTAGGAGACGAGAAAACTGCCCTTGCCTTAATTGTCTAAGAACAGTGAGTGGAAACCAACTTATGTCTATAATCAATACCCTAAAATGTTAAGTGCCTGGCTTTATAAATCATCCATATATACAGTGCATTGAAAGTATTCAGACCTTGACATTTTCCACATTTTGTTACGTTAACAGTCTTATTCTAAAATGGATTGAATTGTCCCCCCCCCAACCTACACACAATACCCCATAATGACAAAGAAAAAACAAGTTTATGCATTTTTTCTAATATATTTAAAAAGAAATATCACATTTACATAAGTATTCAGACCTTTTACTCAGTACTATGTTGAAGCACCTTTGGCAACGATTACAGCCTCGAGTCTCCTTGGGTACGACGCTACAAGCTTGGCACACCTGTATTTGGGGAGTTTCTCCCATTCTTCTCTGCAGATTTTCTCAAGCTCTCCACAGTGTAATTCTAGAGCTCTGTCAGAGTGACCATCAGGTTCTTGGTCACCTCCCTGACCAAGGCCCTTCTCCCTCGATTGCCCAGTTTGGCCGGGCGGCCAGCTCTAGGAAGAGCCTTGGTGGTTCCAAACTTCTTCCATTTAAGAATGGAGGCCACTGTGTTCTTGGGGACCTTCAATGCTGCAGAAATGTTTTGGTACCCTTCCCCAGTTCTGTGCCTCAACACAATCTTGTCTCAGAGCTCTACGCACAACTCCTTCGAACTCATGGCTTGGTTTTTGCTCTGACATGCACTATCAACTGTGGGACCTTATATAGACAGGTGTGATCCTTTCCAAATCATGTCCAATCATTTGAATTTACCACAGGTGCACTCCAATCAAGTTGTAGAAACATCAAGAATGATCAATGGAAACAGGATGCACCTGAGCTCAATTTCAAGTCTCATAGCAAAGGGTCTGAATACTTGTGTAAATGTGTGTTTTATATTTTTAATACATTTGCAAAAATTGCCTAGTCATTATGTGGTGGTGTGTGGATTGATGAGGGGAGAAAAAAAACAACACGTCGTATAAACAATTTCACAAATTTGTCTTATTATTGTCATCATCAATCGTTATAATAAGTAATGTCATTATCATTAGCAGGCTTAGTGTAATCACCATCGAGCTGTAGAGCGCATCCTGTTTAGTTTTAATACCGTAACTTAGGCCTATATCTCAATACTTATATAGGCTACTGTATCAATCAATTATTTGTTCATGTCATCACACAAGTCAGTTTGAAATGCAATCAAGCATTTTAGTTTAAAAAAAATAAGGCAACCATTGAATAATTAACGTAAACAATAAATAGGCCTAAACCGTTCCACTTCAGAAATTGAATTCACAAATTAATGCAACTTTTTTCTGTAATAAAGGCTTTACAAAAACAAAAAATTCTGGTATGCTTATAATTTATTTTGTGTTTACAATGTTCAGAAAAATGATATTGTAATCTAACCGCACCTGTTTGGCATGTAGCGCATACTCCTGACCTTTTCTTAATCTCCAGTATTCTCCACAACTAGTCAAATTTATTCCACACATCTGAATTCCCCTCTACCCCCTGAGCAACCAATAAACATTCCCTCGTTTATATATAGTTTAGTTGATCCTGTTTTTCCATTCACATTATCAACACATTTGATCTAATTTATGCTTATTTATAAGTTCTGATGACAAGTAAATTACTGGAACTGAGCTTTGATGCAAACCTACATCCTCCGACATCTTACAAGACAATAGATGAAGAGCTGTATCTGAGCTGTCCAGCTCCTCTAGAAATAGACTGACTATTGTTTTTGGAGACCCTCCAAATCAAGGCACAAAACCATATGCTACACTCAATACAATGAGCACACCCACACACTTTGTCCACTCTGTTATAAAACTATTTAGAGAAAGAGCTCAACAAAATCACTTGTGGAAATGTTGGGCAGCTAGCTAGGCCTTAACACCGGAGAACAATAAACACATGACTCCTGCATGATTATTTGAACACCATGTACTTGAAGCAGCTTTCATTTTTCATCCACCCTCAGAGGCAGTCAGTACATTTAGTTGGCAAACTAGACATTTACAAGACGAGATAGACTTATCTATCCGCTGTCAGGCAATTCAAATGTAGTAGAGTCTTGTGTGAAGGGCCTTCAGTGGAATGATATAGTGAACCTGTACATGAGCTAATTTTCTTAGAAATGAGAGTAATGGCAAAAAGCAGAGCATACTGGAAAAAGCGATTATTGCTTTCCCCTCCCCTCAATGTGACAGAGTGGCAGGAATTCCCTTATTATGGCAGAGGTCTTATCTTTCTAACCCCTTACCTCATCTGATCATGGAAAAAGTTTCCTCAGTGTATCTGGATGCGTATGCATAACTCCTGACTAAACCACTCCATGTCGCTCACACAGCCACCATCACCCAATCCTAAAACATACTTGCCGGTTGCAGTCATAAAATTAAATAACATTAAAAAAAGAAAAACACTAACCCCTCAATTGCAACCCTCCACATATCACTCAGCCAGAGGCAGCCCTTATCGTCACGACACACCCACCCTTCATGGATGTTTCCCTTAGATTTTCCCCAGCCCCATTTATGTTGGGTCTCTTCCTCAGAGTCTCCGCTCCCGCAATTTTTTTCCCACATCTACTCTCATCCCGAATTCCTGGCGTTCCCTTGGCTCGGTTGTCAACGGACGTGGTCTGTGTGTGAGCTGTAAACTCAAAAACAGAAAGGGGGCTCTGGGAGGCATTGACAGCAGCAGCATACACCACCCTGACAGGTTCATCATGCATCTGGAGTACTGTTAGGGGGTTTAGGGGTTGAGAGATGCAGCAGAGTGGGGCTGGCTAGAACGGCAAGGTTATGGATAACAGTGCTGTGCATGATTGCCAAGAGAGAAAGGAAACACGTTACGGGTCAATGAGCTGCCTATTGTTTGAAGGAGAAACGGCTGATTCAGTACCCGAGTTCTTTCTGCCAAGGCAAAGCTGAAGTAAGTGTCTGACTCTGGCCTTTCTGCTCAGAAAGCCTGACCAGTCCACAGACACAGAAAGAGTTTAAGAACCCCTGCACTAAAATAGTGAATTAACGAGCCAAATGTTTCAGGGCAGGGGGTAACAGTCGCATAGAGCTAAGTATAAACTCAGCTGGTAAGTACCGATATTGTAGCTTTTTATCAGCGCTTCCCCAGGAGAGCATCACCACTCCCTCTTACTGTTAAAACCCCAGTCCCCACTCCCTCCACATGACGACATTCAATACAGAGGATCCCATTCCTCAAGTGGCAGGCTAGTGTCAACTTGGGTCACGCCCAAGGGAAAAGCACAACTGATTGAAAATAGAGTTGTTCTGAACACAGTGCTAAAAACACTGACATGTGACATGACACATCCACCTCAACTTTCAAAGGCAATTTTAAGTAAGGGGGTTGGGGTTGTACAGTCTTTCTGTTCTCATATTTCAAAATCCATGAGAGTGTGTGAGTATAATATATATATATAAAAACATTTTACACAAAGCAAAAGATAAGCCTACATCTGCTTTTCAACTGCCACCCAAAAACGTTATTTTCCATATGCACTACTGGAATGCAGGATAAAGTGATGCACACAGTCCAGGTAGTCACAAAATGTAGCTACAGTAGCACAGCTCAATGTGTAACCTAACTAATATATTTAATTATGTGAGAAAATGGAGGTGAGTCTTATTCTGTTGACATGATGATCAATGCTTGACAACCCTTCGACAGAAAAATATTCTCATCATGTAGACTAGCCTACCCACTGTATCTGCGAGCTGTTGGCTAGAGCACAAGTGCCAAGACCAGTCCAGAGTAGGCACATTTGCCATTTTAACGCAACGGTTTGTGGCAAAACTATCAGTAGAGGGGAGTCAAGTGCAAGTGTTGGTTCAGGGACGTGATTTATTTTATTATCGTTTTGGTGGAAACGCACAACTGGTGGGAAAATACAAATGTTCTATATGTGGATTTTTTAATAATCGCCTGAAAATCTGTCACCACCTAGCTATAAACCATTTGAGTTGACATTCATATTTTTTATGTTGAATAAATGAATGCGAAAAGGTGTATTTCATCATCTAGACGTACTCCATAAATTAGCGCACACTATAAGTAGTATGACACCAAGATGTTGTCTGTATCATATACGGTTCACATATGATAAAGGTGTTGTATTCGGCGCATGTGAAAAATACAATTTGATTTGAATGTATAGGTCTAAAAAAGGGCCACTTCCATCATGATTTCCTCAAAAATTGTTTGTGATACAAATGTTAAAATGCATGTCAAACATAGAAACCTCATGGGAGGAACTGTGAGAATTGCTGGATCAATCCGAGATTCCAAAAATATTTTCCACTCCCACTGGCATGGAATCGCCATAGACTGTTGCAAGTGAAATGATTCACAGAGCAATGGTCATGATTTAGCATAGTTTTAGTGAAGCAAAAGGTCCATAACTGACAATCCACTGTAAAGATTATGAGTATGTTTCTGATATCAGTTATACATTAAATAAAACAATAGTTGGTCAGGATACAACATTGTAGAATTGTTGTGTAAATTACAAATTTATGAGGCCTCTAATGACTTGTTGCAGTTTCCCAGGAGGATAGACTACATATTTATTGGCTATTAACATGCAGGTGTTTTATCATGCCTTTTTTTCACTGATACGGGTCCGGTCTTTGTAATTTAACCAATTTGATGCTGAAGTGATAAAATAATGTCCAAAATTGGGATTAGTAAAGTACTACTCTACCCTGTCTGTCCAGGTATTCTGCATGAATGTGGGAATCAATGTAACAATGAAAGCAGCACCAGTTAATAATTGATCAAACCCGACAGCCGCTTCCGCAGCTTGTACCAGGACAGAGGCTGTGTCGATGGGTCCTCTGAGGGGAGGAGACATTCTGCAATACAATTATCATACTTACAATACATACAGTGTAATTAATAGATCACACATTTTCTCTCAGTCAGAGTAAGGGTAATAGTCTAGCTACTATCAGAGTTGATTCTCATTTCTTACATAAGCTATGCCAGCTCTTGCATTAATGTACAGAAGTTGATTGCAAGGTGATGTCAAAACAGGATGGACCTATTGACCACACCCCATTTCACTTTTTAAGAGACGACCTTAATAATATTCGTCATACTCCCATGACAGCTCTGTGTGAGAGTATTATGAAAGCATAGATAGGAGGGGAGGGGGGTATTTTGTTCAGGTAGTAAACTTGTTAACTCGATCAGTCTCAGTCAAAGGACATGGGCTTCAACGTTCAACACAAACACACACTCCCCTCCATACTGTCACACACTGAACCGAGGATAAGAATGAATAAGATACCAAATATGAATATATGGAGAGAAAAAAAAAGTTAAATGATTATCCGATGATTCTCGAGCAAATATGAGAATCATTAGAGAAGAGCTAGCTAACGTTAGCTATCCACCAAAAGTGCTAGCTCAGGCCATCTTTTTAATTCCCTGGCTGGGGGAATTCATAAAATATTCCCAGTTAGCTGTCCAAATAAACTAGTATTTCGCTAAGTAGGTTACACTGGACTGGGACTCACCGGTTAAGAAAAGCGTTGCCAAAAGCGTTGAGTTTTCTGAAGGGTTTCTTGGGGTCAACTACTAGAGCGTTGCCTGGGATCAGCCCCTCCTGTTCTCCATGCATGACCGCTATGAAGGAGTCGGTGGTCGGTTCGGGCCCTATCCGCATGCCGGGGAAATCTTGCTCCATTAGATGCCGGATAAATGTGGTTTTACCTGTAGAGTATTGGCCAACCAAGAGCACCATAGGCTTGTTGTCAAAGTCGGCATCTTCCAAAGCGGGTGAATGGAAATCGTGGAAGCGGTAGGTGTCTTCCAATGGAAAGAGTTTGGTCCTGTACAGTTTTTTCAGCCCTTCAGAGACATTTTGGAATAGTTCTGGGTCCTTCTTGCCATCCCTTTTAAACATGGTGCCCGAATTCGCAAATATTGCAGATGTACTTGTTATCTCAATGCAACGGTAGTTGTTCAATGAAGTACAGCTGTTTATATCGCTGGATAACGGTCCTGTGTTTGTCCCCGATGAGGTAGAAAGTTTGAATTAGTAAATTTGCTAGCCAGCCAGCCGGTTAGCTTTCTAAGTGTCTTTAATAGCTAGCTCGCTCAGTGTCTCCTCTTCACTCAGAATAATGTGATAACGGTCTGAGGGTTTCGGCTAGCTACCACAGTTTGTGCAAATTAACAGACGGTTTTTCTGGTCGAAGCTATTTACTTTTACAATAGATTAATGAAGCTATCAAACACGTTTGCTCTAACTCTGGAACTCAAACCGCAAGGCTAGCAGCAGACCAAGAAACCGTCTCTTGTCAGACAACCGTGCTTCTCCAGTCAGGTCTCGAGCCCTCCCTAGCGGAACGTCAAAAAGCGTGTAACAGTGAGGGGATTCGATTAATATTGCCCGGGCTCCAGGATAGGCGTGTTTTGCACAGGGTGAAAGTTGATTGCATTCGTTTTGGAAAAGGGCTAAGGGTTTTGGAAAAGGCGTGAGCCAGGTGCCCCGTTCAAAGTCCACGGCGAAGTCGACTCAAACCAAAAGTGATGTCATTATGCACGATGAGTAATGAGTAGAATTCTGTGTTTTAACATGCAAACGTGATTGCTTTTGATAAAAACGCTTTATCTGCATTCCCAATGAAAACTAGTTTTAAAATGTAAACATATATTTTATGTAAAAGAGATGTATGTTTCTGGCCAATGCACCATGCTGCCTTGTTGACAACATGGCCGAGCGGTGCAGATTACTGTTAGATTTGATAAAGGCATTCCTCCCTCACCACTTTTGCCCGTTCACCTTACTGGCCATAGACCGGTGTCTTGCGGCTCAGCATGATTGAATCGATTCAGTATGACGCCTGTATAGCAGAGTAAAAGGCAAAGCGCGAGTTATAATTGGGCCCAAAATCTGTCTTCTCCAGCAGGTGGCGTTTTTTCCACTCACCTAGCGATGAGTTTTTGTATGGAGGTCAACGAGAGTGTCGAATTTGGTTAACAAAAATGGAATGGCTTATTTGCAACGTGTGGTTTATTTGATCGAATAGAAGTTATAAGTAGCACGGACACGTGACATCCCGGCCACTTTCAGAAAAAAATACTTTATATCGTGGCGCAGTGGTCTAAGGCACTGCATCTCTGTGCTAGAGGTGTCATTACAGACCCTGGTTCGATCCTGGTATCACAACTGGCCATGATTGGGAGTCCCAAAGGGCAGTGCACAATTGGCCCAGCTTCGTTCGGGTTAGAGTTTGGCCAGGGTAGGCTGTCATTGTAAATAAGAATTTGTTCTTAACTGACTTGCCTAGTTAAATACATGTTAAAAATACATGTCAGAGTTCACAATGGATCTGCACTCTCATTGGCTAGAATGGTCCCACCTGATCTTGCTTCCTCCCAACTGCCTTCCATTTTTGAAGATATTTATTTTCATCCTTAGAGCGGCCACTAGAGCATGTGATCAATATGATGGATCATCTGTGATAGGGCTCGCCAGTCCTAAAAAACACAAATGAGTTATCTCTGGTTTGTTCATCCATTCCTATGGGGAAAATCTCAAAACCATTACTGACACCCCTCTCGGCCCACTGCAGTTTGCCTACAGAACTAACAGGTCTGTGGAGGACGCTATCAGCATGGGCCTACACTACATTCTCAAACACCTCAATAACCCAAAGACGAATGCAAGGATATTGTTTGTGGACTTTAGCTCTGCATTTACAGTTTTTTCTGAATGCTTAAACACTAACAGTGATTCTTGAAGCACTATCTCTGAAACCATTAACACTTGTAGCCAATGCATTTACCAAGTGTGCCAAACTGAATGCACGTTCTCTGCTTTACACTCAGTTTGCAATTTAATAACACACTTCTAGCAAAACTGTAAACATTGGTCTCTACATTGCTACACTATTTTGCCAATTGCCTTTCCACATTGACACGTGAAAACACTTTCAGATAATGAGTTCACTTACAAATCAGAGCTTGAGCACTATAAATAGGCAACAGGTAAACATTTGGTTTGGACAACAATGGAGGCCAATATTGGACAGCGAGTAAGAGGGGTGAGAACTAGAGGAGCACTAGGAAGAGTAGGACGAGGAGGTGAAGAAGTAAGAGGAGGAAGAGGTGAAGTAGGACGTGGGAGAAGGAGAGGACGGGGAAGAGGAAGGGGTGTCAGGAACACAATAACTGATGAAATCCGAGCGACTGGTTGACCATGTTGTCAACCATGGGATGAGCATGAGGGAGGCTGGGCAACGGGTTCAACCAAATCTGAGCCGCTATAAGGAGAGGACGGGGAAGGGGAGTCAGGAACACAATAACTGATGAAATCCGAGCGACTGTGGTTGACCATGTTGTCAACCATGGGATGAACATGAGGGAGGCTGGGCAACGGGTTCAACCAAATCTGAGCCCCTATACTGTTGCAGGTATCATCCAGATATTTCAAAATGAGAACCGGTAAGTAACTGTAAGTGCTGTAGTCTTACTGGTACAGTAATATGTACTGTACTTTCATAATGAGAAGGATCTATCAATAAAACCATTCAAATGTTTTTAGTTAACTGCAAGTAAACCCGTATCTGGTGGAATAGGTCGACTGTTCACACCAGAGCAGGACCCACATTATAAATATGGTCTTTGCAAATAACTGCATCAGACTCAGAACTGCAGGACCACATAATGGCAGATAACACCATATTCCAAAACGTCAACAGAGTGAGTCTCTATGCACTGTCTCGTCTACTGAAGCTCAATAGAATTCGGATGAAGCAGCTGTACTGTACAGAGTTCCTCTCGAAAGAAACTCAGACCGTGTAAAACAACTGAGATATGAATATGTGCAGGTAAGTTATACTATCCTATCATTGGTACTGGATCTGGAAGTGTATGGTGCTACATCATATTGACTGATCCCTGTCTTTTCCTACTGTGCTACATTGTTTTGTCTTGTCTCTTTCAGAGAGTCATGGAGCTAGAAGCAGATGCAGTGCATCATGAGCTAATATATGTGGACGATGCAGGTTTCAACCTTGCAAAAACAAGGGGGCGCAGAAGAAATATCATCGGACACCGTTTCATCATCAACGTCCCGGGACAACGTTGTGGCCACTTAACAATGTGTGGCTATTAGTCAAAACGGCGTCCTTCACCATCATGCAATCCTAGGCCCATACAACACTGCACACATTATCACATTTCTGGACACCCTCCACAACAGACTAATCCCTAATGACCAGGGGCCAGAGCAGCCCAGGTATGTTATCATTTGGGACAATGTTAGTTTCCACCGGGCTGCTGTGGTCCGCAATTGGTTCACAGGTCACCCACTTTTCATCGCACTCAATCTCCCCCATAATCTCCGTTCTTGAATCCTATTGAAGAATTCTTCTCTGCATGGCGTTGGAAGGTGTATGATCGCCAGCCCCATCAACGCATACCCCTTCTACAGGCAATGGAGGAGGCTTGTGGAGACATGGATCAGGGGTCATGTCAGGCCTGGATAAGACCAGACCCACAAAGAAGGTGAGACATTTTTTTTATGTTCTTTTTTTCCCGAGCACAAATGTTTTTGTTTTCTCCTACTGCGCTTTTGTTGTTTGAGGAGTGTTAGAAAAAAGAAAAAAAAACTTTCCCCCCTTATTTGTATTGATAGTGTGTTATGTTCGGAATACACATCAATACTTTACACATTTGGATACCTGTGTGTATGTGTGTTTACTACATGAATGACAAAACGTTCTTGCAAACTGCTATGCCCTGCACACAGAAAAAGAAAAAGCCAAGTGTTTTTCATTTATACTTTCAGTGCGTAGCTTCGTGTGCTTATTCAAATTATGGTTTGTGTGTATTGTATTGACACAAAAATGTATTGTATTGACACAAAAACAAGTTTGAAGAGTTTTGCAAGAATTGTTTGCTTTTGCAAGAGATGTATACTGTTTTGCTGGTTTAGTGAAAGGGTTTGTGGTTAGTGTGTAGAGTTTTGCAAAAATAGCCTATAGTTTCAAAGATCGTGCCTAAGCAATCAGAAAAAACTAATACCATCATCCCAGAACTGCTACGAAACAAATTCTCCCAGCTGAACGTGTCCAGCTCCATCTGTCAGTGGATCGGACTTCCTGTCCAACAGGACACAACACGTGAAGCTGGGAAGACACCTTTCGTACTCTTTATCCCTCAGCACCGATGCACCACAGGGATGCGTGCTCTCACCTCTACTATACTCACTCAACGCCAATGACTCCACCTCCAACAACGCATCGGTCAAACTACTGAAGTTTGCAGAAGACACCACTCTGGCTGGTCTCATCCCCGACCGCGATGAGTCCTTGTAACGTAGAGAGGTCTACCGGTTTGTGGCCTGGTGCAGTCACAATAACCTGGAACTCAAAACAGAAAAAAACATGGAAATGGTGGTTGACTACAGAAAACGCCGCCACCATCTCTCCCCCTCGAGATTGACGGCTCAGTTGTTAGCACGGCTGAATCATTCAAATTCCTGGGGACCATAATCTCCCACAACTTCAAGTGGGAAGACAGCATCACAGCAGTCACCAAGAAGGCACACCAGCGGATGTACTACTTGCGGCAGCTGAAAAAACTAAATCTCCCAGTCAATCCTGATCCGGTTTAATGCATCAATCATTGAGTCATCCTCACCTCCTCCATCACCATCTGTTTTGGGTCTACATCTTGCAGCTGCAAGGACAAACGGCAACGCACTGTGCGGTCTGCAGAGAGGGTCATCGGCTGCCACCTGCCCTCTATCAAAATCCTGCATGACTCCAGGGCAAGGAAGCGTACAGGAAAGATAATCTAAAGAATTATGAACTCTATTCTGGACACCGCATCAAGCCATCTCTGATTTGTACACAAAATAACTGCACTATACTGTATTGCACTCTGTTCATCTCTCTGCATTTAGATATATTCATACTGATACTATACATTTCTACATCCACTGTATATCAGCTGTATACCCACTGTATATCAACCGTACACCCACTGTACATTTGTATATCTGCTCTCTGTCTTTATAGCTCTATGCTCACTCTACCTAGTTGTATATAATGTATGTAAACTTTGTTTAAACTCTGTTGTCTGTATTCTGTCTGTAAATGTTGTCTGTCACTAGCAACACTATATCACCAAGTAAACTTCTGAGTATGTGTAAATGTACTTGGTTATTCTTACATGAATGAGGAAAGAATAGCATTTTGGGATAGATGCCAAAAATAAATTCTGAGGTTAACACAGGCTTACGAGATCTTATACGTTTAGTTCTATGAGATAATATCAGTCAGTTAACATGACCTTTATGAATAATGAAGCCTTTATGTGCTTTTTAAAATTAAATAAATGCTTCAAATTTCACAAAACGTGACGTTAGCTGATGAAGATTATCTAATGGAACAAAACGTATAAAATCTCATAAGCCTGTGTTTACCACAGACCTTATCTTTTGCCGTTTATCCAAAAACTCCATTCATGGCGGAGTTAGTGCCTACAAAAGACGTCATTACTATTTCTCTCTATTAGTATTGTGTCACTAAATGCATTACGTAATTACATGCACACTAGCTAGCTAGAACACACTAACTAAATAAAAATACCCCTCTCTACAAGTCTGATGAGCACATGCTTTATGAATTTGCAAGAGAAACCCCAACCATTTTGGCCTGACAACAGGGCAGATAATAATAGACTGTTTGTATTCACATTTATTAAATGGAAGCAGTATAGCCTAAAACAAGGAAGGAGCTATATAATGACAAACCCTGAATTTAAAAAAATATTTTTAAAAATCCCAGGAGAAAAAAGTACATTTAGGGAATTATTTAGGCTAATTTGGAGTGTTAAATTTCCCCAAAGATATTGTTTATTTTTTCCCCCACCGCTTATGTTATTGTGTGCTTCTCATACTTTAGCAACATTTGTGTGGAGTGGCCCCGACTGGTCGATACACAAACACTCCCTAGATAAATGTGTATGTACTTTTTGTAACGATGGTTCTATTGAAACTGAAGTTCATGCCTTGTTTTACTGTGGATTATACAACAAAATTAGGGAAGTTCTTTTTTTGTCAGCTGTCAAGGCAAAATAAAGATTTTAATAGTAACAATAATGTAAATGCCTGTGTCAAAGCCTGCCATTTCGTCCTCCAACAGAGACGTTCCTTTATAAGTGCCTAATTGTTCTTTATGCATACATGTGTATAAATCATGTAATGCATTATAGATAAAAGCTGAAGAACATATAGTTGAAGTCGGAAGTTTACATACAGTTAGGTTGGAGTCATTAAAACTTGTTTTTTAACCACTCCACAAATGTCTTGTTAACAAACTACCGTTTTGGCAAGTCGGTTAGGACATCTACTTTGTGCATGACACAAGTAATTTTTCCAACAATTGTTTACAGACAGATTATTTCACTTATAATTCACTGTATCACAATTCCAGTGTGTCAGAAGGTTACATACACTAAGTTGACTGTGCCTTTAAACAGCTTGGAAAATTCCAGAAAATGATGTCATGACTTTAGAAGCTTCTGATAGGCTAATTGACATAATTTGAGTCAATTGGAAGTGTACCTGTGGATGTATTTCAAGGCCTACCTTCAAACTCAGTGTCTCTTTGCTTGACATCATGGGAAAATCTAAAGAAATTTCAGTCAAGACCTCCCCAATCAAGAAATTGTAGACCTCCCCAATCTGGTTCATCCTTGGGAGCAATTTCCAAACGCTTGAAGGTACCACGTTCATCTGTACAAACACGCAAATAGTACGCAAGTATAAACACCATGGGACCACGCAGCCTTCATACCGCTCAGGAAGGAGACGCGTTCTGTCTCCTAGAGATGAATGTGCAGTTTCAAACCGTAGTCTGGCTTTTTATGGCGGTTTTGGAGTAGTGGCTTCTTCCTTGCTGAGCAGCCTTTCAGGTTTTTTTTATATAGGACTCATTTCACTGTGTATATAGATACTTGTGTACCTGTTTCCTCCAGCATCTTCACAAGGTCCTTTGCTGTTGTTATGGGATTGATTTGCACTTTTTGTACCAAGTACGTTCATCTCTAGGAGACAGAACGCGTCTCCTTCCTGAGCGGTATGACGGCTGCGTGTTTATACTTGCGTATTATACTTGTTTGTACAGATTAACGTTGTACCTTCAGGCGTTTGGAAATTGCTCCCAAGGATGAATCAGACTTGTGGAGGTCTACAATTTTTTTTCTGAGGTTTTGGCTGATTTCTTTTTGATTTTCCCATGATGTCAAGCAAAGAGGCACTGAGTTTGGCCTTGAAATACATCCACAGGTACACCTCCAATTGACTCAAATTATGTCAATTAGCCTATCAGATGCTTCTATTGCCATGACATCATTTTCTGGAATTTTTCACGCTGTTTAAAGGCACAGTCAACTTAGTGTATGTAAACTTCTGACCCACTGGAATTGTGATACAGTGAAATAATCTGTCTGTAAACAATTGTTGGAAAAATTACTTGTCATGCACAAAGTAGATGTTCTAACCGACTTGCCAAAACGATAGTTTGTTAACAAGAAATTTGTGGACTGGTTGAAAAACGAGATTTAATGACTCCAACCTAAGTGTATGTAAACTTCCGACTTCAACTGTACATCCAGGTACTTTCCGCAGGTTCTGGAGTTGTAAGCAAACTCATGGAAAACGCTGCACACTGCTGCTCATGGTCCCAGGTAATATTTATTTACAACAACGTTTCGACCCTTATGTCTTCATCAGGCATCCATATCCCCGGTGTGGGTGGAAGGTCATATTATATATATATATATATATATATATGGGGCAGTACTCAGTGCCATCACTTCCTGAAACAGGAGGTAAAAAATGTATAACATAGTTTCACAATATTAACATTCAATGTATCAAAATATAATCATACACAGGGAACGTGATCAATATTTACAGTAATATACATACACATACAATATTCAATTAGGGTAAAAAAACACAATTTAGAAATATTGAAACTATAAAAATCCTCGTTAAGGCCAAGAGGAGACAGTGTGTTGAGCCTGTGGATCCAGAAAGATTCCCTTTGAAGAAGTTTCCTCTCAATGTCCCCTCCCCTGCGTGACATCTTGACCATTTCTATTCCAATGTATCTCAGAGATCTAATAGGATGTCCAGCTTGTACAAAATGAGCAGCAACCAGATGTTTTGTTTCACCTGTCTGTATATTGCTGCAGTGCTCACTGATCTGTGTCTTAAGGCTTCTACGGGTTTTCCCTATGTAAGACGGACCACAAGGACATTTCAACATGTAAATAACATTCGTGGACATAGGGGTAATCAGGCCCATGATCTTAAATCTTTGTCCTGTGTGGGGGTGGGTAAATTAGTTGCATTTGTACGTAAAGCTGCATTGAGCACATTGGCCACATTTGTAAGTAGATTTGTAATTAGAAAAGTTTCCCTTTTCTCTGGTGGGTAATTAGATTTAACCACAATATCTATCACGTTTGTGGGTATTTTAAAAACCATACGTGGGGGATATTTAAAAATGGGTTTCAATTGTGGGTCAGTATCAATAATGTACTAGTGCTTCCAGATAATGTCTTTAAATGCCTTCCCCAATGGTGAGTATTGGGTGAAGCATGATGGGACATGTTCTGCTTTTTCTTTGACTTTTGGTTGAAGGTTTTCCAACTGTGTTAGTCCTTCAAAATGATCATTGGCATGTTTTGCCCAATTGTCTTTGTACCCCCTTTCCTTAAATCTTTGTGTGAGGTCCGTGGTCTGTTTCTGATGAGGCATCAGAGCTGCATATTCTTCTGATACGACTTAATTGACTTATATGGAGACTTTTAATAAGTGGACATGGATGAAAGCTGTCTCCTCTAAGGAGGGTATTTCTGTCTGTAGGTTTCCTATAGAGATCTGTAGAGAGGGAGGTGTTGCCCTTAATATCCATCACATCAGGAAAACTGATTTGTGATAGGTCATAGTTAATGGTGATGTGAAGGTGTTCATTCATAGAGTTTAGCATGGAATTCCAAAAGTTCTTCCTGGGTGCCTGTATAGATCACAAAAATGTCATCCACATATCTCAGAATTAGGAGAATATTGGAGAGAAAAAGGTTAAGGTCTGAATTCAGCACCACCTGTTTTTCAAACATTCCTAGATATAGGTTAGCATAATTAGGAGCCCTAGTGCTCCCCATCTATGTCCCTTTGGTCTGGAGGAAGAAGTCTCCTCTGAAGAGAAAATAGTTGGCTGAACTGGTACTAACCTCCAAGTCCACAATACAATTGGTGCTGGGTAGAGCATTAGGGGGACGTTCATTGAGGTAGAACATGAGGGCCTCTAGGCCGCCCTGATGGGGGACGTTAGTATATAGACTGGTAACATCGAAAGTACACAGAATAGAATTTTCAAGTATATGGTCCACAGATTTATACAAATTAATAAAATCAATAGAGTCTCTAGTGTATGTGGGGAGGGAGATCGCCCCAGGTTTCACAAAATGGTCTACAAAGGTAGAGATATTCTCTGTCAGAGATCTGTTACCTCTCACAATGGGCCTGCCTGGTATAGGTGGTGTCATGCTCTTGTGAATTTTGGGTAGAGCGTATATGACAGGTGTGTTGGACAGTCAACTTTCATAAACTCATATTCTGTTTTTGTAATTTCCCCTTCATTCAAAAAACTGTGACACTTTATCATGGATCAGCGATATGAATTGATTAGAAGGGTCCTTTGGGAGTCTTTTGTAAAATTCATCAGAGTTTCCTTTTCATAGTCTGCTGCATTTAGTATCACTATTGCACCTCCTTTGTCGGAAGGTTTTATAATGATACTGGAATCATTTTTCAGTTCCATAAGAGATTGTTTCTCTGCTTTGGACATATTGTGGAATACCTTGTATTCTTGTTTCTTAGCCAGGAGATTATGTACATCTTTCTCAACTAGGCGGAAATATGTCTCGAGAGGGATTTCTTTTGGGTGGTAAAAATGTGCTTTTCCTCTTAAAATATGTATTTTTCCTTATTCATGTCCTCAGGGTGAGAGTCAGGTTCATTGTCATTCAGGTTATCAATGGGAGAAACATTAGCATTGTTTCCTGTCTGGTTATTAATATCGTTCAATAGATTAACATTGGCAGGTGCATAGGGAGCAACCCCATTACCAAAAGACTCAGTCAATCTCAAACTGCAGAAAATGTTTGAAAGTCTATAAATGTATCAAAGTCCTTGGCCTGTGTTGGGACAAATGATAATCCCTTACCTAGGGCAGAGGAACATGTTTAAGAAATAGACCTGTTAGGCAAGTTTATTACCGGAAACTGCTTCAAAGGGAATCTTCCTTGATCCACAGGCTAAATAAATATCACCTGGTAACATGAGCAGCAGTGTGCTGTGTTTTCATTTCTGTTATCCATGCATTATAGATGACACCTGTACCATGTTTGACTATGATGTTTTTAGTGTCTCAACTCAATTTCAGTGTTCTACAATGTGGTCAAAAAAAATCTGGATTTTGGATTATTGTATCACTGTGACACTTACATTTTTCTAACTCTACTTAGTCAGTCCTCTTTCTTCATGGAGTTTACTGTTGAGGTCAAACTATTGACACTGTTGACATATCACACACACACACACACAAAATATATTTCTTATTTAGTGCACTATGAAACTCCTCTGACTGTTAATATCTCTGTGAGATTCCTGAAGTGAGTCATCCAGGGACCGCAATGTGAAAATTAAAGTAAGTTCATGATGTTTTTGGGTGTTTCCCCAGCACAATGGTGATTTCATATAAACAGAGGAGACCTTAGGAAGATTAGTAGAACTACGTGATAAGGTAAGATTGGGTAAAAGGTGTGGGAGTGGAGAGTCTTATAGTAGTACATCTGGGAATATTTTTGCTTTCACTTTTAAGAGCCCCTCCCTGGCAGGTTTATGTTAAAACACCCCTCACCCTGTGGCAACACTCAGGAATACTAACCTTCTACCAGACTAGACGTCTGTAAAATTCTTGAATTTATAGAGATTTTCTTTTCACTAACTCTCATGCACTTATAACAGGTATTATAAACTGGGTGGTTCGAGCCCTGAATGCTGATTGGCTGACAGCCGTGGTATATCAGACCATATACCACGGGTATGACAACTTTTATTTTTACTGCTGTAATTACTTTGGTAATCAGTTTATAATAGTAAGGCACCTCGGGGGTTTGTGGTATATGGCCAATATACCACGGCTAAGGGCTGTATCCAAGCACTCCGTGTTGCGTCGTGGTTAAGAACAGCCCTTAGCTGTGGTATATTGGCCATATACCACACCCTCTCGGACCTTATTGCTTAATTATATTATTTAAACAATCAGAGAGTGTTTTCAATCTTTATTTCCAAGGTTGGCAACAAAACAATTGTATTGTCTTCAAATAACTTGCAAATGTATACTATACAGAATATTATCAGTGGTTTCATAAATACATCATAGGTTTCTGACAATTTATCAAACATATCAATGAGTTCCTTTGCTCCATCTAAACCCCTGTGTGTGCTCAGTAGGATAGACACAGCAGTGGCCTACAGAACTGACAGGCAGTTGTGTTGCAAACACTGGCTGTCAATTCATAGGTCATCACCATGCATCCCATGCATCCCTACTCTGAATTCAAACCAAAGGTTGGAGGGCATACATATCTTCACATGATGTTGTCATTGAAAACAAGGAGCCCATATCTCTTGAATGGTCTAGAGACTGTCCTTAATAATACAACATTTATCATAAAAAAATACATGACAATGTGGTGAAAGCAGATATAACTGAGTTCAACCGAAAGAGGAGAAACATCAGAACAGCCATAATAAACAAGGACTGTGATATTCTAAACACTGATTCTATGTCAGAGCTGGCTAGGGGGTGACTCTCTGCAGGTAACAGCATCTCCACTGGAACACAGACAACTTCCACATGGAGTTGCTGTTACAGCCAGCAAGCACCAGATTTGTCCACAAGCTGTTCATAGCACACTATGCCTCCTACAGGATAACGATATTACTGCATTCATGCAACATTTAGCTAGTCCCATATATTGAGGTCACACCTTCAGTTCTTTCTGGTGGGTGTATGATATCTCACTTTGAAATACCTGAAACAGAAGTACATATAAGGTCAAATACAGGGAATTTACGTGGGGTTAAGGCAGGACTCTGACTTAGTCATTCGGTACTGGTACATGTGATGAGCCTGCAATAGCAACTGACTTTGACCTGTCATTCCCCCTCTACCATCTTTATGACCGGCTATAGTCAACATCATAGCACACAAGGGCCAAGGCCTGTCTAGATAACAGGGTTTTTATGGTGGCTGTCAACATAAGGGTGCATTGAGGATTGTGAACACAAGTTGAACAAAATGGGTGTGTCTGGCTTCTCAATAACTATGTTCCCTTTTTAATCCTACTTTTACTTCACCATCAAATGTATTTAGTGTTTGGTATACTGATAATTTATTCCTGATGGAATATTGTTACTCATTTATTTTTTTTAAATTTCTCTCCCCTATCATGCTCAGCATTCCCTCTCCTGCTCTGATACCCCTGAAGACTTTTCCTCGCAGTAAACCTCTCTATTTTGAGAAAAACAAAACAATAAAGCAATTAAAAAACGGTGACACTGACCCTGACGGCCCTGTCTGACTCATCGCACTTGTTGTCAGGCACACTCTCAAACACTGCCTTTTTCATATTTTCTATCTCTCATCCATTTATCATTGTGTGTTGGCCGTGTGGCTCAGTCGGTAGAGCATGTTTCTTACAATGCTGAATGTCATGGGTTTGGTTCCTGCTGGGGCCACCCCTATGTAAAATGTAGCCTAGAGCGTTGGGCCAGTAATCGAACGGTTGCTGGTTCGAACCCCTGAGCTGTCTAGGTGAAAAATCTGTCGATGTGCCCTTGAGCAAAGCACTTAACCCTAGTTTCTCTGGATAAGAGCGTCTGTTAAATGACTAAAATGTCAAAATGACTGTAGGTCGCTTTGGATAAAAGCATCTGCTAAACGGCTTACATTCTTCTTATTTTTTATTTTATTTCACAAGGTAGGCCAGTTGAGAACAAGTTCTCATTTACAACTGCGACCTGGCCAGAATAAAGCAAAGCAGTGCGACACAAACAACACAGAGTTACACATGGGATAAACAAATGTACAGTCAATAACACAATAGAAAAGTCTATATACAGTGTGTGCAAATGTAGTAAGATTAGTGAGGAAAGGCAATAAATAGGACATAGTGGCGAAATAATTACAATTTGGCAATTAAACACTGGAGTAATAGATGTGCAGAAGATGAATGTGCAAGTAGAGATACTGGGGTGCGAAGGAGCAAAAAGAAAAATAACAGTATGGGGATGAGGTAGTTGGGTGGGCTATTTACAGATGGGCTATGTACAGGTGCAATGATCGGTAAGCTGCTCTGACAGCTGATGCTCCAAAGTTAGTAAGGGAATATAGGACTCCAGCTTCAGTGATTTTTGCAATTCGTTCCAGTCATTGGCAGCAGAGAACTGGAAGGAAAGGCGGCCAAAGGAGGAGTTGGCTTTGGGGATGACCAGTGAAATATACCTGCTGGAGCGCGTGCTACGAGTGGGTGCTGCTATGGTGACCAGTGAGCTGAGATAAGGCGGGGTTTTGCCTAGCAAAGACTTATAGATGACCTGGAGCAGTGGGTTTGGTGACGAATATGAAGGCGAGGGCCAGCCGACTAGAGCATACAGGTCGCAGTGGTGGGTGTATATGGGGCTTTGGTGACAAAACGGATGGCACTGTGATAGACTACATCCAATTTGCTGAGTAGAGTGTTGGAGGCTATTTTGTAAATGACATCGCCGAAGTCAAGATCGGTAGGATAGTCAGTTTTACGAGGGTATGTTTGGCAGCTTGAGTGAAGGATGCTTTGCTGCGAAATCGGAAGCCGATTCTAGATTTAATTTTGGATTGGAGTGCTTAACGTGAGTCTGGAAGGAGAGTTTACAGTCTAACCACACACCTAGGTATTTGTAGTTGTCCACTATATTCTAAGTCAGAACCGTCCAGAGTAGTGATGCTAGATGGGCGGGCGGGTGCGGGCAGTGATCGGTTGAAGAGCATGCATTTAGTTTTACTTGCATTTAAGAGCATTTGGAGGCCACGGAAGGAGAGTTGTATGGCATTGAAGCTTGTCTGGAGGTTTGTTAACACAGTGTCCAAAGAAGGGCCAGAAGTATACAGAATGGTGTCGTCTGCGTAGAGGTGGATCAGAGAATCACCAGCAGCAAGAGCGACTCTTCTTCTTATATATTAACAACTTTGTCAATTGGTCTTCATGTTTAAACGCTGACCCCTGTGAAACGGCACACTATATCAACAGTAACAAACACAAGGAGCCTGGCCTTCTCATACTAAATATAACAATTTCCCTAATAATGAATAACCATATTCCACACACACACACACACACACACACACACACACACACACACACACACACACACACACACACACACACACACACAAGGACATTGAATGAAATATAATTAAATCTGTTAAATGTATATCTCGAAATACTCTCTGGTTGTAAGGAACTGATTTTAAACCATCTGTTTTCCCTGAAACTGCTCTACTCCAGCTGTCACTGTATAAAACAGTGGAATGTCAAATGATGTTTGTAGGCCTATGTGGCGAAACTTGTCCCCTTATTCAAACAGCCTCTTGTTAGGACAGCCGTTTAGCCTTTGAAACTGGAAGTAGAAAAATCAAGTATTGAGGTTTGTAAGATAATAACGTTATGTTTTCCATTTTAAGGCAAAGACTGATATTGAGTTTATCTTACGAACAAAGGTTGGCATGGGATGGGTTGACATCTTTTGTGGATGGATACATAGGAATCTCAGTTTCACGCCTTTACAGGTCCAATGCAGACATTTTTATCTCAATATCAAATCATTTCTGGGTTATAATTAAGTACCTTACTGTGATTGTTTTCAATTAAAATGGTCAAAAAGAAAAAAATAGCTTCTTAGCAAAGAGCAATTTCTCAAGCAAGAATTTAGCTAGGACTGTCTGGGAGGGGTCTGAGTGGGGAGGGGAAAACTAGCTGTTACTGGCAGAGAGGTTTGGAACTCTCTTTCTTATTGGTCTATTAACGAATTGGCCAAAACGCCATCCTTACAAAACAGGCTGAAATTTTAGCCGGTCTTTTCAAACAGCTGTTACATTAAAAGAGCATTATCATAATTTTTACTTTCACAGTATTATTTCAACATCATAATGTGGAAATATATATGAAACACAGGATAATCACGTTTTTGACTGAACTAGGCCTTAAGATTATTCTTATCCTATCTAACATGTCTTGTGAGTGTACAGTTGTAGGAAATGTAAGTCCTAAATATGTGCTAACACATTCACAAAGACAAACATCATACAAGCGCAGTACTCACCTTCAGATGCAGCCGAGCCTGGCCCGATGGCTTTCATAGCACGAGGCCAAAGGTTAGGGAGCGTCAGCTTTTGGGGGGTGCAAGGATAGAAAGGCAGAAATAAGGAAAGAGCGGTCTAATGTAGCAGAAAAGTCTGATAGAAGGCAAAACAGGGATGAACATATACAAAGACACCCTCACTAAGAGGAGAGGTAGAAAGGATAAGGAGTTTAGGGTGCATTTGTCAGCAATGCAATGGCAGAGAGAGTGGCCAGTTTAAGAGAGATCAGGAGTGGGAGCCAAGTTAATTATTACACTCCCAGTCAATATTTAACAGTCTCAACGCCCTGCCCCTCAATCCAACATCCTGATTCCACAGACTCACACTCAAGGTAGGGCTACAGTGAAACACACTCGTAATTCTCGTTTGTTCCATTCACAAACACAGTCAACACACAAAAACTGTGCCAATGACAGCATAGCACACATTGTAAAACGCATTTGTAAATCCACCATTCCATTTGTCATTACCACTGAATGTATGATTATTTGACCTCAACGTGACTTCCCATGAATGCACTTATTCTCATTGGCTCGTCAGTGTGAGCTCCATGTTATGTGGCAGCACTGATTTATCATTAAACCCGTACTAAAGTATACAAGTGAGTGGAACTCTGCACCTTGTTCAATGTCAGATTTCTCCACCAACTCTGAATCAGTGCTCTGAGCGAAAATATAAAATGTTTCAATGAAAAAACACTGGTGTGGTTGGCTAACATGGTGGGGATTGTGTGGTTGGAAATACTTTTGTTCTAGTTTTTTTTTTTTTTTTGTCACTAGACTAGAGTCAGAAACATCCCAAACTATTCAATGGTCGACAAGCTGGCGGTGTTTTGTCAAAAATGATTGTTACATACTGTGAAAGAAATGCAAAAGGAGTGAAACAAATTCATGCACACACAACACACACACAACACACACACACACACACACACACACACACACACACACACACACGCACGCTCTTAATTACTGGAG
Source organism: Salvelinus sp. IW2-2015 (assembly GCF_002910315.2). Classification (NCBI taxonomy): domain Eukaryota; kingdom Metazoa; phylum Chordata; class Actinopteri; order Salmoniformes; family Salmonidae; genus Salvelinus; species Salvelinus sp. IW2-2015. Next base: position 28,328,644 of record NC_036844.1, read on the forward strand.
TAAGCAAAGATGAAACTCAGTGAGATCGTGAGGCATTAGTGCAGGAGGAAGCACAAGACTCTGGACTCTAAACACTGAACAAGGGAGACAGATTTTATAATAGCATAATAAAAATGCTTTTGAAGAGTGTTAATGATTGTTAAAAACAGGGTTAAAGTGTACACATTTCTTTTATCAGTGCAGAGATATAAAACATATCTAAAGTTACGTATATATTTTTCTTAATTTCTAAGAGCACAGACCTTTTACAATTCAATTCAGCAACATTCTCTGGTTTCTCAGCTCCTACTTAATCCAACAGGCCATTGCTGTTAAATGTCATCTCTTCTCATAAAGTGTGAATGTCTACTGAAAACTGAGAGATGATTGTAATGAAAACTTCCCACAGCATAGTTTTTCGTCATGTATAAAAAAGATGGATCCCTGCTCAGACGAGCAGAAAGAAAATACTAAATAAGCTCCACACCATTGATATAAGGAAACTGAAAACATGAATCTCACAAGCACACGGTCTGTGTTGAGGCCCCCTCCCCTCCAATAGGTTTTGTAATACTAGAACATTCCTTCCTCCACCCTATGAGGTCTTAGGATCAAGTACATCATTTGGCCAGTTTAGCAACAATCTTTTCCTTTTTGTGCCTTTTGCACCTAAACTACTTACCCTTTCTAACTTGTCCTTATTGCGGTCTATCGACAATCAGGTGACAAACATCATTCACATTTTATTAGACACATGACATGTTTCAATAGCCCGTGTGGATGTGTTTTTTCCCTGAGAGAACATGACACCTCTTCAGGGTATTATTTATTTTGGGACCAAAAAAAGTATTTATCCTTGAATGTAATTTTTTAACTGAAAGTAAATGCTGAGCAGCAATTTATTTGCAACTGACAAATAAAGAGAAAACTCTTCTTTTAAGTTGTTTCCTCCTTTATTCAGACTGGTCTTATCTTATCGGGAGTTAAGGAATGGCTGTGTCCGTGTACAGAGTCCAGTCTCAGAATGAGCCGAACACAGGTATCTTATCTAACACACACTGCTCTCCATGAAACTAGAGAAATGTGGTGCTGTCTTCAATACACCCACAAGGTCACAAGCAACTCTTAAATCCCAGCAGGTCAATTTGAAGACATAAAACCTAATGAAACTCACACTGCAATAATGTACTTTGTCAACCACAGTGATAGGTTACACAAGTGATTGCTCAATCATGGTTATAACTAATCCATTCAACCAACACTTATCGTTACACCAAGGTTTATTATACCTTGATTCCCTAAATGTAAGATAGGCCTATCTCTTGAATAAGGTAGAAATTAAATTGAATCATTCATTAGACCCTTAACCCCTAGGCTTACAAACATCAATTTCCACAGAACACACCACTGCTGGCTAAAATCTAAACAATTAACAGAGACATATTTACTCAAACTGACAAACACAAATTATAAAACACTTCTGGGCTAACTTCACAGCTTTAAAGAGCAACTGCCCCTAAAAAGAAACTTCTCATTTTGAAATCGGCCAATGTGGCATTGATATGAGTCAGAAACATGTATACTAGTGTCAAAATTTAGTGTAAATAGGATAATTTTGGTCATAAAGTCAGTCTCTTCCAAAACGGAGATTTGTGAGATAGGAAAACATGGTATGTCACAGAATGAAGGTTAAGGTTACCGTGACACTTTTCCTTTGGTTGGGTTTATTTTAATCCTGCCAACAGCACCCAAGTAATCATAAATTCTGATCGTAGCTGCACGCGACCCGATCATAATGCCCATGGTCCATTTGGTCAAATTAACCAAAGTATATTTTCTTTGATAGTCGATATCCCTATGTTAAGGAGCATCAGTGAATTACACAATGTACATGGGACAACATTTACATGTCAATAGCTCTTAAACTAAAAAACGACATACACATTGTAGAAATGCATATACAAATAATTAAAGCGACAACTAAAATATGTATAACATGAAAACATTGTCTCATTTACATTGTGTAAATCATTGACCGTTCCTAACGACCCCCAGAGATAGGCTATTGTTGATAAAACGTTTACTTGAGACAGGAGAACAAGTGGAGACATAGGACGAGGTGGATAATTTTATAATAAGGCCGTTTTATTCAAGTGTAAAGATATCAGGCAAAAACGTGCACGGCCCCTTTCTGTCAGATTCTTATGAAATCGTCGGAGAAGAGGCCGCTCCACACAGTACATACAGATTATATAGACWACTAGCAAAGTAGGTTGATCTTGAAGTCTGGCCTTCCGATTGGTCGATCTGGGTCGTGGGTAATCCTGTTCGGCCTGATGTCGACGTTTCCATTGGCCCTTCCCACAGTTCATTGTCTTATAGTCTCATCCTTGAGCATAATGCATCTGTTTTAACAGAGTCCTATTCATGGGGGAGGGTTGAGTATGTGGGTCTGTGGTTACTTAACAAGGTACAAAAGGGGGGTATAGCGGGGGATGGGTGGATGTTGTGCCAAGTTATAGCTTATGTTGAGAAGTGGTTAAAACAAGTTACCAGTATCTTATACAATTTCTTACACTATCCAATTTCAAACTAATTTTGCCACGGTCACACACCAGCCGGCTGAAGCTAATTGGCGAAGATGGCTAGCATTAGATAGCCTAGGTGACTTCAAGACAAGATCTGGTTGGACTGTTTCAAGTTATCTAGGAGGGTGAGTGACTGTAACTATGTACTTAGCAGAGTGAATGTACAAACACGCACCACGCACGAACACACATTAAACCACACCCCCAAGACAACTCGTTTGGCCTCAGTCACGACCGTTGCATTTCTTAATGACTAAGCCAAGAAACGAGGTCATATCAGGAAGTTCAGCCCCCCTTTAAAAAGACACCCATTGTGCTGAGTGATTTTCCTAATCAGTACCCTCTACTCCATTCCAGCAGACACCAAAACAGAAGCAAACCAACCAATGGTACCAGACGCCATCGGTCTCTTTATTAGGGGCGTTGCACTCTCGCTGTCACACACACTTACAAGAACCAATCCTGTTCAGAGTTCTATGAGATGTTGTAATAGCCCTGGGGATATTGTACATACAATACACTTTTTTGGTGTGCCAAAAATAATATATATTATTTATGTTAGCTACATTTCAAGGAAGTTGGTATGGAAGGGCATGCAAACAACGCCAGAGTGAGTTTAGTTTTAATAGGAAAACTACAGCTATTTCAGTACAGACTCAACAGGAAAACAGTCTGTACATCCGTAACAGACTTTTGGCAGACCTCTAGAGCTTCTGCGTTTCTCATAGAGCACAGCCCTATCCTTAAGCTCTCCACTGCAGGTCATTTGACCACTTTTCTTTTCTTCGTAGTCTTCTCTACACCTGTAACTACGGCTTCCTCTTCGTCTGTTGCTCTCTTCTTAGCCTGGTCATTTATCATCTCCATAGTGTCCCACACCTCATCCACTTCATCTCCCTCTTCTTTCACTTCCTCCACATCTCCGGTTACTGCTGAACTGCTCAGCTGAAATGGAGAACGGAGAGACTGTAAACACACTACAGTATATTGTTGCAGCAATATCACATGTTCACAGCAAAAGTATAATTCATAGCACTTTAAATTCTCCCCTACCTCTAGATCTTTGCTGGACAGAAGCACACAGTTGAGTCGTGACTTCAGATACACCTGCAAGGGAGACGGAGAGAACATCTTGAACACAATTATTAAAAACAACTCTAGGATGCTTCCCTAATGATGGTTTGTGTAGCTAGTGTACTGAGAGTGTAAGAGAGAGATGGTGTGTTTGTGTGTACCTTGTGCTGTAGGGAGCGGTCCTCCAGGCTGTGTACTCTCAGAAAGCGATCCAAACCACAGGAAGCCACCAGAGGGAGAGAAGGGTGGCACTGCAGCCCCCGCACTCCTCCTGCCATCCCCTTCAAACACCCACGCACCAGACCTGCAGCGAATGGAGGTGAAGAGGCGGCAGGGTTATACAACCAACAGACTGTAGTCAAGGAGAGGATCTCATGCAACATGCATTCGCACACATAAAAAGCTCCATCTCTACATGACTATCAGAAGACAATAATTCTGATCACTACAGGCAAAGAACGATACAGCTAAACAGACGCTTCAATGAGCAAATATAGCAAAATTATTCTCTAATGTAGTACAATGACAAATAAATACATGGGCAAAATGATAGAGGCTAACATGGAAATGTTCTGAAGCAGATGGCTAAGCAACTGCACAATCATGTCAACAAGTAGACATCCTTTGCCTCATTCACCTTTCCGCAAATCTAAGATGGCAAGTTCTCCATGCGTGTTGCCCACTACAACACTGTCTTGGTTGGCAGGGAGGGAGAGGGCTGTGAGGGGGTACTCCCCAAAATGAGCCTCCAGAACCGGACGCCTCTGGGGAGAGGCAGGGTCATACACTCGCACCTAACAGAGAGAGAACAAACAGATGAGTAAAAATAGATGGCTTTTGTAACGTCATTAGATAAATGAGGCAAAGACATGACAAGTCATTCATCCTGGTACCTGAACTTGACCAATATGAATTAAAATCTTTACAGAAAAGGGACTATTAAAACCTTTAAGAGTCCCTTTTCACACTACTGAGCAAACTGCAGCTGGATGTATCATTTGAGTACTTTGGTCTGGGTCAGTGGCTGAGAACACCAGCAGACCTAGTCTAAGAGCAGGGCTTGTACAGGAAGAGACAGACATGCAGGCAGGCAGACAGAGACAGACCTGGTGGTGACCTGTGCAGGTGACGATCTTGTCGGAGTCTGGGATGAAGGCCATGTCTCTGACCCACTCTGGCACTCGCAAGTCCAGCCAGTCATTACGTACCTGCAACATCAAAAACACAGCACTGTGTTAATGGAAAATCACCTAAAAATAATAACATACTATGTAGACATTCCCACTGTAATTCCTTGACATGTAGTTGTTAACACTCTTACATTCTTGGAGGTGAAAATGGGTGTTTCAGGCCTCTCCAGATCCCAGACCTTTAGGCCATTCTCCTTCCCTCCTGTGGCCACTTGGTTGCGCTGTGAGGGATTCTGTCGCATCCGACAAACATTCGTCCCTGCATTTATCTCAACCTGGATATAGGGACAGAGGTTATATTCAAGGAACTGGCAGTGCACAAAAAGGCAGACAGTGAACCTTGTTCATTAATAAGTATCTAGTATCCATCAGCAATGTAACAACACCTAGGGGGGCCAAGTGGTATTCTGGCAGTGTCACTCACTGTGTCTGTGCTGCCCTCCTTCCAGACCCTCAGAAGTCCTGTCTCCACACACGTGATCAGAGCACTGCAGAGACACACAGGGAGTGTGTAGTCCAGTGTCAACATCAGGGGTGTATTCATTAGTCTCAGACCGTAGCAAAACATTTGGCTTGTTGCAAAACGTTTTGCAATGGAAACCGTTTACTGTAGGAACCAAACGGAAGCAAACAAAACGGGGAGGGACCATTTGTCCAATAGAAACTCCAATAGAAACTCTGTTTATGGTAAATGGTTTCTGTTACAAAACATTGAAACAGACCAAACGTTTTACTACAGCCTGCGACAAATGAATACACCCCAGTATCCTCAACACATGACCTTGGAGCTGCTGGTGTGTACGGTTTTGTTATGACTATGTCTTCATCTACAAGACTATACCTGTCTGTGACAGCAAGTCCTGTGAACCTGCCCTGGGTGCTCTCCCCACACTGTCTGGTCTCAGTGAAGATGCCCTTCTCTGTGCTAAATGTCTTCACTGTGCCATTCACAGAACCCACCAGTACCTAGAACAGAGAAACTCAGGTAAACAACAGAATGGCACAACACTCATGATGCAAACTTTCAGACCTACGTCCACTCTTAGCCAACACATCAATGACCAACAGATCAGACATCATCAAGGGCTCCATTACTTTCTAGAGCCCCCACACACACCTCAGTCTCATGTTGATCTCCCCAGCCTAGGACACACACTTCCTGGTCCCGGCTCAGGCAGCTCATCTCACAGAAGTTGAAAGCCTGTTTTTTGGATAGGCTCACTCCTAGTGAAACAGACAGACAGAGTAAGTGATAGACATTTAAATATCCTGATGATGAGCATCATTCCCAAAACAATCTGTGTCGCATTGGGTAATGTACTATCAAGCTAGCTACAGCTAGCTAGCAAACACGTGGGGTGGTTAGTTAGCTCTAACAAACCAGCACACAAGCACAGCATGGCTAAGTTTACTGAGATAAAGAATTTTTACCTTTTAATATCCCTGTTTCCGATCCCACCCATACTGAGCACACTTGACTTTTGTCTGCCATGAAAAAGAACGAAAAGATTGTCAAGAATACAATTTTTTTTAACACGTTATGGTGTGTCCAAAATGTCCTCCGTAGGGATACACTAGTCACCGTACTTCTGTTCCGACCAAAATGATCTTATATAACATTTCCAGGAGATGGTGCTCTTGAGCTTTACATTGTACATCACTGCATCTATCCAAAATCCACAGCCACTATTGCAGACAAAGTATAATTTTTACAGTATCACTCAGACTGATAGATAAGGGCCGTACACAGAAGCAACCCACAAGACACTAAAGGAGAACACATTCATTTTGCTGTTGTTTTTACATTATGAAAGATTCACTGACTTCATTTTCAAAAGGGTGTTTTTTCTGATGCTACTGGTGTTTTTCAAATGTTCAAGTTTGTATTCATTAAAGTGGCACTCAGGAGTGAGGTAGAGCAGGGGACAGGCAGAGGAGAAGGAAGAGAAGAGAAAATTGGACTTCAGGTCACCCTGGAGGATTTACCAGAGATGAGCTATTGGCATGGATTTAGTGGGTGACAAAAGAGGGGACAGGGATAGGGATTAGGGGAAAACAGCATGGGCACTTTAATATCCAAAGCCAAAGAACTGTGGGAATTAAAAAGTTGTAGAAATCCTCCAAAGAGAATATGCCAGAGAGACTGGCAATAGCAGGGTAGAAAGGGATGAGAGCGAAAACAGCAGGACCACAGAAAGATAGAGGTAGTTTTGAGAAAACAGAGAAGGGGAGAGAAAGAAAGTAAGAGAAATAATCATAAACTTAAAAGAAAGACAGAGAGCCTTTTCATCTTTCTGGAAATTACAGAAGAATAGGAGACACAGCATCATGACACAATGAGAGGGGATAAGGGAGAGACAAAGAGAGAGAGCAGGAGAGAGTGAGAGAAAGTGATAAAGAGAGTGAGAGAGAGAGGAGAAAGAGAGCGATAGAGAGAGAGCGGTAGAGAGAGAAAAAGGGAGCAGAGGGAGGGGTAGATACAGACAAACAAGGGAAGCCGACAATTTTTTTTTATTTGGAGCTTCCCCTGCCCCCTCAACCATCTCTTGGGAACAAGGGAATACAGCAACGGTTTAAAGCCAGGGAGAGAGGGACCGAGAGAGAAAGAGAGAGAGAAAGAGGGAGGGAGAGACTGTTGAATGCACTTGGTCGGTATATTCTAGGGTGATCCAAATCTTGCTTTATCAGGCCGTCTGAGAGAGAGAAGAAGAAGAGACTGAGGAGAACAGAACATGAGGGAGAGTCTTTCTCGGTCTGTTTTCAAAATCGTTTCATTCTTTTTTAGAGAAAGAGAAGAGAAAACATAAGGGGGAGCTTTGGAGAGAGAAAAGCGAAAGAGGATGGAGGGGGACAAGAGAAAGAGGGGAATGAATTAACTTAGAGACTACTAAGGGCTGTGGAGATGTTTTTCCTTTCTTAAGAAAAAGACTTGTACCCAAATAAGAGCATGTTTTAACATCTAAACATAGTTGATTCTCTAAATGCTGTTTTTCCACCCTGCAAGTGAGCACTGAAAAGCATATGCGTGAAGAAATCTGATGGACGCGACTGAGATAGAGAAAGGCAAGGCAGAGAATTCTGACATGGTGTCGACCCAAATTGACAGAGTGGGAAGAGGAAGGAGTTGGATATTCAGTGATAGACGCATCTACCACCAAACACAGGTACACTCTGATCAATATTAAGATCAATGAAAATATCCATCGTCATCATCACAGATTATCATTATCCTGATACATCGTTCATCAGTCTTTATTGATTTGAGACCTCAGTGTGGAGTGCCTAAGTATTCTATCATGTTGCTGTTTATTTATATTCTACTCTATACATTACAGCACCATTTATCAAATCATTGCAAGCTATTATTATCAAATTGATCATTTGATTGTAAGCTAGAGATCTTTGCTCATTTTGTTATTATAAATTATCACTAATAACTGTCAGCGTAAGAATATTTATGGGGCACATGTATGAATTGCTTCTATTGTATGAAAAACAAAATATCCTTTCTCTTTACATTAGTGGACAATTATTATATGCCTACAAAACAGTCCTTTCTTTCTTGACAGCACATCTGCTCCGTTTAAAAACATAGAAATATCAGGATATACCAAAATCAAAATCTCTTTTGAATAATCTCTAATACCAATTACAACTATAAATGCTTGTAGTTAAAATGTAAATAAATAAATAAATTTGCCTATTACAGATGTGCGCTAACAATTATATTGTTCTTGAAATATGTGCCATCATGATTTTTTTCTAAGCAACTGAATAATAATAATAAGCCATAACACTGCAAACTTCTGTTATAATAACTACAAGCCATACTGTCTCTCACCTCACAATAATCATTCCTCTCTTTACTTTACATACAGTCCAGTGTGTCAGGGAGTCACTTACTAGCTGTGTCACTGTGAGCAAGGTGTGTGGATATTGTGCAAAGTGGAGGTTACTGGAAGGGGGAGGGGACAGACACATAAAGTGCACAAAACCCCTGTCTGTCAGAATCAGAGGAGGCTGGGACCAGAGGAAAGAGCATTACTCAGCTGTAGCTGTTCTCCATGAAAAACTGTGCCTGTCGACCGCTTTGCAAATTGTATGTGTGACAGAGAAGAAAATATTTTGCACAGACTCATGAAAAGGAAAGAGGAACTCAAGCAGAAGGAGCAACCTAGATAAGCAGAAATAGAGAGACCACAGCTGATAGACTGGAGAGTGGAGCAGGAGCAGGGATTTTTTCTTCCAACACAGTACTTCAGCTCCTCACCTGGACAATACGGGCTCTCAATACAACGTAAGAGGGAAGGCGAGTCAGAGAGTCAAGGGCAGGGAGTGGAAGAACAGAAAAAAACCTCCTGAGGAAGGAGAGATAGTCATCAATAGAGAGAGAGAGGAGGGGAAGTTCCCCCTCTCTCGACCCAACTCGTTGTCAGGCTGGCTGACACAGCCATGGCTTTCACCTTCGCGGCCTTCTGCTACATGCTCACCTTAGTGCTGTGTGCCGCACTCATCTTCTTCGTCATCTGGCAGGTGAGTTGAGCTCACACACACACTCACTCACTCACCTTAACCATGTTTATAAACTCTGGGTGATGGCGGTTAAACCATGTTTCAGCAATATTCTCTTGTTTGCTTTGTGACTCATACCTGAAATAAAGAATTGGTTGGTCTGAGAAATACCTATAATTCTGGGAGAAGACTACTTAACGTAATAGTAGTATGAGACAATGCAATAACTGTAGTCTAGCCATTGGTTGGTGTGAATGTGTGCCCACGTGCCCATCTGTGACTCACTATTTATTTTACTAATATCAGTACTGTAAGTCTCTCTCTCTCTCTCTCTGTTGTTATAATAAGCACATGTACAGTGCCTTCGGAAAGTATTCAGACCCCTTGACCATTTCCACATTTTGTTAGGTTACAGCCTTATTCTAAAATTGATTAAATCGTTCTTTCCCCTCATCAATCTACACACAATACCCAATAATGACAAAGCAAAAACAAACCCTTTACTCAGTACTTTGTTGAAGCACCTTTGGCAGTGATTACAACCTTGAGTCTTCTTGGGATGACACTACAAGCTTGGCACACCTGTATTTGGGGAGTTGCTCCCATTCTTCTCTGCAGATCCTCTCAAGCTCTGTCAGGTTGGATGGGGATCATTGCTGCACAGCAATTTTCAGGTCTCTCCAAAGATGTTCAATCGGGTTCAAGTTCAGACACCTGTCCTGATGCCACTCCTGTGTTGTCTTGTCTGTGTGCTTAGGGTCGTTGTCATGTTGGAGGAAGGTGAACCTTTGCCCCAGTCTGAGGTCCTGAGCACTCTGGAGCAGGTTTTCATCAAGGATCTCTCTGTATTTTGCTCCGTTCATCTTTGCCTTGATCCTGACTAGTTAGGTTTCCTCCAGACATGTGCCAGGTTTCCTCCAGATGTGACACTTGGTATTCAGGCCAAATAAGTTCAATCTTGGTTTCATCAGACCAGAGAATCTTGTTTTTCATGATCTTAGAGTCTTTAGGTGCCTTTTGGCAAATTCCAAGCGGGCTGTCATGTGCCTTTTCCTGAGGAGTGGAGTGCTGCAGAGATGGTTGTCCTTATGGAAGGTTCTCCTATCTCCACAGAGGAACTCTAGAGCTCTGTCAGAGTGACCACCAGGTTCTTGGCCCTTCTCCCCCGATTGCTCAGTTTGGCCGGGCGGCCAGCTCCAGGAAAAGTCTTGGTGGTTCCAAACTTCTTCCATTTAAGAATGAGGGAGGCCACTGTGTTCTTGGGGACCTTCCTGTCTCAGAGCTCTACGGACAATTTCTTCAACCTCATGGCTTGGTTTTTGCTCTGACAACTGTGGGACCTTACATAGACAAGTGTGTGTCTTTCCAAATCATGTCCAATCAATTGAATTTACCACATGTGGACTCCAATCAAGTTGTAGAAACATCTCAAAGATGATCAATGGAAACAGGCTGCACCTGAACTCAATTTCGAGTCTCATAGCAAAGGTCCTGAATACTTATGTAAATAATGTATTTCTTTTTTAGTTTTTTATAAATTAGCAAAAACATTAAAAAAATCGTTTTTCGCTTTGTTATTATGGGGTATTGTGTGTAGATTGCTGAGGATTATTATTTTTTAAATCCATTTTAAAATAAGTCTGTAACGTATTTAACTAGGCAAGTCAGTTAAGAAAAAAATCTTATTTATAATGACTGCCTACTACGGCCAAACCCGGACAACGCTCCTTTCTAGGGAGTTTTTCCTAGTCACCGTGTTTCTACATCTGCATTGCTTGCTGTTTGGGGTTTTAGGCTGGGTGTCTGTACAGCACTTCGAGATATTAGCTGATGTACGAAGGGCTATATAAAATAAAATTGATTGATTGATTGATTGTGCACCGCCCTATGGGACTCCCAATCACGGCCGGATGTGATACAGCCTGGATTCAAACCAGAGACTGTAGTGACGCCTCTTGCACTGAGATGCAGTGCCTTAGACCGCTGCGCCACTCGGGAGCCCAAAGTTTAGGGGTCTGAGTACTTTCCGATGGCACTGTATGGCACCACAAACAGGAAGTTTATTAATATGAGCTAGTGAAAAGGAATTTAAATTTGAGTAGGAATGGGGAGACAATTAGATGGAGGGCGAGAGAGATATATGTGCATTACTGCAACCCTCATCATAAGGACCAGCCTACTGACTGCAGAATTATGGTAGGAATTTGTACAGGCGTCACTGGAGACTTCTTTACAATCAGTATTCTACATGTCTAAAGCCTCAGACACAGACTGCACAAAGGCCAGAGCTCATCTCTCTCAGCTATAGCCTTCTGTCGAGGGAGACATTGTTCATTTGAAATTCAACACAGCATTATCAGATCATTACAAAAGACTGGTTTGAAATTACTATAAGTATTGACTACTAAATTGACTAGTGGGTGAGACTGTACTGCATGTGAGTCAGTCAATGTGTGTGTTTGTGTCTGTGTTTGTGGGAGAGATGCGTGTGTATGTGCCTGTGTGAGAGAAGGGGAAGGTAAAAGGTGGGATAGAGTGTGTGTATGCGTCAGCAACGAACCATGTTATTGAGAATGCTTATCAAACTCTCATTTTGTTCCACCCCTTACCCCCATCTGCCTCCATCCATGGTTTGCGCGGGCTGTCATCTCTGTGTGTCTTTCAACCAATGAGACGGCTTGTTCACTTCTATAGTAACCATGGTGCCCGCTAAGGGGCTCATCAGATCACTATGGAAACTGTATCTGTTTACTATGAAGAGGAGCGTGAAACAGAGAATAGGGGGTTGTGCTATCCGGGATCCTTGGGACATCCCCACCCTAAACCTTAACCCTAACCTTAACCCCTACCCTAACCATAACCCTTGCCTAACCCTAACCCTAACGCTTACCTTAACCATTTTACATTTCAACTTCAAAGGGGTAGGGACGTTCCAAGGATCCCCGATAGCACGGGCCGAGAAGAGGGAGTGGTTTAGATCTATAAGGGGGAAAGGTGTTGTTGAAAGTAAAATATAGATGTGGAGAGTTACATTGGTCTCTGAAAGGGAAAGATGGATGTGACAGGGAGAGAGTAATGTTGAGAGGCAGAAAGGGATGCTTAGATGGAGATCTAAGAAACAGAGAAAAACAGAGAGTCTAAGGATTTGAAAGATATAAAAGGATGAATGGAGGTATGGGAATTGCAAACTTAATGCGGCAATCAGCAGTTGAAAAAATAGCAAAAGAACTCCCCGCTCCTCGTTTGGTAAAAAGCTGTTAGGTGAGAATTATCGGTTAGTTGAATGATTAAAATATTCCGCCCTGAAACATATAATTGTATGGAAGTGATTAGAATGTATAACATCATAATCAATAAATGTGTAGTCTAGTCAGAATTAGGGTAAAGACAATATATCTTTACGGTATTATAAACACAGACTGTCTGAGCTTGGTGCCGACCTGATTAGAGATTTGGGAGAAGAACAGGGAGTATGTCTCAAGGACAAGGTCACTAATCTCTGGCGGCTGGGTAGCAGGACATGTGTGTGCATCTGTTTGTATGTGTGTGTGGTGTGTGTTGTGTGTGTGTGTGTGGTGTGTGTGTGTGTGTGTGGTGTGTGTGTGTGTGTGTGTGTGTGTGTGTGTGTGTTTGTGTGTGTGTGTGTGTGTGTGTGTGTGTGTGTTTGATTGATTGTTATTATCATTGGGATTGGAAATTCTCTTATCAATTGGTCCTTCGAGCCGGATTTCAATACCTTTTTCTGTCGTCCCATGGGAGTGCCGAAAACCGCGCACTTACGGATCAGAGATCCGTAAGTTAAAGACCTGACCTCTGGAAATTGAGGTTCCATTTCAGGCCGGTGGCAAACTGGTACCGACAAGAAAACGGTGACGAAATCCAACCAACATTGAATTCTCAGCTGCAAGATAAGGTGGGATGGAGCTGGAAAAATGTAGCTATGGATGCAAGGACTGACAAAATTATAGCTTTAACCATGTTGTGAGGCTATATAGTGTTTGATTACATTGACTTTGTTTAAAAACATTGGAGTCAAACAAGCTATATTTTGAGTTCTGATGGGGTAAGACAGTTGAGCTAAGCTCATGAGGCATTATAAATTATGTTCTTCAAGAATCAATGGGTAATATCATTAATTTACAGTCCAAAAATGGTTGTAGCAACTGCAGATTACCCCTTTAAGATAATAAGAAATCTTGTGAAAGAGGCAAAGGGATATGATTGGAATTTAACGAGAATAACACATTGTGAATGTGAAAGAAAACACCATCCATTTACGTTCAATATTAATTTATCTTTATCCAATGCAAATGACAGAAAATGTTAACCATATACACTGTACATGTGTTTTTAGATTATTGCGTTTGACGAGCTGTGCACAGACTTCAGAACCAATCGATCAGAGCAACCCACCAGAGCGGTAAGGTCCCCTGCTTTATGAAAGGGAGTGGAGTTCTGTGAAGTGTGACGCCAGTTCTATGAGCCCATCTACAGTCACAGCTGTGAAGAGTAGAGCACTATAGAACAGACAGACAGACAGACAGACAGACAGACAGACAGACAGACAGACAGACAGACAGACAGACAGACAGACAGACAGACAGACAGACAGACAGACACATAGACCATGGCTACTTATTCAAATAGAAAAACCTTTGTCTTATTTTGAATGGTTTATTTATCATGTTTGATCTATTTATTTATCATGTGTGAAGCATTTACTCAATGTAATGTTGCTTCTATTTTGCCAGTGATATTTTTGCTGAGGGTTCCTTCATCTCATATAGCTACACAATAATGTTCTGTATCTGACTCTCCATATCTGACTCCCCATATTTGACTCTCCTTTCTCTCTGTTCACTTTTCAGAGGGAAAGAATTCTGAATATTGAAAGAATATGCAACTTGCTGCGGAAGGTCAGTAAGTGGCTCCAAGGCACGCACACACACACACACGCACGCACGCACGCACACACACACACACACACACACACACACACACACACATTATAATTACCTGGCTTTCTATACTGCCACCACTCCCTAATTTTCTCTGTCAGTGTTAATGGACAAGCTGTAGCGTCGATGAAGGGAGATTGAAGGAGGGAACACCTGGAGGCCAGCAGGCTTTTATGAAAATCATAACTGATCCCTGCCACTCTCATTCCATATGAAAATCATAACTGATCCCTGCCACTCTCATTCCATATGAAAATCATAACTGATTCCTTTTCAAAGCATTTTGTGTTTCTGATAACGACATTTGCATTTGTGTGGTGTGCACCTTATTTGTATGTTTTATTTCTAGCTGGTGGTGCCAGAGTACTCCATCCATGGGCTGTTCTGCCTGATGTTCATGTGTGCTGGGGAGTGGGTCACCCTGGGCCTAAACATCCCCCTGCTCTTCTACCATCTCTGGAGGTACACACACGACACAAGACGACACAACACAGCATGGCACGACACAACACGACACGAACAACACGACACGAACAACACAACAATACACGACAAGACGCAACAAGACATGACACAAGACACAACAGGACACGACACAACATGACACAACACAAACAAGACACAACACAAACAACATGACATGACACAACACAAACAACACTAACAACACAACACGAACGACACAACACAACATGACACAACACGACACGAACAACACGACACAACACAACACGAACAACACAACACAACACGAAGGACACAACACAACATGAACAACACGACACAACATGACACAACACAACACAAATGACACAACATGACACAACCAACTCCCACCACTCTCTCAAACAGGATGCTTTTTAGTTGTTTCTGTTGTAAGAATGCTCTCTCTCGCTCGTCAGGTTTTTCCATCGGCCGGCAGATGGGTCAGAGGTAATGTATGACCCTGTCAGTGTGATGAATGCAGACATCCTGAACTACTGTCAGAAGGAGTCCTGGTGTAAGCTGGGCTTCTACCTGCTCTCCTTCTTCTACTACCTGTACAGGTGAGGTCATATTACAGGTGAGGTCATATTAATCAAGCTATTTATCATCAGTCCAGCCAAGTTCATTGGTGAATGGGGATCTGTATGAATGGGAGCCTCCTCTTCTTACTGCACAATAACTGCTGTCACTCAGACCTAAAAAAAAGAGTGACAGGGGACATGATGTTATTGCTTGGCAACATCACATTCCTTCTAACATTGCTGTCCTTCTTTCCTATTTCCTGCCTCTCTCTGTCCTTGGCAGTATGGTCTATGCCTTGGTGAGTTTCTAAACACAGAATAGAAGACAAAGCGACAAAGAGGAGATTGAAAGACAGTAAAAGAGAAAGAGCATGCAAGACTAAGACTGGGTGATGTCACTCACCCTTCTTTCTCACCACCCATTACTCCATCACAGACCCTGTTTTGCTCTCCTCAAATCTTTGGATGGAGGGACAAACATCGGAGGACATCGTGAGGAAATTAGGCAAAGTAAAGAGACTTTTTTTAGGCTGCTCAGACACTGCCGAGACATAGAAGAGGAGGCGCAGACAGAGAGGAGGAATGAAATAATGAAGAGAAAGAGAGAACACATCTTAGCCTGTGTACGGGGATGCCTTGATCTGACCACATCACGTCTTAAGGGCTGCGGGTCTGCTATTCTTAGTGATACTGTCACTCAACTGTGAATTTATAACGTTTGTGTTGCCTAAGTCCTAGCGTAGATGTTGCGGATTCATACGTCAATATCCTTCCATTCCAATAAACCTCACCATTTTAGAAAATAAACATGTATTTAGTTATTCTACTAATTTGGTTATTATTAATTATTTCAATAATTCAGTACTTGTGGTAAATCATATTCCGAGGATATGAATAGTTAGTTGTTTAAGCAAATAAATACACAGTTCAATGCTACTATTTTGATCCAGAGTGATAGTAATTGTGTTATTCACAAATATCTAATATACGTAATTTATGAAGTCAACAACACAAACACACAATATGAACTGAACATATGAACACAACATGAACCAATGGAGCAAGCCAAGTGGAGAAATAACAAGCTTTAACACTGTTTTGATTATGATGCAATGGCCATAAGCTTCTGCGAAGGATCGCGGACACCCTGGAGCAATGTTTGAGTCTAGGTCCATCCCAATCAAGACACTATCTCCCAGCCCCCGTTCCTGCCCAGGGCAAACAGGAGGATTTCATTCCAACAGAAAATTATTCAGGATTGAAGGAGATGTTTTAGCTCTGACCGAGTTGGTACTTGGGTGTTTAAGTATTCTGTGTTTGTCTGTTCTGTTCTAGGCAGCAAGGGATGATTTCACCTGGACTTTCCATGCTCTGTGCTCAGTGATTCTAGATTCTAGAAATCTCATTCAAGAAAAGCAATAGCTAGGAGTGATTACTGTACATGGGATAATTTTTCCTCTGTGGACTAATACTGTGTGACACAAATAACTGATGAGGCTGCTGAAGATGCTGATGTTGATAGGGTTCCAATGATGACTGTGTCAAGCGCATAAACGCATCTCACATAGAACATTATGGTGGGACTTACTGTTCTCACTCATAGGTGTCACAGTGAATGTTGTCAGACACTTTAGTCTTCGGTTCATTTCAAAGCCGTGACTTAGCTGGTGCTGTCCTCATCGTCATGAATCCATAGCGCTATGTGTAGATAATTGATAATGATCGGACTGTGTGATGTTAAAATCATTAGAAAAATGGGTAATACTGGAACTTGAAAAATACATGTAAAACTGAGTGATTATTTATTATAAGCTGACCATAATTGTAGTAATGAATTGTTTACAACAGTTGTGATCAGTTGGTATCTGAACACAAACAGAGCCCTGCATTATAATGGAGCCACTCACATTTTAGTAATGTGTCAATATTGTTCAGCTAGGTTTCTTGTGCCAAGACACATACGGTATGTTGATCCTGACAGTTCCCTCTAAAAAAGGACAACAACTCCTCAACCCCTGCCAACAATGTGAGTCAATCACAGACAATTGCTAAAGCACAAAATGGCGGGTCACAGAGGAGGGGAAATATAGCTAGGCTGACCATCAATGACTGTCATAATGCAGTTCATCAGAATGAATGAATGAATATATATTTAAGAATAACTATTTGTAACTGTCTTCTATACATCTCTCATCACTGTATTCTATATTTGTTGGTGCGGTAGTTTGTATTCATTAGAATACAATATGATATACAGGTCACAAACAGCAATTCACATATTATAATAAAATAGCAATGTGTTCAAATATTATGTGGTACAACTACTGTGTTTTCTCTTGTCTAAATCTATATTTTCTTGAACATATCATTCAAAAGCCTATTTTGTTAAGAATTGGATTCATTGGTCCACTTGTAGTGCACTGGGTGTTCATAGTTAAAAATGCAAATCAAAGAAATTCAATGCATGATTGGGAGGTGACGGATCTGTCTCAATAGTTGTAAGTAACAGGTGATCAAAAGAACATTGGAAGATCGAAAAGAAGACGTAATCTGAAGGCCATACTTTGTTATGTCTCTATCCCAAGATATTCTGTTTGCTATGGACTCGAGGGAACCTGGAATAGTACAATAAACAGGAGCTCAGGATTGTACATCTACAAGAGAGCAAGTATGATGGAGGAAGTGAGTGTGTTAATTATGGGGGTTGGAGGGGAGAGTGGGTGAGGGAGAGTTGGAGAGGTAGAGACAGGCAACCGGACATAGACTGCATCTCATTATACGGTGTCACCATGGCAACATAATTGTGTTAGATTCCTATTGACTCACCCTGTCTCTGCCTCACTCTCTTGCTCTCACTCAAAACTCAGAATCAAATCCAAAATAGGCTTTACATGCATGGCAGCACTGAAGTATAGGTAGATGCATGATACATCAAATACATTGTTATCACTTATCTTATTCAACTCAAATGCACAGCAAACCATCTCTCTACATTACTCACATACACCCACAAAAACACACACGCACGCACGCACGCACACACACACACACAAAGACAAACACACATTCAAACACACACACCCACAAACACACATACGCACAGACACACACACACACACACACACACGTCATATTATATACACACCACACGTTTATGTAAGCATGCACATAAATGCCCTCTCTCCTTCCCCTCTCTCAGAGACTTGACAGTCCATACCATATATTTCATATTTCATTCATTCTAGCCCCCCCCCCGTAATAATCATTTTCTCAACTCCGTCCCTGCACTCTCTCCCTCCTCTCTGCCTCCAGAGAGTAGTTGCCATGGAAACTGGTTACAATTGATAAGTTTGAAACATAAAGTACGCACTTGGCATATGCACACACACCAAAAAACAAAAAAAAAACCCAATCACAGAAAACACTCTCTTTCTTTCTCTTTCTTTCTTTCTCTCCACAGCACACAAAACACTCTTTCTCTCTCTCTCACACACACACACAACACACACACACACACAACAACACACACACACACACACACACACAACGACACACACACACACATGAAAATACACTAGGAATTGTCTACATGGTGCATATACTCCACTCCCCACCTTATAAAGTGTAAGCAAAGCAAGACATCAGGCAATATTATGACTCAGACATTGTGTGTCCTCACAAACAGGGAATAGTAAAAGTAATTGGTGGTATGTCATGCCCATTGATGTATAGTTGGTAAAATGGCTGATTAACACTTTGCTAAATGATTGGGTTTCTTGAAGTGAACCTATCACCTATATTTGGAATTAATTCCACAGGAATAGTCAGAGAGAAGCGGGGAGGCAAAATTGGGGGGAGTTATGAATTATACATTAGAGAAGACTTCTGATAGTTACACCTGGCCAGAAATAAGAAAAGACTTTAACTGGAAGGGAAGGAGAGATGGGGAAGTGGATAGAGAAAAGGGTGACAAATTACTGGGGGTTAGAAAAGACAGGGCTCTGTGGAGATATCTGGGTGAGAGAGACATGGGAGTCTGGATGGGGTTATTACACAACTGGGCATGGACTGGTAAGACAAATGAGGGCATTAAATACTGTCCATTTGGGCTGTGTCAGTTGAGGATCTGTCATGATGCGACAGCCTAGTTTAAATATGCAGGTTACATGTAATCTATGAGCAAAGCATGTCAGAGATGAATGAACTAAACTGGTTGATACCAGACTCAGTAAACTGAAGATGTACTGTATGTGTGTCATGTACTATGTTCCCAGTGAGTCAATATGTCTGGAGACAAGCATGGTTCCCTGAATAAGAAACGCAGCCTATGCATAACATCTGCATATCATCACTTTTTTTGGCAGCAGTAAATGCTATACTAACTCACAAATAGATTTCCCCAATCTGCAGCCAAATCTGCAACATGCAACTGAAGAAGCAAGACTTCTTCACTGGGGCTTGTTTTCTACTAAATCTCTCAGTAAAAGGCACATGCTCACTAATATGCCAAGAGAGGTACGTTAACAGATACTGTATTCCCTCCCACCTTATCTCTCTCTAACATACACACACACACACACACACACACACACACACACACACACACACACACACACACACACACACACACACACACACACACACACATACACACACACACCACTGCTTCCCATTTGTACCCAAAAATGCACACTGAAGAGAGCCCAGATCCATCAATGAACATGTTGTATGTGTCTCAGATTATAGCAAACATACAGTAGTTGAAAACAACAATAGGCATGTCCTCTCTCTCAGTCTCATCTGTTTGATGCTGTGTCATGCTGTGAAATATAACACTGGAACAGCAGGGGAATGGGGCTACGTGTTGGTGTGAAGAATGCTACCAATTCTGTTTCTGAGCTATGCACAAACACACAAGCATTAATATTCAAGAATACTAGAATACTCTCAGACAAAAATGTACTCGGACAAACAGAGTGGGACAGGATTTAAACCACAATCAGACAAAGAATGTACACATGGATGTTGACTCTTGTGCACATAGCACCTTCGGGAAACACGGTGTCATGGCAACGGGAACGGGCATCTGCAAGCGTTACTGTTGCAATCAGAGAGGAAAGGAATGGAAGATCAGATGGGGTAGGTGTGGGGTGGGATGGAGGGTGGGATGGGGTAGGGGTGTGGGGGTGGGGGTGAGGCAGAGGATGGAATGGGGTAGGGGCGTGGGGGGGGGGTGGAGGATGGGATGGGGTGGGGGTGTGGGGGATGGAGGATGGAATTGGGTATGGAGGATGGGATGGGTAGAGGGTGGGATGGTGTAGGGGTGTGCGGGATGAGGATGGGATGAGGTAGGTGGCGTGTGAGGTGTAGGATGGGATGAGGTAGTTGTGGGGGTGGGCATGGACAGGATTGGGATGAGTGCCACGGTGATGTTAATGGGGGTGAGGTGGAGGATGGGGGTGGGGGTTGGAATGAGGATGGGTGGGGTGGTGTGGGGTGGGAGGAGGAGGTTGGGGATGGAGATGGTGGGTGGGGTAGGGTGGGGTATGGGATTAGGATGGGATGGGGCGGTAGGTGGGGGGTGGATAAAAGTGTCATTATTGACTCAGCTATCAAGGAAGAAGGGAGGGAGGGAAAAAGAGTGAGGGGAAAATGTAATGTGCTGTTATGTATTTTGTGCAAAATGTTACACATAATTCTAAAGGGTCAGAGTGTTACAGTACGCCTAGGGCTAAGAGATATTTTGGAAAAGAAAGACAAAGTACAAAGTACTGAGTCTAAAAACTGCGAGGAAAAAAATACTTGTCTTAGAAAGCAATAAAGCACACTGCCTCACTTACAGCAACATGTATTTCTAATAATATTTTAAAAAGCAGATTGGTAAGACATTAGTTATCTTATATTGTTAAATTGTGTATAAAATGGTATATACATGTTATTATCAGTGATGGACCTTTAAACAGTACAAAAAAATGTCACGGGGATCTCTAGTTTTGAAAATGATAATTGCTCACAATGTCACCAACTCTTGAAGAGTTAGGAGTACATTTTAGCGCATAATATCACAGCAGAACTGCGAGTTCTATTATGTATTTTTAGCAAGTTACATTAGCTGGCACTGAACCTTAACAATGCTTTCTCCTTCCACCCTACCTGACACTGATGAATGCATATTATCAGCACTTATCAGCACTCAATACACCCCCACACACTATGACTCACGCATACACACACACACACACACCACACACCACACACCACACACCACACACCACACACCACACACACACACACACACACACACACACACACACACACACACACACACACACTTTCTGCCAATGTGCACACGGCGGCACAGGTGATTTTCTGAAGGGAAAGTGTACCGAACAGTACTGTATTTGACAAAAAAAAGACGCTACTTGACTGACACCTGGTGGTTTTGAGTGGAAATTGCACAATTAAGCTTATCGTCAGTGGTCCCTACGCATTAAACAAATTGTGTTAATAATGCACCGTCTTACATTTACATTAGAATATTGGTTAACACAAACAGGAATATGGTCCACTTCTTGAATTAAAAAAGAAAAACGTGGTTTGACATGACATCACATAACTCATCTAAAAAAGGTTTTATAAAGAAGGGTAGGCTATCCCATAATGCACTGCAAATGCCTGTCAGCGGACATTGAGCACCTCTTAATGAACTTACTAGCTAACAGTCAAAACAAAAATAGAACAGTGTATAGCTAATTAAGAACATACTCTCAATACGTCTTCGAAGGAGGATACAAACAAGCCTAACATAATGAGTGGTCTACGCACTGTCCTGGTCTCTACTGGGTTTGTCGGTGTGGTAGGCATTGGATATGGAATGTGGTCAGTGATTACACCAGGAGAGGAAAGGAAGAGGGAAATGCTCAAGGTAGGCCGCTAACAATGCACTTGACTTGCACAGCACTGACTTTTTAAACCGAGCAAAGGACTGCTTGTCCTTTGTTAGTCAGATGTGTATGATTTGTGCATAAAATTTTGTTTTTGTATGTGGTAAATGGCTTGCCAGTAGTTTCACCTATCAGACATAGATAGGTACATGACGCGGTTCTCTCTTTGCGCACTTGTCCGGGAGAAGGTTATCCTAGTGGTGGTGCTAATTGCTTAATTCAGTGGTTCCCAAACTGGGGGGTGCGAGGGGTCCGTGTAAGAATGCAGAAGGTGCAATTTCGAAATTGGGAAGTGCATCAACAGTTTTCCTCTTATGTCAGTCATTGCAGACCTTGGAGAGTTATTTTTAACTTGTCAGAAATGTCCAGATCAACTACCCCATGTCAGCGTTTTTTTTGCTGGTTTTTTAAGCCCATTGATTTTGTTGTAATGTTTGAGTCACTCGGATATCACAAGAACACACAAGACATGGAAAATGTGTATAATTTCAGGAAATAAGCTTTAAACTTGCAAAATGACGGAAGAGGGGCCTGAGTGAAAAGTTTGGGAACCACTCAGTTAATTGACGAGCCATAGAATGGCATAGTCTGTCACTAACACTCACCAGAGACAGAAGAGAAAGTGCTGATAGAAATTTGTCATGTGGATTGGAACATGGAATCATGTCCATCCTATATATTTAATTTCTATCTGCAACCATCTGCAATTGCCTTCCACTGAAAAAGGCCGCCTGATGGTTTCCTGGTCTGATTTATACCATCTGAGGCATGATGTGATACGTAAATAATTTAGTCAACTGATCAAATGGCGAAAGGAATAAGAACCAGCAGAGCAGACGATCTCAACATTATACCCAGCTTTGTTTTGGTGTCAGCTTCTGTTGCATTATCTGTATGCAGTATCAGCTTTACATTCACCTCGGCTATGAAAAGCCAACTGACATTTACTCCTGAGGTGCTGACCTGTTGCACCCTCGACAACCACTGTGATTATTGTTATTTTACCCTGCTGGTCATCTATGAACATTTGAACATCTTGGCCATGTTCTGTTAATCTCCACCCGGCACAGCCAGAAGAGGACTGGCCACCCCTCATAGCCTGGTTCCTCTCTAGGTTTCTTCCTAGGTTCTGGCCTTTCTAGGGAGTTTTTCCTAGCCATCGTGCTTCTACACCTCCATTGCTTGCTGTTTGGGGTTTTAGGCTGGGTTTCTGTACAGCACTTTGAGATATCAGCTGATGTAAGAAGGGCTTTATAAATACATTTGATTTGACCTGCTCTTTTTCCAATCTGACCATCAGAATCTACCCGAAGCTAACCCACTGAGAATGGAGGAGACAAGGAAGAGGAATGCCCTCATGATGCAGGTGCTGAAAGAAGCTGCAGAGACTGATGACAACATTGCGAGAGGATTGGGCCCTATGAGATCCCAGAAATAGTCATGCTCACATGCTGGTCATGTTCTCCTGCTCAGACGTCACATGCATCATCCAATGGTTGTGTGCCACGTCATCGACTGTGCCGTTGGGCACCAGATTGCTATAACATGGTTAGCTGATACGTTAAATAAAACTATCCAGATCTGACATGCGACGTCTGAGCAGGGGAACATGACCATTGTCTTCACATTGATCTGAAAGTCAAGGGGAAGAGACCATACAATTACAGATGACACACCAGTAGACTTGAGCTTCACCACTTCCTCTTAAGAGACAAGATTATATTGGCTAAGTGTTTGCATTTATGTTGAGTATGAATGAGTTTAAGGGGCGTAAAGTACTTTGTTTCACTGAATGAGAAAGTGCTGAAAATAAGAGGCAATGGTTCCCAAACTTCACGACTTGAAAACATGCTCTGTTACATTGAAACAAAGCATGTTTATTACAATAATAGTGTTGTATATAATTCATTAACCATTTTTGCTAGCTGAAAGTGCTTGTGATGGTCACGACAATGTATGGCTAATAAAATGTAAACAATCCTGCCTAGTTTTTTATATTGAATATGTTCTGTTATTACGTTTTGTAAGATCAAATCGATTTCATGGATAGAGTAACGTTTTTAAATGATGTAGTTTATATGATCATGAATATAATTCTGTTGTCACTTGTCAGCGGACCACTGTTGGGGACCCTTCTACCGGTTGCACTCATTTCCGGTTTAAGGAAATTACGTTATTTTCAACTGATGTCGAAGGTTGCGGTCAGATTCATGCACAACACATGCAGTCGTAATCGTCATACCTCAGTGGTCGTAACTGGGATCGGGATTACATTTTTAACTGATGTACGTTTTAATAATAAGCGATTGTAGTGATTTGTCAAATTAGCTGCTTGGTAGTTATCATCACATCAAGCCAAGCACAGCTAACGAGCTAGTTAGCATAAATCCATAGATTTTTTTTGACAATGTCAACACCAGAGCCATTGCCCGTACCACGGGGCTCAGTATCACCGGCAGCGGGTCAAATGTTTGGGAGCTGCTGGAGTTGTCGGATTCTTTCAGGTGGAGGTCTGCTGTTAGGAGCTGGATATGTCTTCCTAGCCGCCCGAAAAGTAATGCGCCAAGGTGGGACAACCTCTATGGGAACTGTCGCACAAGTCGCGTTTGCAGCAAGTGAGTATTGCGATTTATTGGCAGCATGTCTAAATGTACAGTGGCAAGAAAAAGTATGTGAACCCTTTGGAAATACCCAGATTTCTGCATAAATTTGTCATAAAATATAATCTTATCACCTAGGTCACAACTATAGACAGTCTGCTTAAACTAACACACAAACAATGATACGTTTGCATGTCTTTTTGGAACACACTGTGTAAACATTCACAGTGCAGGGTGGGAAAAGTATGTTAAGCCTTGGATTTAAT
This sequence comes from Salvelinus sp. IW2-2015, assembly GCF_002910315.2. Lineage (NCBI taxonomy): Eukaryota > Metazoa > Chordata > Actinopteri > Salmoniformes > Salmonidae > Salvelinus > Salvelinus sp. IW2-2015. Next base: position 28,353,762 of record NC_036844.1, read on the forward strand.
AACTGTTTGACCCTCCTTCGGCAGCAATAACCTCAACCAAACGTTTTCTGTAGTTGTGGATCAGACCTAGACAACAGTCAGGAGGAATTTTGGACCATTCCTCTTAACAAAACTGTTTCAGTTCAGCAATATTCTTTGGATGTCTGGTGTGAACTGCTAACTTGAGGTCATGCCACAACATCTCAAATCAGGTTGAGGTCAGGACTCTAACTGGGCCACTCCAGAAAGTGTATTTTCTCCCATTGAAGCCATTCTGTTCTTGATTTACTTCTGCTTTGGGTCGTTGAGCTTCAATTGGTGGAAAGATAGCCTAACATTATCCTGCAAAATGTCTTGATAAACTTGAATTCATTTTTCCGTCAACAATAGCAAACTGTCCAGGCCGAGGCAGCAAAGCAGCCCCAAACCATGATGCTCCCGCCAACATACTTTACAGTTGGGATGAGGTTTTGATGTTGGTGTGCTGTGCCTTTTTTTCTCCACACATAGTGTTGTGTGTTTCTTCCAAACAACTCAACTGTAGTTTCATCTGTCCACAGAATATTTTGCCAGTAGCGCTGTGGAACACCCAGGGGCACGTTTGCAAACTTCAGACATGCAGCAATGTGTTTTTTTTTAGACAGCAGTGGCTTCTTCCTTGGTGTACTCCCATGAACACCATTCTTGTTTAGTGTTTTACATATCGTAAACTCGTCAGAGATGTAAGCATGTTCCAGAGATTTCTGTAAGTCTTTAGCTGACACTCTAGGATTCTTCTTAACCTCATTGAGGATTCTGCGCTGTGCTCTTGCCAGTCATCTTTGCAGGACGGCCACTCCTAGGGAGAGTAGCAACAGTGCTGAACTTTCTCCATTTATAGCCAACTTGTAAGTCGCTCTGGATAAGAGCGTCTGCTAAATGACTTAAATGTAAATGTATAGACAATTTGTCTTACCGTGGACTGATGAACATCAAGGCTTTTAGAGATACTTTTGTAACCCTTTCCAGCTGTATGCAAGTCAACAATTCTTGATCTATTTTGTTCGAGGCATGGCTCATATTAGGCAATGCTTCTTGTGAATAGCAATCTCAAATTTTGTGAGTTTTTTAGAGCAAGGCAGCTCTAACCAACATCTCCAATCTCATCTCATTGATTAGACTCCAGGTTAGCAGACTCCTGACTCCAATTAGCTTTTGGAAAAGTCATTAGCCTAGGGGTTCACATACGTTTTCCAACATACACTGAATGTTTAAATTGTGTATTCAATATAGACAAGAAAAATACAATAATTTTAATGTTATTAGTTTAAGCACACAGTCTATTGTTGTGACTTAGATGAAGATCAGATCAAATTTGATGACCAATTTATGCAGAAATCCAGGTATTTCCAAAGGGTTCCCATACTTTTTCTTGCCACTATCTCCTGCATTGTAGTAGCAGCAGCAATTTATCCAACATTACTAAGAAGGTGAAAGCAAAGGCAAGAGCTATGATGAGTTGACGCTATTCAAAGTATTCTAGCAGGGCCTCTGCAGTGCAGTCAACTCAATATTTCTGTTTCAGGTTTGGCTGCTTGGGGAGTCGTGGTCATCGCTGACCCTGTGGGGAAATCACACAGGAAGGCGTGAAGATGCTCTGACAGATGGAATTATTTGAAGCTGCTGAAGTATATGCCATATCCAAGATCACTTTGGCAGATAGTGATCTTGGCATAATGGATGAGAACATGCCAAAGACTATTATCATCTGTCAGTGTGACTTGTCTATAATACATTAAATAAATTGAGAACATGTGCACTTGGAACTACCTTGTGCAAGTAAGAATTTCATTGGATGATATATACCATGTGTATCCTGTACATACGACGAATACAACTTGAACTACCTTGTGTTCATGCCACCATGGCTGTATTTAGACAGGCAGCCCAATTCTGACCATTCTCACTAAATTGGTCTTTTGACCAATCAGATAAGCTCTGAAAAAGATCTGAAGTGAAAAGATGAGTCGTCAAAAGACCAGTTAGTGGGGAAGAAACAAAACAGAATTGGAATCTCGAGTCCATTTCATCTACTTCTGAACCATCAGAAAGACAGCCAATCATACAACTGCTCAATTCACCCAATGTAAAGGAACCATCAAATTGGTGTGGAGTACCACTCTTTCCTCACGGAGTTTTATTGTATTTCATCACAGTGACCATCAGTCCAGTGACAAATGTAATTATAAATGACAGATATTGCTCCCAGTCCATTGCGCTCACTGCATGAATGGTCATGTCAATGTTGAACTGTGATGAGACAGACACAAGGCTTTGGGAAAATAGTTTTATGAGTTGGCGTTGGGTCCCTTCTTCTTGCCAAATGTCGGTACCACATTCACAAAGCGCCTATTATACTGGATCCTCCTTTTAGCCCTACCAGTCTTCTTTTTCTTCTTCTCCTGCTTATCCACCTGTGAGAATGGTTATAAACAAAGAGTCAGATGTGGTGTCTTGACGTGCACACTAGAGACTAAGCAAACTTGCCAGAAGAGCAAGTCATGTTGAATATGCCACATTAATTTAATTTCTATTAAACACAAACGCCCACCTTGGGAGTCTGTCCCCTGACTTTCCCCGCTCTGGCCAAGGAGCCATGGACTTTGCCTGGGATAGGAAATGGAAATGAATCAAAGCAAGCCCCTCCGAATTCTCTTCAAAAAATGGTACAGAAACAAAATGTCTCAGACCTTAATCATTTCACATATTTACAATAATGTTTAATTATTGATCACTTACCTCCCAACAGTCGAGGGTTAACCTCAAGAGTGCTGAACTCCAGTGCCGATTGGCCAATCACAGCATCGTCCTGCAGGGGTTCCCCGCACAGAAAAACCACCTGGTCATCACAGGAGAGTCCCTCCAATGCCTCAATATGAGCCTTGTGGAGAAGGGAAGAGAACAAAGAGCTGAATGTAGTTAACCTTTCATGGTCATCAATTAACTTTTAAACCAAAAAAAAGTTGGCAGACCAAGGGACAATAGTGCTATACTTTACCTTGATGTCAGCGACAGTTTCTAATCCAGACACCTGAAAGGTGTGGAGAGTCTGAGCACGCACAAACAGCTGCATGGTCAACCTGTTTAAAATAAGATGGATGATGTTAGGTCAGTGTGTCCTACAATCCTGAAAGACCCAAAGGGTTGTGCAGGGTTTTGTTCCAGCCTAGCACTAACACACCTGATTCTAACATGGTCACCAACAGGGTTTAATTTAACTTTTATTTAACTAAGCAAGTTATGTATTAGTTTGTTTCTTCAGACTTATGCCAGAATAAACGGTGAATCAAATGTCCAACAACTAGTGCAAAGATTAGTAGTTTGTGGTTAATCATTAGCAACTGACGTGAAAGCTAGACTAGCCAGAGCGGTAGAACAATATATATTTCCTGTCGACATCAACAAAGACAACTTTTTTTTAAGAGACAATGTTTAAAATGTCATGAAACTTTTGAGTCCCTTTGTTATGAGTTATAAAACAGAATTTAAACTTATTTCATGACTCACCAAAGTCTCGCAGTGTAATGATCGTGTGCTTTGCCAATGGTGTTTGGCCTGGAAATGGAAAACAGGAAGCATTTCATTGCGCATACCTGTGACGTAGTATTATCTGTTCCCGCCCACGTGTGGTGGTCGAGAAAAATGATGTCGCGCTCCTTCATAAACAGTACCACAATGTTATGCAGATGATTTAGGGAAAGTTTCAAGCTTTACGACCACACGGCAAGAATACCAAATACTACGATACGGTTACGAGTGAGCTATTTGATACCCATATACAGTACCAGTCAAAAGTTTGGACACACATACTCATTCAAGGGTCTTTCTTTGGACTATTTTCTACATTGAAGAACAATAGGGAAGACATTAAAACTATAAATAACACATATGGACTCATGTAGTAACCACAAAAAGTGTTAAACATCAAATATATTTTATATTCTTCAAAGTAGCCACCCTTTGCCTTGATGACAGCTTTGCACACTCTTGGCATTCTCTCAACCAGCTTCACCTGGAATACTTTTCCAACAGTCTTGAAGGAATTTCCTTCTCTCTGCGGTCCAACTCATCCCAAACCATCTCAAATGGGTTGAGGTCAGGTGATTGTGGAGGCCGTGTTATTGTCCTGTTGAAAAGCAAATGACAGTCCCAATAAGCACAAACCAGATGGGATGGCGTATCGCTGCCGAATGGTGTGGTAGCCATGCTGGTTAAGTGTGCCTTGAATTCTAAATAAATCACAGACAGTGTCACCATCACACCTCCTACTTCATGCTTCACGGTGGGAACCACACATGCGGAGATCAACCGTTCATCTACTCTGCTTCTCACAAAGACTAGGCGGTTGGAACCAAACATCTCACATTTGTAATCATCAGACCAAAGGACAGATTTCCACCGGTCTAATGTCCATTGCTCATGTTTCTAGACCCAAACAAGTCTCTTCTTATTGGTGTCCTTAAGTAATGGTTTCTTTGCAGAAATTCGACCATGAAGGTCTGATTCACGCAGTCTCCTCTGAACAGTTGATGTTGAGATGTGTCTGTTACTTGAATTCGGTGAAGCATTTATTTGGGCTGCAATCTGGGGCTGGTCACTCTAATGAACTTATCCTCTGCAGCAGAGGTAACTCTGGGTCTTCCTTTCCTGTGGCGGTCCTCGTGAGAACCAGTTTCATCGTAGCGCCTGATGGTTTTGCGACCGCACTTGAAGAAAGTTCTTGAAATGTTCCCGAATTGACTGACCTTCATGTCATAAAGTAATGATGCTGTTGTTTCTCTTTGCTTATTTGAGCTGTTCTTGCCATAATATGGACTTGATATTTTAACAAATCTATGGCTATCTTCTGTATACCACCCCTACCTTGTCACAACACAACTGATTGGTATTAAGAAGGAAAGAAATTCCACAAATGAACTTTTAACAAGGCGTACCTGTTAATTGAAATGAATTCCAGATGACTACCTCATGAAGCTGGTTGAGAGAATGCCAAGAGTGTGCAAAGCTGTTGAATTATCTCAAATATAAAATATATTTTGATTTGTTTAAAACGTTTTTCATATGTGTTATGTAATAGTTTTTATGTCTTCACTATTATTGGACAATGTAGAAAATGGTCAAAATAAAGAAAAACCCTTGAATGAATAGTTTGTCAACTTTTGACTGATACTGTATCTTCTTTCAAAAATTATTTACGTGGCCGAAATTGTTAAAATTGAAGTAACAAACATTAGCTAGCTAGCTAAATGTAGTAATGAATAAATTGATATTAGTGTAGCGAAATGCTTGTGCTTCTAGTTCTCGACAGTGCAGTAATGTCTAACAAGTAATCTAACAATTTCACAACAACTACCATATACACACAAGTGTAAAGGGATGAATAAGAATATGTACATATAAATATATGGATGAGCGATGGCCGTGCGGCATAGGAAAGATGCAGTAGATGGTATAGAGTACAGTATATACATATGAGATGAGTAATGTAGGGTATGTAAACATTATATAAAGTGGCATCGTTTAAAGTGACAAGTGATACATTTATTACATCAAATTATTAATTATTAAAGTGGCTAGCGATTTGAGTCTGTATGTTGGCAGCAGCCACTCAATGTTAGTGATGGCTGTTTAACGGTCTGATGGCCTTGAGATAAAAGCTGTTTTTCATTCTACTTTGATGCAAATTAGCATTTTCGAATCAGAGAGTAAAAAGAGCAGAATATATTGATAGTCACCTTGTCTGAGAGAGATTTACATGGTTATCAAAACGTCACGCCAGGGTGAGCTACACAAAGCACACCCCTTATTTTAAGTGTTTCTAAAATCCCCAATGGAAAAAATTATTGGTGGAAAAACGATTGGAACCATTTCCCTGTTTGACCCCCATTTGATTTTCTTAGTCACTCAGATAACATATTAACATGACAAAATGTGTAGAATTTCAGGAAATAAGCTTTAAAACTGCCAAAAAAATCTGCACCCCATTGCAAAATGTACAGAATTGCAGCAAATTAACTATTAAACTTTTTCTCTCCGCATTCAAGAGGGGGGGTGGGGCCAAACCAAATATCCCCTATTTATTTATTTCACCTTTATTTTTTCTTTTATTTTTTTATTTCACCTTTATTTAACCAGGTAGGCTAGTTGAGAACAAGTTCTCATTTGCAACTGCGACCTGGCCAAGATAAAGCATAGCAGTGTGAACAGACAACACAGAGTTACACATGGAGTAAACAATAAACAAGTCAATAACATGGTAGAAAAAAAAGAGAATCTATATACAATGTGTGCAAAAGGCATGAGGTAGGCAATAAATCGAATAATTACAATTTAGCAGATTAACACTGGAGTGGATAAATCACAGATGATCATGTGCAAGAAGAAGATACTGGTGTGCAAAAGAGCAGAAAAGTAAATAAATAAAAGCAGTATGGGGGGGTGAGGTAGGTAAATTGGGTGGGTAGTTTTACAGATGGACTATGTACAGCTGCAGCGATCGGTTAGCTGCTCGGATAGCAGATTTTTAAAGTTGTTGAGGGAGATAAAAGTCTCCAACTTCAGAGATTTTTGCAATTCGTTCCAGTCGCAGGCAGCAGAGAACTGGAAGGAAAGGCGTCCAAATGAGGTTTTGGCTTTAGGGATGATCAGTGAGATACACCTGCTGGAGCGCGTGCTGCGGGTGGGTGTAGCCATCGTGACCAGTGACTGAGATAAGGCGGCCTTTACCTAGCATAGCCTTGTAGATGACCTGGAGCCAGTGGGTTGCGACGAAATGTAGGAGGGCCAGCCGACTAGGGCAAAGGTCGCAGTGGTGGGTGTTATAGGGTGCTTTGTAACAAACGAATGGCACTGTGATAAACTGCATCCAGTTTGCTGAGTAGAGTATTGGAGCTATTTTGTAGATGACATCGCCGAAGTCGAGGATCGGTAGGATAGTCAGTTTTACTAGGGTAAGTTTGGCGGCGTGAGTGAAGGAGGCTTTGTTGCGAATGAAAGCCGATTCTTGATTTGATTTGGATTGGAGATGTTTGATATGAGTCTGGAAGGAGAGTTTGCAGTCTAGCCAGACACCTAGGTATTATAGATTGTCCACATATTCTAGGTCGGAACCGTCCAGGGTGGTGATGCTAGTCGGGCGTGCGGGTGCAGGCAGCGAACGGTTGAAAAGCATGCATTTGGTTTTACTAGTTTAAGAGCAGTTGGAGGCCACGGAAGGAGTGTTGTATGGCATTGAAGCTCGTTTGGAGGTTAGATAGCACAGTGTCCAAGGAAGGGCCGAAGTATATAGAATGGTGTCGTCTGCGTAGAGGTGGATCAGGGAATCGCCCGCAGCAAGAGCAACATCATTGATGTATACAGAGAAAAGAGTCGGCCGAGAATTGAACCCTGTGGTACCCCATAGAGACTGCCAGAGGACCGGACAACATGCCTCCGATTTGACACACTGAACTCTGTCTGAAAAGTAGTTGGTGAACCAGGGCAGGCAGTCATTAGAAAGACCGAGGCTATGAGTCTGCCGATAAGAATATGGGTGATTGACAGAGTCGAAAGCCTTGGCCAGGTCGATGAAGACGGCTGCACAGTAATGTCTTTTATCGATGGCGGTTATGATATCGTTTAGTACCTTGAGCGTGGCTGAGGTGCACCCGTGACCGGCTCGGAAACCGGATTGCACAGCGGAGAAGGTACGGTGGGATTCGAGATGGTCAGTGATCTGTTTTTACTTGGCTTTCGAAGATTAGTAGGCAGGAGGATGGATATAGGTCTTAACAGTTTGGGTCAGGGTGTCTCCCCCTTTGAAGAGGGGATGACCGCGGCAGTTTCCAATCCTTGGGGATCTCAGATGATACGAAGGAGAGGTTGAAACGGCTGGTAATAGGGGGTGCGACAATGGCGGCGGACAGTTTCAGAATAGGGGGTCCAGATTGTCAAGCCCAGCTGATTTGTATGGGTCCAGGTTTTCCAGCTCTTTCAGAACATCTGCTATCTGGATAGGGTAAAGGAGAAGCTGGGGAGGCTTGGGCGAGTAGCAGCGGGGGGGCGGGGCTGTTGGCCAAGGTTGGAGTCGCCAGGAGGAAGGCATGGCCAGCCATTGAGAAATGTTTGTTGAAGTTTTCGATTATCACAGACTTATCAGTGGTGACCGTGTTACCTAGCCTCAGTGCAGTGGGCAGCTGGGAGGAGGTGCTCTTGTTTTCCATGGACTTTACAGTATCCCAGAACTTTTTGGAGTTAGAGCTACAGGATGCAAATTTCTGCTTGAAAAAGCTGGCCTTTGCTTTCCTGACTGACTGCGTGTATTGGTTCCTGACTTCCCTGAACAGTTGCATATCGCGGGGGCTCTTCGATGCTATTGCAGTTCGCCACAGGTGTTTTTGTGCTGGTCGAGGGCAGTCAGGTCTGGAGTGAACCAAGGGCTATATCTGTTCTTGGTTCTGCATTTTTTGAACGGAGCATGCTTGTCTAATATGGTGAGGAAGTAACTTTAAAGAATGACCAGGCATCCTCAACTGACGGGATGAGGTCAATATCCTTCCAGGGTACCCGGGCCAGGTCGATTAGAAAGGCCTGCTCGCAGAAGTGTTTTAGGGAGCGTTTGACAGTGATGAGGGGTGGTCGTTTGACCGCGGACCCGTGGCGGATACAGGCAATGAGGCAGTGATCGCTGAGATCTTGATTGAAGACAGCAGAGGTGTATTTGGAGGGCAGGTTGGTCAGGATAATGTCTATTAGGGTGCCCATGTTTACGGATTTAGGGTTGTACCTGGTGGGTTCCTTGATGATTTGTGTGAGATTGAGGGCATCAAGCTTGGATTGTAGGACTGCCGGGGTGTTAAGCATATCCAGTTTAGGTCACCTAACAGAACAAACTCTGAACCAGGAGGCCAGTTGAGAACCAGTTCTCATTTACAACTGCGACCTGGCCAAGATAAAGCATAGCAGTGCGACAAAAACAACAACACAGAGTTACAAATAAACGTACAGTCAATAACGCAAAAGAAAATACAAATAGAAAGATCTATGTACAGTGTGTGCAAATGTGGAAGAGTAGGGAGGTAGGAGGTAGGCAATAAATAGGCCTTAGAGGCAAAAATAATTACAATTTAGCATTAATACTGGAGTGATATATGTGCAGATGATGATGTGCAAGTAGAGATACTGGGGTGCAAAAGAGCAAGAGGGTAGGTAATAATATGGGGATGAGGTAGTCGGGTGTGCTATTTACAGATTGGCTGTGTAAAGGTACAGTGATCGGGAACCTGCTCTGACAGCTGATGCTTAAAGTTAGAGAGGGAGATATAAGACTCCAGCTTCAGAGATTTTTGCAATTCCTTCCAATCATTGGCAGCAGAGAACTGGAACGAGAGGCGGCCAAAGGAAGTGTTGGCTTTGGTGATGACCAGTGAAATATACCTGCTGGAGCGCGTGCTACGGGTGGGTGTTGCTATGGTGACCTGTGAGCTGAGATAAGGCGGGGCTAACCTAGAAAAGACTTATAGATGACCTGGAGCCAGTGGGTTTGGCGACGAATATGTAGTGAGGGCCAGCCAACAAGAGCATAGAGGTCGCAGGTGGTGGGTAGTATATGGGGCTTTGGTGATAAAACGGATGGCACTGTGATAGACTACATCCAGTTTGCTGAGTAGAGTGTTGGAGGCTATTTTGTAAATGACATCGCCGAAGTCAAGGATCGGTAGGATAGTCAGTTTTACAAGGGTATGTTTGGCGGCATGAGTGAAGGAGGCTTTGTTGTCAAATAGTCATTTTGGATTGGGGATGCTTAATGTGAGTCTGGAAGGAGAGTTTACAGTCTAACCAGACACCTAGGTATTTGTAGTTGTCCACATATTCTAGGTCAGAACCGGCCAGAGTAGTGATGCTAGTAAGGCAGGAGGGTGCGGGCAGCAATCGGTTGAAGAGCATGCACTTAGTTTTACTAGAATTTAAAAGCAGTTGGAGGCCACGGAAGGAGTGTTGTATGGCATTGAAGCTCGTTTGGAGGTTTGTTAACACAGTGTCCAAAGAAGGGCCAGATGTATACAGAATGGTGTCGTCTGCGTAGAGGTGGATCAGAGAATCACCAGCAGCAAGAGCGACATCAATGATATATACAGAGAAAAGAGTCGGCCTGAGAATTGAACCCTGTGGCACCCCCATAGAGACTGCCAGAGGTCCGGACAACAGGCCCTCCGATTTGACACACTGAACTCTATCTGAGAAGTAGTTTGTGAACCAGGTGAGGCAGTCATTTGAGAAGCCAAGGCTATTGAGTCTGCCGATAAGAATGCGGTGATTGACAGAGTCGAAAGCCTTGGCCAGGTCGATGAAGACGGCTGCACAGACCTGTCTTTTATCGATGGCGGTTATGATATCGTTTAGGACCTTGAGCGTGGCTGAGGTGCACCCATGACCAGCTCGGAAACCAGATTGCATAGTGGAGAAGGTACGGTGGGATTCGAAATGGTCGGTGATCTGTTTATTAACTTGGCTTTCGAAGATTTTAGAATGGATATAGGTCTATAACAGTTTGGGTCTAGAGTGTCTCCCCCTTTGAAGAGGGGGATGACCGCAGCAGCTTTCCAATATTTGGGGATCTCAGACGATACAAAAGAGAGGTTGAATAGGCTAGTAACAGGGGTTGCAACAATTTTGGTGGATAATTTTAGAAAGAGAGGGCCCTAGGGCTTGCCCTGCATAAATGTGTGGAATTGGGATGGATTGAATGACAGACACTACTTCTTATCCCTTTTCAATGCATTTGTCAATTAGTTTTTTCATGAATGAGTTATCAGGAGCACCTGAGAATACATTTCTCCCTTCAAAAACAGACATTGTGTAGCCCAGCTTGAGAAGCCAAGAGTGGGATATTAGCATCTACAGAAGAATACAAATTTGTGGAACGACTGATAGCACCTTCACGAGTTTCCTTTCCCCCTAAACATGATGGTCCTTCCCCATTTGGCTGGACTCCTCCATCAGGTGAAGCTTGACACCTTATGCTATCCTTTGTTTTAAGGCAAATGGAGAGCAATGGTTTGGTTCTCACACTGATTCAACTTCTGCTTCAAATACCTTACTACATTTAAATTTGTTGTTCGAGTTGTTTTACGCTTCTAATGTTCTGTACATAATTTATCTGCCAACACTTAGTCGTTTATAGTCTCATATACACATCTCTCATAGGCCTTTTCTCAATTGGATTTGCTGAACTCCTGTGTCCTCTCTCGCCTCCTTGTGAAAAAAGTCAAAGATAATGAAGGAGGGGTGGCGAGTAGAGGGAAGGTGTATGGAGATGTGCTTGTTTGAAATGAAACGGTCCTTCTCCACTGCACGTCATCAGGCAAATTAAGTTTACAGGGGTGTAATCCCAAAAGAAATGTGTAAAGTGCTAAAAACACATTTAGCTGTTGTGCTAGACATTTTATAGATCGTTTTTAAATGTTTGCATGCTTTTCTCCTCTGAGAAGGAAATATCTGATTCAAATGGGGTGTGGCAGATTTCAAAACTCTTCCGCAAAGAACTCCGGTAGGTTACACAGAACTCGGTAGGATACACATGACTATCCTCGATGAAAGTGGCTATCGAGGAGGACCGGACACTCTTCCATTAGCCTATAAACAAATTAACACTCTCCTCGACCATGTCAGTCTCCACGTCATGGAGGAGAGAGGAAAGAGGACAGACTTTTTCTCAAATGAGACCATAGTCTCAGCAAACACACCTTGGGTATCAGGTGCTATTTACTTTATGGTTGATTAACCTCAATTCAATATTTTTCCTATTTTTCTCACCCCCTTTAGCCGAACATTTTATAGAGGTGCCTCTTGCTTTACCATACATGACCTGTCGCTCCCGAATGCACAATGTTCCTGTCTACACTTACCTCACCCATGGCAGCCGCAAGACAAGGTTGAAGGGGACATCTGGGTGAGTGAGACAGAATTTCTAGGGTTCTTCTGTCAAAGCATTGTTGAAACTTCTACAGAATTGCATATCAGTAAGTATGACTGGCTGGAAACCAGAGTAGAAGTATAAGAGCTGTTGTATTTATCTAGCAACAACTTTGGGTTGAATGTTATGTTTTCCTGTCACTGTGCAGTTGTTTCCCCCTGATTAATGCTGCTACTTTTGTGTCTCCTGTCAGGCTTTTGAGAAGGATGTTAAGGAGTACCTGCAACAGCTTACTGGCAAAGACCTGCCAACCCAGGTCAATGAAGTGACCATGACAATTCGAGTCAAAGGTCACTTTGATACAGCGCTGAAGGAGTTGCTGGTGAAGAAGGGATTCTAAGTGGACCTTTGGCGAGGAGGTAAACTGTCGCAGAACAGTTGTCAAAGAAAAATAGTGCTTACTTTTCTATATGCACCCAACATTTTGAAATGAGTGGATAAATAAGAGACAGTTGTTTATTTATGTCCATGTCAATTATATTTGTTTGTATGTAACACCTTACGCTCAAATGACAAGAGTTCTTCAAATTTGAATCATTAAATGGCCAATTGCTATGGGGGATGTCTGCTTTATTTAAAACAAATGTTTTTATATCCACAGGAACAATATCAGTTGTAAGTTTGATATGTGATTCATGTATTCATTGCTGTAAAATAATACCACAGCTTATCAGTGGAGGTTCCTCAGATGAGGAAGAGGAGGACCATCCTCAGTGAATTTCATAAAAATGAAATTGTAAAATATTTAAAGTTATAATTTTTAGATAAAACTATACTAAGAATATTCACGTCACCAAATAATTGATTAAAACACTGTTTTGCAATGAAGGTCTACAGTAGCCTCAACAGCACTAGGGTAGGATAGCACCATGGTGTAGCCGGAGGACAGCTAGCTTCCGTCCTCCTCTGGGTACATTGACTCCAATACAAAACCTAGGAGACTCATGGTTCCACCCCCTTCCATAGACTTACATAGTAATTATGACAACTTCCAGAGGATGTCCTCCAACCTATCAGAGCTCTTGCAGCATGAACTGACATGTTGTCCACCCTATCAAAGGGTCAAATAATTAATTTAGTACTGGAAGCATAAGCTACAGCTAGCTAGCTAGCACTGCAGTGCAGTGCATCAAATGTGGCGAGTAGTTGACTCGAAAAGAGAAAGACAATAGTTGAACAGTTTTGAACAAATACATTTCTTCTAAAATGAAGGAGCCGCAAGAGAGAGATTTAGTTTAAAAAAATGTAGTTTCATTTTCACTTACTTAGCTAGCAAATGCAGCTAGCTAGTTTAGCCTATTCAAACACCCTGCTCAAACAAATGGATGCTATGTTAGCTAGCTGGCTATGACTATCCAACACAACACTGAAACTCTTCCAAGTCAGGGTAAGCTTTTGGTTTTACAAATGTATTACCACCAGGGCCTGCGGGTGTAAGTGCTAACTAAACTGCTTACTGACTGTGCACAGTCACTAACTCATTAGTTCTATTAGCTATGTTGACTATGACGTTACTTTAGCTAATATGGTGACAACGGTATAGGCTGTGTATAGCGGTTAAGATATGGTTTGGAAAGTTTTATTTGCCTGGTCACATACAGCTGATGTGTTGTGCATTAAAGTCCACAAGCGAAGGGAAAAGGTGAGAGGAGGAGAGCGCATAGATGCGAGAAGGAATACAACGTGGCTGCTATGATAGTGAGCTGGGTTTACGCGTGATAAGGGGTGTATTCATTCTGCCAATTCTGTAGAAAAATAAATGGAACGAAACGGGGATAAACCTACCTGAATTTGTCCATTAGAAACTTGTTTGCAACTGTTGGACTAATGATTACACCCTAGATCAGCTAGATGCAGGCAAGAGTGTGCAAGGTGGTATTGAATGTGTCACTGTTTACCCATGTGTTCGTCTGTCTCCTGAAATGTTTCTCTTGACCTGTGTGTACCTACGTTGTAAACTTTCATTCATAGGCTAGGTTTTAGCAACCTCATGCAGTAGCCTAAAACTATCACTTTTACATTGTACTGGGTGAATGGCATATGAATGACAGTCATCCAATATGCTGTAATAGAGATAAGGCCATGCTCATAAAGAAAAACGGCACCGACCGCCAGTGGTTTCATTATCCAGTTTCTATGGCCGTCACTAGTTACCACAGCCACAAAGTCATACACCCCGCCTATTTTTACAATTTATCTTCTTAAAATGTGATTTGAAACCTAACCCTAGCGTTAACCATATTGCTAATCTTATGTCTAACCATAACATTAAATTAAGACCAAAAATAATTGTTATGTTTTCATACATTTTTACGATATAGCCCATCTTTTACTTTCTGGCTGTGGTAACTAATGGAAACTATCTTCCGTGTCTGGCAGTTATTTGTTTTTGCGAGCGTTTTACGACGGGGAGACGTCATCCAATAGCGACAAGCTCAGAAACCATTTACGGCAGAAGTTTTACCAACGTTTAGTCCGAAATAGTTAGTAGCACATGTTGCGTTCTTTGATAGTTTTAGGCTGATTAAATGCCGAAGAAATTGTAATTACTGTACTACATATTGAAGTATTGGGATTTACATGGGTCTGACGACGTACCGAGAAGGCTTCTAAAGGTACGGCCATAGTAGTGAAACAAGTTATAATATATCTTACATTCAATTCTGTAAGTGGACTCGAGTTGTAAAATCTGTCTTTCCTTTCAGGCAAATTGGACGTTCATCGTTTCACTCAACAGAATTACATCAGCATGCAATGAGAAGTAGAAACTAATTAGCCCACCCAAAATCATGAATCCAATACTTAGACAGAGAATCCCTCCATCTGTGCGGAAGTTGTTGACTGACATTGGACCAAGGGATGAGCACCACTGCAGTGAATGGACTGACACAGAGCCTGAGACTGTCACTAGAGATGGAATTGAGCTTCCTGCCAGAGGAACCACCAATAGCAGTGGATTTCTGACACCAGCTACTGGGAAAGAGGATGGAGATGCAGACCATATAGATGCCACAACACAAAGCAAAGTGTGTGGGCTGTGCTTATGCAAACCTTCTTACTACACCTGTCCACGATGCAATGTACCTTACTGTGGCCTGGAATGCTACCGGAGTACAAATCATTCTGTGTGCTCAGAGGAATTTTATAAGGAGTCTGTGTTACAGGAGCTGAAAGATATTGGAGAAACAGAGTGTGAGGGGAGGAAGAAGATGCAGGATATTCTGCTAAGGCTGAGACATATGGCAGATGGGGCAGAAGGAGGGATGGAGGGTGTTTTAAAGACCGTTGAGGAGGAGATGGGAGGTAGTGAGGAGACAAAGGAAAGAGCACAGGTTTTAGACCTCCTCTCCAAGTTAGCAGAGATTCAATCATCTGGGGAAGGGAATGTGGAGGAGATTGAGGAGATTTTAAACAAACTCAAAGAGTTAGGAGACAAGGATGAAGAAGCAGGGCAGGTGGTTTCTGCAAATGTTGGAGACGTCGATGAGGGGGTTGAAGGCGCCGAGGAGCTAGACTTGGCTGACAGGCTCTCGGGGCTGGATATCGATGCTCTCTCTGAGGAGGCATTGTGGGACCTGTTGAGCAGCCAGGAGAAGGAGAAGTTTAGGAGTCTGGTGAAGGGTGGCGCTGTAGGAGCTCTGGTCCCCCTGTGGAGACCCTGGTGGGAGCAGCACGAGGAGGGGGAAAAATCTCTGATGGAGGTATTGAAGGAGGAGATGGGCGAGCCAGGAGATGATGCAGCAGGACAGGGAGGGAGCACGACAAGAGAAACAGTGAAGACAAATAAAGGACAGGGGGGGAGTCTGCAGAAGGAAGAAGGGGCAGGTTTATCCAGTTGTGAAATAAGAGAGGCAGAAAGTCAAGTTGTGGTCATTGCGGATAATGAAGTCAAGGATTCTGGGAAAAGACTTGAGAGTGTGGGTAAATCAGGGAAGGAGCAGGGACAGAGAAAGGGTAAGGGAAAATACAGAAAAGAGGCGAGCAAGGCTAAGGGACCAAAATCAACCCCTGGTGTGCCTCCAATCAATGTCAAAATCCCACCTCTGAGCTCCTTGTCATCCCATCCATCCCCTCTTGTTCGCCATGGCTTGGTCGATGCACTGTTTGGCTACACCTTCGCCCTACGCCTGTTCAATGGTGACATCGAGTCAAACGTAACTCAGGAGTTTTGTCAAATGGTTCTCACTGTGTCCGAGGCCCTAAGCTCAGGCAGGGTGTTCAGCTCCCTTCAGGAGACCCTTGAGGGAGGGGAGGCAGCCATTTTGGCCGGGGGCTACTTTGACCGAGAGGACCCCAGTTCCCCAGCCAGGGCTGTGGAGGCTGTGGCTCATATTCTGACTGGGAGAAGTAAGCAGGATGTCGTTGGATACTCCTTGGCAGCTTTGAGCCAACTCCGTATGGTGCTATCCCAAGCCAGGGCAGCTCTGCCCAAAGAGGGAGATGAAGGGGACATGAGAAAGAAGTATTTCCTCGCGGGGAAGAAATGTGAGTTCTTTCAAGCTTGGGTGTCTGACAATGCCCAGGAGGTGAGAAGACTGGCTGCTGGGTTATGGAGAGAGCACAGGAAGAGGGAGGATGAGAGGAGTGCTTTGCAGAAGGAGAAGAGAAGAGTTGAAGAAAGCTGGAAGAAGGGAAGAGGGAAAGTGAAGGGTGTGTTGATTGAAGAAATAGATTGAGAACATTTTGGTATTTTATGACAGTTAAGTAAATATGAGTCTCTTTATTATCTTGTTTTCAGGGCAAGCCTGGTATTTGTTTGTATACCATTTTGTAAAAATGTATTCTGACTGCAGTTACCATTGAGACATGTTTATTGTTTTGTTTTTTAATTACAATTCAGCTATGCAATAAAGGTCATGTAAACTAATAAGGCTTACATTTCAGTTATCAATATTAAAGAAATGGGCCTACACTGTCGTTCTAAAAGAAATTGTCCAACATTACCTTAATTTCAATACATGCATAAATTGTCATGATAATTTGAATATACTTCAGATTAGTGCTGTTAGACGTCACAGTTACTGAAATGTGACTACTCTATTCATTTTAAATTGAGTTTAGGGCTGGTTGCCCGGACAGAGATTAAGCCTACTTCTCGACTAAAAAGCACTTTCAATGGAGATTCTCTATTGAGCATGTTTTTTAGTCCAGGACTAGACTTAATCTGTCTGGGAAACCGGCCCATCGTGTCCAATCTTGCGGAAGTATGGCTAGATCAGTACGATAGTGTATCACTGACATTCTATTCCGGAAATGCCACTGGTTATGGACACGTGTGCAGGGTGGCTGCAGAGAGGATCTTATGTATTTTCTAGGTACTTACCATGCCAGGGCCATGAGAAGGTCTCCTAAGTAGTTAGGATGGCGGACGAGGCCCCACCAGCCTGACACCAAAAGGCGCTTCCCCGTTGCTGTGGCAATAGTCTCCAGGTCTACAGTAAGGCACGGGGGAACTTTTTTCAGTTTTGGCAGTCATTTGAGAGAGCTCAGATTACAAATTATTCACACTCCATCTGCTCTTTCTAATGGGCCCAGATTCTACTCTGTGGTGCTTCCTGCCATCCACTGTATTCATATCTGCATTTCGATCCATTATGGAAAATACAATTTGAAACAGACAGTAATAAAGCTGTCGCCAGAGAGAAGACCAAATTCTATCTATCCTCTCAAAACTGTTAAACTGATTTAAGAAAAGTTTATTAACAAAATATGTGTGGATGTTGCCATGCCAGGAGATACCAGAACTCTAATCAACAATTTGAATTCCGACTTGCAACACTGGGATGCATAGGGTCCCGTCTGAATTGGTTCTTCTGGGAGTTGGATTTTCTGAAGATATAATACCCAACACCTAATGCCAGGGAAACAGGAAGAGAAAACCGGAAACAGGAAGAGAAAAATTACAATCCATGAATAAGGGTACATACAATATACCAAATATTCAAATGATTGAAATAAGCATTCACACTGCCCCACCCCACACCTTGAAACTTGACTTACCATCAATGTGACTATAGCTGTGGCTCCTAGAGGACTGAGGGACTGTGGGTGCACCACCAGGAAGGCAGCCTGCAGTATGTGAAAGGAACCCAGGCCAGGTCCCCAAAGGCTAACAAACCCAAAGCCATCATGCACTATGTCCATGGTGGTCAGTACAGCCTCCTGCAATATCACATATTCTCCTTTCAAATGAAACATTATACAGCACTGCAGAAATGTAATGAATTAATTCAGGGCTCAATGATACATTCGTAGTGTACCACCACAAATGAAATTGGCATCATCATCGGAGATCACTCTGCTACCACTGTTATTTTCTGTGGACTGTTCCTGTGGACCGTCCTCCTCTCACCTCCTTCCACAGAGCATCCGTCACGTAGAGCAGCTGGAAGCTGTTGACCAGTATCATGGCCAGGGAGGCGGAGTCCCGTAGCTCCACCTCTTTCATCAGCATCCCAAGGTTAATCACCACCTAATTGGAAGAGAGTATGTTGGATCAGATAAAAAAAATATTTATTAACACAATTACATTTAACTTGATAAAATGTAGTCATCCTTTTCCACTCACCCAGCCAATCAGACCTGGTCTCAGCTCACAAAAGTATTTCAGATCGAAGCTTCCAATCCGTGGGTTCAGCTCTCGTCCCATAAATAAGTCATACAGAGGGTTTCCTGTGTGAGATATAGCAGGCTTGAGCCTATACAGAAAAACCTCTGATACATGTTCATGTATAATTTTGTTAACTATATATTTTCCATTTATTATTTCCCTAATCCTCCACCTTTACCTGTGTTTCCCCCCTGGGCGAGGGCATGGTGAGGGGCCCAGAAGGAGCATAGGTAGAGGGAGAGGAGGAATGACACCCCAATAGCACACACTGCCAGGGGCAACAACAGCTCAAAGAGATACCCCAGGGGCATCCCTAGCCATAGTGGCAATGTCAACAGCACAGCTGTGATGCACAGGGCATGAAAACCTGTAGAGAAAGATAGCACGATAGAAACAGCTAGAAAGGGTGGGAGATCAGAGAGAAAGAGATACAAAAATAAGAATTAGTTGGGAGAGGGAATCATAAAACAAAGAGGTAGAGTTTGGACTAAGTAGCTTACAAAAATATAAATTAGTCTTTGGACCAATGGCATGCATAACTCAAGGTCAAGGACACCTGGCAGTAGATAAAAGGAAAACATAACCAGTTAACTCCTTCCACCCAGATCAATCAAACCTGCCAGAAACTATACACACACAGGGGTAACTGACGATTGACATTGGAACCCACTGCTTAAAAAGCATTACTATAGCGAGCAATAGTAATGGAGTCTTTTTGTGGGCACTAACCCGCCATGGTTCGTTGGGCAATTTAGGAATTTAGTTTTTGAAGGATTTTTCTATAAACGCCAAAAATAAGGTCTGTGGTAAACACAGGTTTAGGTTTAGGAGATCTTATACATATGAGATAATCTTCATCAGATAACGTCACTTTTTGTGAATAGCGGAGGTGCATAAAGATGGCGGCCCCCATGGACGTGTTTAACTATACTGGTGGGGACCAGAAGTCCCCACAAGAATAGTGAACAAAAAACATTTGACCAACTGGGGATATTTTGTTTGTCCCCACAAGGTCAAATGCTATTTCTAGGGGGTTTAGCGTTAAGGTTAGCATTAGTGTTAGAATTAGGGTTAAGGTTAGGAGCTAGGGTTAGATTTTCAGGTTAAGGATAGGGTTAGGGTAAGGTTTAGGGAAAATTGTATTTTGAATGAGATTGAATTGTGTCCCCACAAGGTGAGTTATACAAGACTTTGTGCACTTACCACAAATTCCTTATTTTACTCAGTTCGCCGTATTGTACTTTGCTATCCGTTACTCTTTTCTTGTATGGTGATTAGCAGAGTATACATGATCCCAATTCTAGCTCCAAGACAGCAACAATTTGAAAAAAATTAAATAAATGTAGATTGTGCTGATTTGTTGTCACATTGAACCATATCGCGCTCCGTAGTTTAAAAAAGAATCTGTGATAGTGCTAACACAATGATGTCATAACTTAATTCCGCCATCTTTATGCATGTTTGCCATTTTGAAGCATTTATATACGAATAAAAAAACACATAAAACATAGTCTTCAATATTCATAAAGGTCATGTTTACTGACTGATATTATATCATAGACCAATGTGTTAACCTCAGACCTTATTTTAAGTGTTTATCCAAAAACCCAATTCTTTCTCCATACATTTTCCCCATAGGAATGGCTGAACGAATCAGAGTAACTCAGTTAGGACTACAAGCTGGCGAGCTCTATTGCACCCACCAACCCTACAATATCGTTTATGGGGTACTTGAGTCTCGATCCATCTTTCAGCACCATACCCTCAGACAGCTGCAGGTAAGACAGAGACAAGTATATCAGCCAAATCTGACATGACAACACAGTCAATCGACAAGAACTCAAAGGTATTCCTAATTAATAGCTGGTCTCACCTTCCCAATAGGCAGCAGGTAAAGGAAGATCTGGAGGGTCATCCAGCCCAGTATGAGAACAGGGGCCAAGGGGTACCATAGCTGGGCTGTGGAGGGAAGGACAGGGGGCTACTGGAGCACGCTGGCCACAGGGGAGCGACATACACACAGCAGGTAAAGCACCGTCAGGGGCAGGAAGACAAGGATGCAGGTGGCACCTTCAGGGGAGAAGAAGTGAGGTGAGTTGAGAAGACTGACTGAGAGTGGGTGCGAGATGGGATTGCGCAATATCCCTTTTTAAAGTGAACCTACAAAATTTGTATTATTTTTAATAAAACACACACTATTGGACTCACCCAAAGTCCCTCCAAATTCCCTTTCTGCTTGTGAGGATTTTTGTTTGTTTAGCTTCATGATCTGTCTCCTGTGAGCATTTTAAAAGGAGGACACTGGTAGAGAGCTAAACTAAGCTAAGATACATCTGTATAGGCAGCTCCATTTCGGAGCCTCAATGTATTTGGACTAGTAGACTGTAATGGGTACTGTATTGTTGATGTTGAGAAATAAAACATAACTGAGCCAAAATAGTTTCTCTATAGCGTAATAAGGATACGAGTCGATTGAATTACCAAAGTCATAGACAGGTTATACAACATATATAGGTTATATCACAGCAGAAAAACAATTACATGCGCTTTAATAGATACCAGGAACAGTAAACCGTTTTGCGCTGGACGTAAAACCAACAATATTAAAGGGGTTTTCATCGTAGCATAATTTCTAGCATCACTCACCTGTATTCCTGATGTATGCATACTCCAAACAATAAGCACAGTGCGACCATAAGAACGCGTGCACCGAACCGCCCCAAAATAGCCCCTCTGAACATGTCCCATCTCTAAACCAATTAGATTAAGCCATGGCCATCAGAAGAGCGTGGAGAGGGGAGTGTTAAAACCAATCAAATTTACGCTAGGGCGGTGACCACCTTTATCAAACGGCCAAGAAAAGTGGTCAAATTTCTACTGTACACCTTTTAACTCGACTGCGCGCTTAATGGTTGCGAGAGACGGGACTCATGCTTATGACATTTGAGGAAGTACTGATGTTACACATTTCCAATTATTTCCAATGATTCCAGTCATTGATTCAAACTACGATCCATCAATCAATTATGATAGAAAAATATTTTACTAGGCAAGTCAGTTAACAACAAATTCTTATTTTCAATGACGGTCTAGGAACAGTGGGTTAACAGCCTTGTTCAGGGACAGATTTCTTTGTCTGCTCGGGGATTCGATCTTGCAACCTTCCGGTTACTAGTCCAACGCTCTAACCACTAGGTTACTTGCTGCCCCACTTAGAATACAGACACTTTATATAGCATACTTTACAGGGATGAATACTTGTAACACAATCATTATAATTTAGTCTGCAGAATTAAGTGTGCAAAACAGAGAAGAGAAAGAAAATAATTGAGATCACATGACCTTGAAGGTAGGAGAGGCAACTCAGTACCTCATCTGTTTATGAATGTAACTTTTTTTTATTACACCATATTACTACATTACAATTTTAGTAATTAGCAAACAAATGATTATAGATGCACCCCACCCAAACATCCTAATTTAGACAGGCAGCCCAATTCTGATCTTTTTTCCACTAATTGGTCTTTTGACCAATCACATTTTCACATCCTCTCTCCAGGGGGTTGGTACAAAGTGGATGTTTCCTGTTTTTCAGGGATACAATATTTTTAACCAAAGCTTCCATTTCCCCTGAAAAAACAGATGTGGGAACTCCGTTCAGGCGTCTTTTTACACCTGCCACATTAGGTTATTTCAAATCAGATCTTTTTCAGCGCTGATCCGATTGGTAAAAATACCAATTAAAGATCAGAATTAGTCTGGCTGTCTACATGCAGCAATAGTAAGTAACCTTAATCCTCCTACTGATACCACATTTACATCATGGGAATCCAGTGTGTCCAGCAAAATACCTATTTTTTAAGTCTTCCAGTTCAGTTGACTTCAATGTTCTTTTTAATTTTTTTTTACTCTGTTACACACCATTCAATTTCACCATCGCATTTCACCAGTTCCTCAACCAATGTGACCTCTAGCCTTTAACCTCTCTCACAGATGACCTCGATGACGCTCTGCTCCATGGGAGCGGGGTCCAGGCAACGGTGGGCAGTGCTGCCCACTATCTCATCGAGCAGGAAGTGGACCAGGTTCTCATCGGAGACAAAGCGCCAGAGGTACATCTGCAGGTAGTGGCAGTCCACCTGAATCTGTTGCAGGCCATAACGACCAAAGGTACGCAGGCGGACACACTCCAGGAACGTCTTCAGACTGATCTTTATGATTCCCGTCAACACAGAGACCTGAGAGCAGAGAGATCAAGACAGAAAGAGTTGAGGCAATAAAAAGGCTAATGGAGGGGGGGCAGGGAACCAGAGCTCTGTGTCCAAACCACTCACTACCCACCTTGTTAAACTCCACAGGACTGAATATTTCAACCCGCTCAGAGAAGAGCTTGTGTATGTTACTCAGGAGATTGGTATCCATAGGAGCACTGCAGAGAGACAAAACCGTTCTTAAATCTTTATCCATTGGGGAAGATAGCAATCATCCTAACATTTGACTGACCCTGCCTCTGCCAAACCTCCACACATTGTGATGGGGTGTATATTATGTCATTATAAACATATTGTGTGTTAGGCAACTGTTGTTCAGGTACCTAGGTGTGTAGCTAGGGGCATAGCGGGTTTGCTGCCTCGAACTGCTATAGACGGAGAAGGTCCTTTTGCTGGAGTCACTGCTGTGGGCTTTCCTCACCCCCTCCTCATAGAGAAGACCCACCTGTAGGGCAACACAGGGAGAGAGGGACAGATCAGGGAGTAGTAAAGCTGTTAAGATTCCTAGCACTGATGTTGCTTTTGTCCACTCACAATTATACAGTAATTACAGTTTTCCCACATTGTAAAGCATGTTTACCAAAGGGTTTTAAATAGATAACGGGCCTTACCTGCACATCAATAGAGGTGGTATCCTCCACCACTCTCTTCATCACAGCACGGACATTCCGGGGCTCGATGGTGTTGACCCAGTCTCGTGTCTCCACACTCTTTCTCAGCATCTGGGATATGATCAGGCCCTGAACCTGTCCACAGCAACAGAGAAGGGGTCAGCAGAGAAATAGAAGGACGAGGCCTGAAGTGGCCATTTGCAGCAATAGTCATTTGTTGGTAAGAAGGTGGGAAAATGTGTACCTTGACATAATGGTTCAGTAGCCTCTGTGCTGCCTCTCTGGCCTCTCCACATAAAGCTGTGACTGCAGTTACAGGAGAGTGATGCTGTGAACACAAGAGAAACGAGAGGATATAACAGCATGTGTAGTAGCATGTGATACACATTTCTCATGACTAAAGAGGACTTTTTTTTCTTACATTCCCACCAATTGCTTTCAAGAAATCTTCAGAAGTTCATTGGCACATTTACCTGCACGAGGAACTGTTCGTCTGTGAGGGTGAGGATGTAGGTGATGGTGGAGGTTTCATAGTCCAGGCAGAGGCGTGACAGCAGCAGTAGGAGGGCAGGGGGTGTAGAGCCGCCCCGGTCTCCTGCACTCTCACAGAACTGACGCGAGGACTGGCACACAAACTTAATGAAGTTAACCACCAGGCTCTCACGCACACCGTGGCTACAAAACTCCCCCTGAAGAAAGAGAGAGAGGAGAAAAAGATCCAACCGGGATGTCAATGTTAACATACAGTTAGTTACATAAATGGCATTAAAAATATTATGGGGCCAACTAACTAACCACCAATAGCATGAATATTCATCTAGCTCACCTTGAAGTAAGGCTTGTTGGAGAAGGTGATGTCCTTTGCAGTAAAAAGGTGCACGGATGCCAGGACTGACTTGATCTGATTGAGAATGGAGGCAGACAGAGTGGAGAGGAGCTCTGGCAAGCTGGCCGGAGCATCTTTCCCGGTGGCTGTCCCCCCTAGATGAGACCCACCTCCGGCTGAGCTTCCACCCAGCCGAGGGGCTGCTAGGGCCTGCCTCACGTCTGTCAGGCTGTTCAGGTAGAAGCTCTGCAGGGCTGCCAGGTACTGCTTGATCCTCTCCCTGGCTGCTCGCACTACGATCTCAGTCCCCTGGCTGGGCACAGCAGACCCAGGCAGCAGTTTGGCCACGGCCTGGAGCCTGCGGTGGAAACGGTCCAGAGCCCGGACCAGGAGAGAGTTGTCCCCAACACTTTTCTCCTCCTGTATCCTCCTCTCAACCAGGGAGAAGTAGCGGGTGGCCAGGGCATCCACAAAAGCATACAACTTGCCAATAGCCATCTGGGGGATGTTTTTGGAGGCCATTTCACCCTCTTGCGGACGGTTGACAAACAACTCTTGGTACGAGGCAATGACCAAGCAAAGGCTGCTGACGAATTCATTGCAACCTCTGTCTATGAATTCCAGAATATCAGTCCTTGAGCTGGGAGAGAGGAAGGGATTTTTTAGAGAGGAGGGGCCAGTGGGAGATCCAGCAGTGGGTTCAACTGACAATCTGCGGGCGGGGCCAGTGTAGGGATCTGTCACTGCTGTGGGTCCAGAGGACAATGGTGGTCTCAGCTCCGCCTCCAGTCCTAGGAGGTCTGCTTCCAATCGTGACTGGGCGTGACTCAGGAACTTGTCACAGAGTTCCTCTGCCGGCTCATCCAGCTGCAGCAGAAGTTCCACACACTCTGAAAGGTCCTTCGCACTCGAACCTCCATCTCTGCAAACACATGCAACACCAAACAAAGATGAGGCATTCATGCAGTTATAGTGTAGTATTAACCACGTTTCCATCCACAATTTCTATGCGAGTAAAGTCATAACGTACAAAACAAAATCACGACAGCTGTGATGGAAACAGGAAGTTTCGAGTATGGCGACATGGTGGGATCTTTTTGTTAATTACAATTAATTATGTGAGAAGTGGCGGTGGAAACGCCTTTATGCACAAATATTAATATAATAACCATCATATCGAAGTAAACTTGGAGTCATGCGATGATATGGTGTGTGGTCCTCCCACTACGACTCGGGAAATCATGCAGTTTATTAGGCTACAGATGAAATATGTTTTTATGAACTTCATAGGGTGCTGAAAGTGCACGGTGACGAGCTTGATGCTCCTTTCCAATAAATATCGAAGGTCTTATTGACATGATGATCGATGCTTGACTGCCGTTTGACAAATAAAAATATTCTCGCACGTATCCATAATAATCTCATCAACCACACTGTATCTGTGAGCTGTTGACTAGAGCGCATGTGCCAAGACCAGGGAAGGCACATTTGCTATTTAACAAAACCGTTTTTTTTACAAAACTATCGGTAGAGCTGAAAATACGATGGAAACACATTTAACTTTATATTTTTATTTGGTACATGAAAACGAAAGCGAAAAAGTACATTTTGTGTGCACTACGTCATGATTTTTAATCCACAAAAGGTCAATTTGGTGGAAACACACCACTGGTGGGAATATGTGCATATTTTCTTTATGTGAATGGAAACCTAGCTACTGCTATATAATATGAACCAGAAATTAAAATTAAAACACCATTGTTTTGCAACCATACCAAAGTGAATACCAACTGAACGTTTCCTGAGACTCCTACCTGAATTTCTGCCTAAGCTCCTGTGCCAACTTGTCCATGATGGCATGACAGTCATCCTGGATGCCCCTGAAGGAGGGCATGTGGCTGTACTGCTGCAGCACGCAGCGGGCACGGCGATGGGAGCTCACTGCCTGGGCATAGGCCTGCAGCTCCAGGCACTTATTCAGCCTGGCAGGCAGCTCAAACAGGAACTGCAGCTTCCTCAGGAGAGTGTGGACTCCTGGGTGAGGGGTGGGGGGGGGCTGCGTTTAGACAGGCTGCCCAATTCAGATATTTTTCCCACTAATTGGTCTTTTCACCAATCACATTTTTTTCAGAGCTGATCTGATGGTCAAGTGACCAGTTCGTGAAAAAAATATCAGAATTGGGCTGCCTGTCTTAACACCGTAGTAGACAATAATGTGTATAAACCCTGGATGACTGACAGAGGGCGCTGTATTGAAGACACTGCCCAGCCATCTTGGTACTCGTCCTCCATTGTAAAGCTATAAAAATGCATTTATTAATGTCTACATTCGTTATTGACACGTTTACTCTATTACAGACAGCTAAATGCATACTTTAATGATATTATGTGAGCTAAACATAAAAATAAACATTTAAAATGTATATAAAAACATTTTCCTTCAAGTATTTTTTATTTTTTGTACTATTGTTACCATCCCCACTTCAATAAAAATTACTTAAATACATGTACTTTTGTCCTTAAAACATTTAATTGAAATACTGTAGAGTTCCATTCATTCCTATGGAGGACTGCTCCTACTGGGGAGTGCCAATATGGCCAACCGATGGCTTCAAAGCCTCAATGGCCAATACATAGCATCAGCAATCTAGGGTTTATATACATAATTAGTAGTAGCGTATTATGAAGTGGTTCACAGTCCACACAAGTAGTCTTACAATGATAGATATATGACCAAGAAATACGATTTGTTTATCTAGTTTTCATTTCAGGCGGTTGAGGCGTCACCTCGGGTTTCATTACCAACCTGACAGTTTGGTGATCTGTGCATGCTGGTCCTGAAGGGTCCCACTGATGCGTGCACTGAAATCTGTGATAGAAGCCATGTTGGTAGAGAGACAGTCCATTTCATCCTCCATCTTCTTAAAATCATTCTTCATTTTTCTGATTGTGTCTAGTAGGAGAAGATGAGGACATTCATTAATTCATCACATGGTATACAGTATGTGCACAGAACAGAGTGAGACCAACATGATCCAATTCAACAACATGATGTCCAACGCATTGCATACACTATCACCTATTGTCTTACCTGTGGCAGAGATGAACTTGTTGTAGTTCTCATACACCAATGTCTGCATGTCACTGTCCAAGGAGCGGATCTGCTTCACCATGCAGCTCTCCTGGTCCATCAGCTCTCCGAGGGAACATTCTCTCCTGAGCTGCAGACACCAATAGGACTCAAAGGTCAGTTTTGAAGACAACAGACAGCTACTGTACTACCTGGATGACACCAATCATTTCTATATACACTAGATGACAGGTGTTTTGTAGCCTCTATCTTGGCACTCCCTCACCATTGTAAAACATATTTAGGAAGCTATATAAATGTATTTATTAATATCTACATTTGCTTTTGCCACGTTTATTCTATTACAGACACCTTAATGCATACTTTTAAATGATACTATACAAATTAAATATACATTTACACTACCGTTCAAAAGTTTGGGGTCACTTAGAAATGTCCTTGTTTTTGAAAGAAAAGCAATTATTTTGTCCATAAAAATAACATAAAATTGATCAGATATACAGTGTAGACATTGTTAATGTTGTAAATGACTATTGTAGCTGGAAACGGCTGATTTTTAATGGAATATCTACATAGGCGTGCTGAGGCCCATTATCAGCAACCATCACTCCTGTGTTCCAATGGCATGTTGTGTTAGCTATTCCAAGTTTATAATTTTTAAGGGCTAATTGACCATTAGAAAACCCTTTTGCAATTATGTTAGCACAGCTGAAAACTGTTGTTCTGACTAAAGAAGCAATAAAACTGTCCTTCTTTAGACTAGTTGAGTATCTGGAGCATCAGCATTTGTGGGTTCGATTACAGGCTCAAAATGGCCAGAAACAAAGACCTTTCTTCTGAAACTCGTCAGTCTATTCTTGTTCTGAGAAATGAACGCTATTCCATGCGAGAAATTGTCAAGAAACTGAAGATCTTGTACAATGCTGTGTACTACTCCCTTCACAGAACAGCGCAAACTGGCTCTAACCAGAATAGAAAGCGGAGCGGGAGGCCCCGGTGCACAAATGAGCAAGGGGACAAGTACATTAGAGTGTCTAGTTTGAGAAACAGACGCCTCACAAGTCCTCAACTAGCAGCTTCATTAAATAGTATCCGCAAAACACCAGTCTCAACGTCAACAGTGAAGAGGCGACTCCGGGATGCTGGCCTTCTAGGCAGAGTTCCTCTGTCCAGTGTCTGTGTTCTTTTTCCCATCTTAATCTTTTCTTTTTACTGGCTAGTCTGAGATATGGCTTTTTCTTTGCAAATCTGCCTAGAAGGCCAGCATCCCGGAGTCGCCTCTTCACTGTTGACGTTGAGACTGGTGTTTTGCTGATGCTTTAGATACTCAACTAGTCTAAAGAATTACAGTTTTATTGCTTCTTTAATCAGAACAACAGTTTTCAGCTGTGCTAACATAATTGCAAAAGGGTTTTCTAATGATCAATTAGCCTTTTAAAATGATAAACTTGGATTAGTTAACACAACGTACCATTGGAACACAGGAGTGATGGTTGCTGATATTGGGCCTCTGTATGCCTATATTCCATCATATTCCATAAAAAATCAGCTGTTTCCAGCTACAATAGTAATTTACAACATTAACAATGTCTACACTGTATTGCTGATCAATTTGATGTTATTTTAATGGAGAGAAATGTGATTTTCTTTCAAAACAACATTTCTAAGTGACCCCAAACTTTTGAATGGTAGTGTATATACAAACAAAGTATCATTTTTGGAAAGTTCATATCTTTCTGTGTCCACTACACCAAAAAAATGCTTAAATACATGTAATTTTTATAATACATTTAATTAAAAATAATGTAGAATTATATTCTTTCCTATGGAGTACTGCATCTTCTGGGGAGTGCCAATATGGCCGACCGGTGCCTTCGAAGACTGTCATTGGCCAATACATTGCGTCAGCAATCCAGGGTCTTGTTTATATACACCACTTGGTGACACCAATGACAGACAAGCAGTTGGCTCCCTCGTACGGTAAAATAATAGCAATCCTTTGCCACTGTAAAAGCACGTTTTGCCTTTCACTTATTGTCTTATGGTCAGTGAATAGCGAGCTATATATGTCGCATCCAGACACAGAAACTGGATTTTACCTTATTGAGATAAACCTCAGGATCGAAATGCGGCCCGTTGATATCGCAAGGATCCATGGACTCAGCTTGATCCACGGTCTTTCCTTCCTCGTTCAGCCCATAGTAGAGCTTCAACATACCGTGCACTCTGCGCTTCCGCGCTGGGTCGGAGTCAGGTGGGGTGGTGCCCGGAGGCGTAGCATTAATATCCCCGTCCATTTTGACCGAATATCTGCGAAACAAACCAAATAATAGCTAGCTTAATACAACTGACAGCCACCTAAACAGACAACCAGCTATGTTACCCGACACTACCAAACCTGCAAGAGAATTACCGTACTGTCATGACGAGATGCTTGTAAAACACGAGCCAGTAGGTGGCAGCAAGGACTCAAGGAACACAAAATCAAGACATTAAGGCCCTGATATGGACAAACGTTTTTATTGTAAAAATGAACAAAAAAAAGTTTCAAATAAAAATATAAAATTTAAGTTTCACCGTTTTGTCAAAACAGTATAAAGCTGAATAAAAAGGTTTAATGGGTTTGACTAAACCTACAGCCACTTGTTTAGTTTGGTAGTGCACATTATAGAAATTACAAAGAAAACTGAAGTTAAAGGGTTTGATATATTTGACTGTCTCAATGTGTACACACGAGGTCATGTAAATTTATAGCAAAACGAGCAGATAAAAAGGAATATAGCAACATTCTGGTGATCATGTTTAACAGACAAACAAGCCAACACAAATACCAGGTTAGTCTCTCAATACCAAATTAATACTGAAACAAAAGGCACTTGGTCGAGACTGCATTGTAAATGAATAAGGCTTCAAATGACCCAATGCCTAATTTGTGTGAGAAAGACAGAGATCGGTGTATGAGAGTCAAAAGGTATTACTCCAATAATATCAATAATTACCAAATGTAAAAACCACAGTATTTTAGATATCAACAGTGCAGTCTAAGATAGTCATGCGCACATAAAAGCAAGAGTACACTACAATTGATTTAAAATAGAGAGCTTGACTTAGGAACAATGAATTAGACCATTTTGTTGTTCTGATTCTTTTGTAGGTTTGCATAATTGACTATCAGTTATAACAGTAGAAACCACATTCTTCAGTTTGTATTAACACTAAATTGCATCAGAGATATACAGTAGAATCGCTCCTCTCATACTGACACACTGAGGAGATGCCAGCAGGAAACATCCTCTTCTTAAATGGACAGCACCTAAGTCAAACTGCCCTTGCATGTTGTACAATATAACAATAACAAAAAGTGAAATCTAAAACCACTTGGAAAAGGGTGCAGTCTGGAATATGGTTGACCTTGTGATTTCTGGGAGGACACAGATTCAGTCTCATGGTCATCATGGACTATGTTTAGCACAGAGCAGCATAGACTACTGCAGGAAACATGTTTGTTTTGGTACAAAGACTGAGGTTTGAGCAATATATAAATGCAGAGCCTTCAATATCGCCCTCCTTTTAGACAATACCCCATGCTGTTTGGGTTCCCAAGAGTGTTGCATACGTCTCAATGGGCGATACTGTACGTAGTCATAGTAGATCAATTCCATCTGAGGGAGAACAGTAAAAAGATCCCTTATCACAAGGGTAAAGATACAAAGTGGTGCAACTGAATGTTACTATTACTCCACAGTTTCATATTAAAACTACCAATAGGTAGCCGGTTCAACTTGACCTGTGAAGCAACACTCAACATCACCTAAAGAATGTCAATATTCTCATCCAACTTCATATACACACAATTATGCATAAATATTTATTCACACTTAAATCCCCACTCTTGGTCCATTGTGTTTCCGCAAACAAGATATATGCAAGGAGTTGGCGTTTCTTTCTTTCTCCTCTCAATCTTAACATGCATGTTCATTTTTAGTCTCCAGTTAGCATTGAGCAGTGCCTATACTGGAGATGGAGGATCACCGTTGCTCCAAACTCTCTTGCACCTGTACTGCGGAATATGTTGGTGGCTGTGCCTGCCTGGTGAAGAAGGAAGCAGCCCTCTTTGGCTTCAGACGTTTGATTTCTTTACCTGCCGGATCAACAAATACATTTAACAGTTAGTTTTACAACCTTACCTGATATCTAACAAGTGAAACTTACACTACCTGGCCAAAAGAATGTGGACACCTGCTCATCAAATATCTCATTCCAAAATCATTGGCATTAATATGGAGTTGGTCCCCCCCCTTTGCTGCCATAACAGCCCCCACTCGTCTTGGAAGGCTTTCCACTAGACGTTGGAACATTGCTGCGGGGACTTGCTTCCATTCAGCCACAAGGGCATGAGTGAGGTTTGGGCACTGACATTGGGCGATTAGGCCTGGTTCACAGTCGGCGTTCCAATTCATCCCAAAGGTGTTCGATGGAGTTGAGGTAAGCGCTCTGTGCAGTCCAGTCCTTCTACATCGATCTTGACAAACCATTTCTGTATAGACCTCCCTTTGTGCACGTGGGCAATTAAGAAAACAAATACATATAAATAATGCTGAAACAGGAAAGGGACTTCCCCAAACTGTTGCCACAAAATTGGAAGCACAGAATCGTCATAGTTCCAGTGAAAGGGGAATCTTAACGCTAACGGGCCTAGCCTGAAACATGGAAAACAGCCCCAGACCATTATTACACATCCACCAAACTTTACAGTTAACGTTCTCCTGGCATCCGCGAAGCCCAGATTCATCCGCCGGACTGCCAGATGGTGAAGCGCGATTCATCACTCCAGAGAACGCGTTTCTACTGCTCCAGAGTCCAATGGCGGCGAGCTTTATACCACTCCAGCCGACGCTTGGCATTGCGCATGGTGATCTTAGGCTTGTGTGCGGCTGCTTGGCCATGGAAACCCATTTCATGAAGCTCCCGGTGAGCAGTTATTGTGTTGACGTTGCTTCCAGAGGCAGTTTGGAACTCGGTAGTAATTGTTGCAACTGATGAGACGTTTTTTTACGCGCTTCAGGACTCGGCGGTCCCGTTCTGTGAATTTGTGTGGCCTACCACTCCGTGGCTGAGCCGTTGTTGCTCCTAGACGTTTCCACTTCACAATAACAGCACTTAGTTGACTGGTGCAGCTCTAGCAGGGCAGAAATTTGATGAACTGACTTGTTGGAAAGGTCGTATCCTATGACGGTGCCACATTGAAAGTCACTGAGCTCTTCAGTACGGGCCATTCTACTGCCCATGTTTGTCTATGGAGATTGCATGTCTGTGTGCTCGATTTTATACATCGGTCAGCAACGGTGTGGCTGAAATGGCCAAATCCACTCATTTCAAGGGGTGTCCACATACTTTGTGCATATGGATGGTTAATACTGACTAAATGAACGGCATGCATGATTCTCCCTCCCCAGACTAACCGTTGTCCACATAGCTGATGGTGTTCAGTGTATGGACCCGACTGCACACCACACTGTTCTGCCTACGCAGTTTGCCACGGCGACCGTTCCCTTCTCCGCCACTGCCCCCCGCCTGTCCAGCAGGCTGATGGGATGGACCGACATCGCCGT
Source organism: Salvelinus sp. IW2-2015 (assembly GCF_002910315.2). Lineage (NCBI taxonomy): Eukaryota > Metazoa > Chordata > Actinopteri > Salmoniformes > Salmonidae > Salvelinus > Salvelinus sp. IW2-2015. The sequence goes on from NC_036844.1 coordinate 28,386,754, forward strand.
CTGTTTCCGTGGTCGTCCCTCCTTCGGCTGCAGAACGTAGCTCCACACAGAACTCGATAAGGCCGCTCATAAGCTCTGCCTAGAGGTACAAGGAGGGAACAAAGACTAGTAGGAATTCTGGTCACTTCAAGGGAATCTATGACCGCCTACTAAGGAAAAGCACAATGAGAAATAGAAGTTAAGTTTAGGTTTTAATACTTGTTTTGAGTAGATCTTCAGTAACTTGTTGACAGGGGTGCCAGCCTCCTCCCCATCGAATTCGAGCCACAGGATGTGTGAGTCACCCTCCCCTTCAGGATAGCTGTGGTCCCAAGACAGCTCACTGAAGCGCAGGCCTAGGAGCACGTGCTGTCATGGAGTAGGGATGCATCAGAGAGAGAGGCAGAAAGGGAGAGGGTTGGGTCATTCAGTGAAAAGTATTTTTGCATTGATAAAGGATCCCTCTGGTTCATGCCAATACTTAATTCACACAGAATAAAATAGGTAATATTCTTCTTGTTATGGAAAGGAGTTATCATTAATTTTAACTTGACATTATTCCAGGTCTAACCTTCTCTTTGACGTTCATTACATACACCCCCTCCAGACTGATCCCCACATTGACAGCTTTCCGTCCTGCTCTATAAAGAATCCCCTGGGCTGGCTTGTCGATCTCCCCCGAGAAGAAAGCACACCTGCCCAGAAAAAAAATCAAACTCACACTAGTGAGGCGTGATGCAAGTGGCACAAGAAGATAGAAACTGAATGTGTTCCATGCACCATGCAGTTGAGGTCATTTTGTCCAGCTTGTTCCTTACCCGTAGTAAGGCAGAGAGTGGCATGTGCTGAGGTACTGGCGTATACGCTGAGTGGGCTCCAGGGGGGTGCTGCCTGAGGTGCTGATCTTGCGATATTCCTCCAACAGGTTGCGCTCTAGCCCTGCCTGACGGCCCCCTTTCCCCCTCAGGGTAGAGAACAGCCCCCCACCTCCCCCTGAAACATGTACAGGCAGGAAGGATATCAGCTTCTTCTCCCTGAGTGAGTTGGGAGAAGAGGCAATAATCAAGGCATTGAAAAAAATTATTGAGTTATACAGGTATTGAAAATAATTATGAGTTATACAACATAATAACTTCGAGGCAGATGTTCAAATCCCTGGCATAGATTACCTTAAAGCAGCCGTGGCTTTCTGGTCATCCAGACCGATACCCAGCTCCAGAGCAAAAGACAGTGCGCCCAAACCCATCCAGGTCTCAGGGTCACAGGGGAAGCGGCCAGCGAGGATGTTAACCCGTGCCTCATCATAAAGTAGTCTCAACACCCCCTCGTCTTCAATCTAGAGGGAAAGGCCATGCAATGACAGATGGAATATAGGAGGATCCAAACAGAAACAAGGGCATTTGGGTAATTTCCATGTAAAAGGACCCATGAGCACCAACATGTGAAGTTCATAAGAGCATCTCAAATTGAGTGTCAAATGAAAGCTAAGTTATATTTCAGAAATTAAGGCATATACATACTTTTAAACCATTTTCCATTCTAAAATTAAGAATAAGCAATGGCTTTGATTTCTGGTCAAACAAATAGAAAAACAAAACATTCCCAGAAAGGCTTAAAAAGGTATTAGAAATAAATCTAAAACAATGTTGAAGACCCATGCCAACGAATAAACACATAGTTAAAGAAATTGTTCTGCCTTCTGTAAGTTTAAGAAACATTGCGCCTTAAAATTCCATTACCAAAACCCCACATATCTTTAAGATATTTTCTAATTTCTCTCCCTCATGAGGAAGGATAATGAAAGTTCAGAAGTAACAAGTAAAGGCAGACCTATCAATTAGTTAGTGTTTCTACTGATACCAATTTTGTTGATGAATTATTCAGTGATTAAAACTCAATTCCGTTAACGATTTGGTAACGGAATTTCAGCAATTGAATTGGCTATAATGGGAAATCACTAGTAATCAAACCAGTTGTGTTCACAAGCTTGGACAGTAAATAAGAGTATTGTTTAGTACAGTAAAGAAAGAAAAAAAAGCATAGTAATGTACAGTAGAGTAAAGTTCAGAACACTATAACGTACTCTATTGTAATTTACCTTGATGTCTATACTTTTGGGTCAGATTTGGTCCAGTCCAACTAAATTTGGTCTTGTTTAGGGACAGATCTCATTAAAATACTAGCCAGTGTGTAGAATAATACCCAAATATGCAAAGGCGGATATTGCATATTTATACTTTTGTCTACCCATTTAAACGATACATCACCATGAAGAGAAGGACATTCATAACTATAATTATGCATTTATGCAGAAGTTTGTGTGTCGGGGGGCTAGGGTTAGTCTTATATCTGGAGTATTTCTCCTGTCTTATCCGGTGTACTGTGTGAATTTAAGTATGCTCTCTCTAATTCTCTCTCGGAGGACCTGAGCCCTAGGACCATGCCTCAGGACTACCTGGCATGATGACTCGTTGTCCCCAGTCCACCTGGCTGTGCTGCTACTCCAGTTTCAACTGTTCTGCCTGCGGCTATTGAACCCTGACCTGTACACTATGATTACTATTATTTGACCATGCTGGTCATTCATGAACATTTGAACATCTTGGCCATGTTCTGTTATAATCTCCACCCGGCACAGCCAGAAGAGGACTGGCCACCCCTCATAGCCTGGTTCCTTCCTAGGTTTTGGCCTTTCTAGGGAGTTTTTCCTAGCCACCGTGCTTCTACACCTGCATTGCTTGCTGTTTGGGGTTTTAGGCTGGGTTTCTGTACAGCACTTTGAGATATCAGCTGATGTAAGAAGGGCTATATAAAAAAAAATTGATGTTTAGTACAGATCAGGGACTCATGATGAAATTCCATTACCGGGTGTAAATCACCTTCACTTAGACTACTGTAGTTCAATAACCAAAATAGACTTTTTCAAAGTTAATGTTTCATGTCATAGCTGACACCCCATTTGTTATGTAGACATTGTTGAATCTTAATTCAGAGCAGATATTTAACCGTTTTTGGAAAACATGGAAACAAAATAACGGAGGAAGATTTTACCGAAATTCTTTTACCAAACTCAGCATCTACCCAAATGTTCAGTGTAGATTGTTAAAAGTAGTCCTTGTGCCTAGAGTTGTATGGTTTGCATAGCATACATTTTAAGTGAAGAATCTTAGTCTCAGCGCAATTTCCGTTACCGTGGAATTTCCCTTCATCATTCTTGTAACAAACAAACTTGTGTCTGAAGGTTGGTGCTAGAGTACTCGGGTATGTGTCTACGACCAGGAAAGTATAATCTATCCATTTGACAATACAACCTTACTGATATTAAAGGAAAATGTTTTCCCAACAGCTTCATGTAAAGTTTGAGAAAATGGAACAAACAGTACCTGCAGCTCTTTAGACTTGGGATAAAACACATTCCTTCTGTACTGCAGGCTCGGCTCATCTGAAAAAAAAAAAAAAGAATACAGCATGTGGAGGGTATTACAGAACATTTTATATGATGGCAGATGTACAGTTTAGGATTAGTGATGTTGGGTCAGAGTAAACAGGAGGTCAGGTTGACAAAGTAATATGAATTCAGCAGTGGGGATGAATTTTTAACAATTTGGGGGGAAAATAACATGGGAGACAAAATATGAATCTGCTCAAAATACAGAAACAAATACAAAAACGTACAAAACAATATTTAAGAAAGTCATCCCTACACAGAGACACAGGCAGTCTCACCTTGAGATATGTCCTCCTCCGAGGCCTCAGTGAAGCGATACAGAAGGTCCTGCCACTGGCGGCACAGTTTGTAAGGCTGATGCTTCGGCTTTAACTGCAGTTCTGAGAGAGGAGGAAAAGGCAGGATGTAGACAACCAAATGTCATTTATGAAAGGATGAATAAACATTCTCATGGTATAACAAAGATCAAATGATTGGCATGACAAAGCATGCTAATCTTTAACACTATATCCACAAGTTAGACTTGGCCTAGACTAATTTTGCTGTAGTGATCTCTTCCATATTTGACAAACAATGCCAGTCTTCCAACATGACAGAGGTTCAAGAGAGAAGTATACAAATGGGCAGTGTTCCACTTGTGGCCCAAGGGCTCTACAATCTCCACACATACATGAGACAGTGAAACAGACCAGCCACAACACTATTCCTTTGTAATACAAATCAGCCCTCCCCTTGAAAAAAGCAACAAAAATGTCAAATGAATGACAAATGATTCAGTTGTTTATATTAAAATAACAGCACAGCATGTGCAGCACAGCTGTTGAGGGCTAGGGGAGGAGGAAGAGTGGTGCATTACAGAGAGAGCTGTCATTACCGAGCAGAGGAGAGCAGAGCCAGAAGGCAAAGACATCCATTGCTGAATCAGGAATGTGGAGAGCCTCCCGGACACTGTGGCCTAGCTCCTGGACACTCACACAGCCAACCCCCTCCACACACAGGTGTACAGCACTGTCACCCACCAGGTACACAAGCACATCTTGAGCTGTAGGAGAAAACACAGGGAGGGAAGTTGACATAACACTAACACAATCTTGGATCTTCCAAATAAGAAAAACAGAGGGACAAAACAATATTCTATTGTAAACACCAGACTGAAAGAAAGAAGGGAACTGACCGCGGGTGACTGAGGAGGCCACACTTCCCCTCTGTGATTTACCCTCCGATGGTTCTGGAGGAAACCTCCCACACTCATCTCCTTCCATCTGTGGGACACAAATATTAAATACTTTTATTTTGAAGGTTATTTCAGACATTTCAGACGTTACGTTGGTTGCTAGTTGGTAATTATATTCCATATTAAGGATTTGACTTACTCGTCGTTGTTTAGTCGTAAGAAAAGTTACAGCTAACGTTAGCCGCCAGTTTGACAGGCGGGATAGCGACATTTCACATCTAGCACCCTGCGCGAACAGTAGCTATTCGTACACGAGCTATGTTATCTAGTTAGTTACTAGTAGCAAGAAGTCAGCGGTGCGCTAAACCAGTAAGATTAAATTACCTTATTTTACTGACGAGGTGGTATTGACAGTGTATAACAACTTCAACAGTTTACCAGCAAACTGACAACTCTGGGGAACTGCGCCCACCGCGGTCCAGACTCCAATCCGGAAGTGTCGAGCCAGTAAAAACAAGTATTTTATACGTAAACCAAGATAAACCACAGCCTGTCGTTTCCAATTATAACAAATTAGTCATAGTAGGCAGAACAAGCAAGGAGGTGGGCAGAGCCAAGCACGAGCTAGCGAGATCCTATTGGCGTGTTCTACTAGCATATATCTGCACATGTCCATTAGGGACGCGGGAAGAGTCATTCTTTTCCCAACGCGGTTACGCCAAAACCACGCCCCGTTATTTAAAGAGACGTTCTACTACGCTCCCATTGGCTAGTTTGCGTTGTCTCACTCACAGGCAATCAGCGCTGAGACCGTGGCTACTTAACGTTACTAGCTCGGTATTTGAAGTTGTTATATTATCTTTACTAGTCTATTTTCCGGTAAAAGCATATGCGTATTATTCATAATTTCTCAAATATTTACTTTACTACAAATATTTATTTGCTACAGCCATTGAATCTGTCTTTGAGCGTCAAGGGACGTTAATGGCTAGCTCGGTCCACGACGTTATGTTGTTATATTTTTTAATCTTGAAATACAAGGGCAAATGTTATTAATCAGTGACTGAAATTTCACGCTAGGTGATATTCACTTCCGGACTTGGTGAAGGCTCAACGCGTTGTAGAACGCCCCTCTGAATAACGGGGAGTGATTTTGGCTTAACTGCGTTGGGGAAAAGAAAGTCGCGTTAGGAAACCCCTACTCCGTGCAGTGCGCGTGTGCAATAGCTCAATTCGCCTTTGCACAACTTCTAAACAACGCGATTTTTAAAAACTTTTGCAAAGGATAAATCTACAAAACTTTAATCCACTCTTTTCATAACAGATTGTCGTTTTGGGAACAGAAAACTGTATTGAGATGAGAAAATGTGCAGAATGTCGGACAAAATCCATCTCTTTCCATCTTCTCCCACTGATGGCTTCCTCTCACTACCATATTTGGTAGTGAGTGAAAATGGCAAGTAGATGCTTCACATGAGACAATATCTGTCTCATTGTTCTTTGGTAAAAAAAATCATATTTTTGTTGTTGTGCAGCTCAACTTTTATGGTGCATTACCGCCATCTATCGTTCTGGAATTGTAGTTTGTTGCTTAACTATTATTCTGTGTTTAGATATAATTGAGCAATTATGCTAAAACCAGAGACAGTGTGAGCACTGTGTCTAGAGCAGAAGCAATACCATTGAACTCGCCTTATTTATTTAACCGTTATTTTACCAGGTAATTTGACTGAGAACACGTTCTCATTTGCAGCAACGACCTGGGGAATAGTTACAGGGGAGAGGAGGGGGATGAATGAGCCAATTGTAAACTGGGGATTATTAGGTGACCGTGATGGTTGAGGGCCAGATTGGGAATTTAGCCAGGACACCGGGGTTAACACCCCTACTCTTACGATAAGTGCCATGGGATCTTTAATGACCTCAGAGAGTCAGGACACCCGTTTAACGTCCCATCCGAAAGACGGCACCCTACACAGAGCAGTGTCCCCAATCACTGCCCTGGGGCATTGGGATCTTTGTTTAGACCAGAGGAAAGAGTGCCTCCTACTGGCCCTCCAACACCACTTCCAGCAGCACCTGGTCTCCCATCCAGGGACTGACCAGGACCAACCCTGCTTAGCTTCAGAAGCAAGCCAGCAGTGGTATGCAGGGTGGTATGCTGCTGGCATAGGCCTAATATGATAGGGGAACACTGTCTGTCTAGCCTATTCGAAATAAATTAGGGTTATATCGCTACTTGATATAAATATATACATTACGTAAGGGATAATCAACGAGGGCTATGCGTTCTATGGAAAATAATGAACCACGTTGAAGGCGTGTTCCACGACTTTCTAGAGTGGAACTGAACTTCTACGGAGTTGCATTATTTTCCATACAACGCATAGACCCCAGAGTTGATTTAACCATTGCTATAATTTAACACATTTGCCGCCAGAAATGTGTTCATTTGCTGGTAGAAATGTGTTCAACATCCACTGAAGTAGCTAGCTAGCAACTTGACTACATAGCTACAGTAGTTGCCGTGGTAACCAAACAAACAGACTTGCTAGTTTAGCTAACCAAACCCTCAGTCCAAGCTTGCCATTATGAAAATCCAATTCAACAATGGCAGTAATGTTTTCAATTGGACTTTTGCTTTCAAAAGCAGCTCAAACATAGAACATGTAAAAATGAACTATAACCATAGAATTCTACTTGCAAATATACCTGCAATTATAAACTGGGTGGTTTTGAGCCCGGAATGCTGATTGGCTGACAGCCGTGGTATATCAGACTGTATACCACAGGTATGACAAAACATTTATTTTTACTGTTCTAATTATGTTGGTAACCAGTTTATAATAGCAATAAGGCACCTCAGCAGTTTGTGGTATATGACCAATATACCATGGCTAAGTATTCAGTTCTTAGATAATTTATTATAACATGGGGGAGAGGGGGCAAAGGGCAGGTCGAGGACAGGCAGAGGTTCGTAACCAGGTCAGAGTCCGACAGGTACAGGACGGCAGGCAGGCAGAGGTCGGTAATCCAAAACAGCGTCAATAAGGGACAGAATGTCAGGCAGACAGAATGGTCAGAACCAGAAGGACGAGAAAACACGCTAGTAAGACTTGACAAGACGAACTGGCAACAGACCAACAAAAAACACAGGTATAAATACACAGGGGATAATGGAGGAAAATGGGAGACACCTGATGGGGGGTAGAGACAAGCACAAGACGGGTGAAACAGATCAGGGTGTGACACTAAGGGCTTTGCAACAGCCGTTGTATATCAGACCGTATACCATGTGTATGACAAAGCATTTATTTTTACTGCTCTAATTACTTTGGTAACCAGTTTATAATAGCAATAAGGCACCTTAGGGGTTTGTGATATTTGGCCAATATACCACGGCTAAGGGCTGTTTCCAGGCACTCCGCATTGCATTGTGCATAAGAACAGCTCTTAGCCATGGTATATTGGCCATATATAACAAACCCAATCTGGCCTTATTGTTTAAATATACAACGGCTGTCAGCCAATCAGCATTCAGGGCTCGAACAACCCAGTTTATAATTAAGCAATAAGGCCCGAGGGGGGTGTGGTATATGGACAATATACCATGGGTCAGGGCTGTTCTTAAGCACGACGCAATGTGGAGTGCCTGAATACAGCCCTTAGCCGTGGTATATTGGCCAAATATCACAAACCCCTAAGGTGCCTTATTGCTATTATAAACTGGTTACCAATGTAATTAGAGCAGTAAAAATACATGTTTTGTCATACCCGTGGTATACAGTCTGATATACCACAGCTGTCAGCCAATCAGCATTCAGGACTTGAACCACCACCTTTTACTCTTCTAATTACGTGGCTAAACAGTTTGTAATAGCAATAAGGCACCTCTGGGGTTGTGGTATATGGCCAATATACCACGACTAAGGGCTTTATTCAGGCACTCTGCGTTGCGTCGTTCGTTGCATGGACTGCACTTTAAAATATATATATTTATAGCGGACAGTTCACATTTTTACCATAGAAAAATGAATCAAAGACGATTAGCCTTGAGATATAGTACTGTAACGACCCTGGGTTTATAACCGCGGAAATCGACTCTGCCCCTCGAGCATGCTTTTGCGGCACAGTCGATAGCGCGCCGGACTTCGGGCTAGAAGGTCGAGGGTTCGAGACCTGCTCCCTGCCTGTTTCATTACAGTCATACAATAGTGCGGGTCGATCAAGAAAGTATAATGCCCCGATATAACTTGTGTTGGTGTGTATTCTACGATGAGGTAACGCTCAAATCAAGTAAATCTTCCTCTGATCTAGGTCACCAACCAAATTTTCGAGTCGAACCCACTCTTCAAAATATTTGCTTTCAGTCTTTTAAGCGCAAAAAGCAAGGTGGATGTTCGCCCCAATTTTGTATATTATTAACTGGTTTACTGCTCCAGACTGATGGGTGCGTTTATTAATTCTGCACAGGTTGAATAGCAGCATATCACTAGCCATTTACAAGCCATATAAGCAATGCTATATGCTTTAGCGACCTATATTTTCGATCAATGATTTAGAATGGGACTCCAATAGATATCTTGACATTGAACAGTCAACCCTGTGTAGACTCTGCGCCGAGGAAACAGAATCAATAGAATTTGTTTTTTGGTACTGTACTTGCGGTGGCTTGCTTTTGAAGACAGGTAAGTGATAATGTCTGTGTTCAGATGGACCTACAAACAGTAGGCCTACTGTTAAGAGATCTGAAAAACCAAGATCAACCAATGGGAAATATGAATATACTCTTCTGTAAAGTATTTATTTTTAGGGCAATCTAGGTTGAAACGGTACAAATATAGAGGTTCAAGAACCTCGTTAGACATCACAGTAAAATAGAAGGATGTATTGTCAAAGGAAACAGTAAAATGGTAATGTACTGGGAAAGATGGGTTAGTTTGTGGATGATGGGTTAGTTTGTTAGTTTCTGAGGGTTGGAATTAAGATGGCAGTGTACTGTATGTGAGCGAAAATAGCTGTAAGTAGCAGTAAAGGCATATTGTTGTCTGTTAGTCCCCACCCCCAGCCCCCATAAAAACAATAAAAAAAACATATTGACATGCACAAGACTGCAATGATTGCACTCTCAAGCTCAAAGATCACTTTGAGATCCAGAACCATGTGCTGTGAAATCTGTATTGAAGTTCAATGAGTCTACCCACTGGGCACACACTGGTTGAATCAACGTTGTTTACACATCACTTCAATTAAATTATGTTGATCCAACATTGATACATTGAATTGACGTCTGTGCCCACTGGGTAATGTCATCAGAGAAAATTATTAATAATTTTATATTTTCCCCTAAACTGTAAGGGCTATTCATGTATCATCATAAAACAAATGCTGAATTCTGACTAGATGGTTACAAGGTGAGAGATTGTAAACCCAACTACCTTGATTAACCTGGGACTGATAGTTGTACTGTAATTTATCTGTTTTAGTGTGAGCAAGCAACTGAGCAAGCCTACCATGCCGTTTGTGGAATTCATAGCAGGATGCATCTCAGGTAATGTATAGGGGTAACATAGATCTTTGTGTATAAAAACATTTTTGGACATGAATATGGATTGTGAATTTGACTAGGCGTAAATTAATATGTTCTAGGAGCAGTAGGGTTGGCTTTTGGTCATCCAATGGACACAGTGAAGGTACAAGTATTGGACTCACTCAAACTTGATGATTATATCCACTAATTTAGACCAAGGAATCTAAACTTGTTGACAAGTCACATAATATGTATATTATACTCCATATGTAGGTGCGTCTGCAGACCCAGGTTAAATACAAGGGGATTTTTGACTGTGTGGCTAGGACATACACTCGTGAAGGGGTAAGGTTTTGAATACTTTGGTATTATATGACTCATCCCACTGTGCATAGCACGTAATTTCAATGTCGATAATTGGGTGATATTTGGTTGAGACGAACAATGAGATTACATCCTATATTCACCCACTCAAAAAGACAGCCAAAAGTTAGATGAATTTCCAATGTGTTATTACTAGTCTTTCAACCATCTAAAAGCACAACCAAATTCCAATGAAAAAACAATGTCTTCTTTTTGGTTTAGTTTTCACTCAAATGTCTATCACTGCGCTTTCAACCATGCACAGCAAAGTTCAAGTGGGAATACAATGTCAGGATTTTTGTTTTATTTATACAATATATTTAATGTGTTAATGTGTTATCGCTGTGCTTCATCTAATAGCAGAACCAAATGACCTGAATTGCTGTTGAGATTACATTAAAAGTACATAGTGCAGGTGATCTATGCCGTTCGAGATTCTGCACAGATTATTACACAAAGGTGAAGATCTCCACAGACCTGTGACGACCTATGCATGTTATCTTGAACATCCACACTGTAAATTATTACATAAAAATACATGTATAGTTACAGTAACCTCAAAATGTGGCCATGGATATGTTACTCATTTTGAGGTAAAATGTTACATTAGTTTGTAAGATAGCCTTAACGTAGGCTATTTACTGTATTACAAAAGTAATATTAAATTGTATTTGGTTGACAACACAACCAGATATGAACATTTAAAGGAGATCTACTGCTTGGATAGTTCCATCTGTGCAACTGGCTTATGCCCAATCTTTAACTTTTATTTTTGGTTGAGTTGGAGACGTAAATCCAACATATAATTTGTTAACAAGTTAATAGGCTATTTATTGTATTTCAAATATTGAAATGTATTTGGTTACATTTAAAATGTTTACATTTTAGTTATTTAGCAGTGTCACGTTCGTCGTAGTGAGGAGACCAAGGCGCAGCGTAATGTGAATACATTCTTCTTTAATAAAACGAAGAACACTTAAACAAACTAACAAAAACAACAAAATGAACGTGAAGCTATAATAACAGAGTGCTGACATGCAACTACACATAGACAACTACCCACACAGACAGGTGGGAAAAAGTAACCTAAGTATGGTTCTCAATCAGAGCAACGATAGACAGCTGCCTCTGATTGAGAACCACACCCGGCCAAACACACAGAAATACAAATCATAGAAAAAAGAACATAGAATGCCCACCCAAATCACACCCTGACCAAACCAAAATAGAGACATAAAAAGCTCTCTACGGTCAGGGCGTGACAAGCAGAGGCTCTTATCAAGAGCAACTTACAATTAGTGCATTCATCTTAAGAAAGCTAGGTAAGACAACAACATCACAATCGTATCAAGTACATTTTCCCTCAACAAATATTTATCATCAAAGTCAGTGCTAGTGGGAAAAGAGAAGTGCCTTTTAAAAAATAAATAAAATTGGGGGGCGTCGGGGCGCCGTGAGAGTTATTTAAGATACTCTTCAAAGAGGTAGGGTTTCAGATGTTTTCCCCCAAATAGGAAGGGACTCCGCTGTCCTGAGAAATTTGTTCCACCATTGGGGTGCCAGGGCAGAGAAGAGCTTTGACTGGGCTGAGCAGGAGATGTCCTCCCGTAGGGGTGGGAGGGCCAAGAGAACCAAAGTGGAGGAAAGGAGTGCTTGGTTTGTGATGTAGGGTTTGAGCATAGCCTGAAGGTAAGGAAGTGCAGTTCCCCTTGCTGCTCCGTAGGCAAGCACCAGGGCTTCGACTGGAAGCCAGTGAAGTGTGCGGAGGAGTGACATGGGAGAATATTGGTTGAACACCAGGCGGGCTGCAGCATTCTGGATAAGTTGCAGGGGTTTGATGGCACAAGTGTAGAGCCCAGCCAACAGAGAGTTGCAGGAGTCTAGACGGGAGATGACAACTGCCTGGAATAGGACCTGCGCCGCTTCCTGTGTGAGGAACGGTCGGACTCTACAGATGTTGTAGAGCATGAACCTGTAGGAGCGAGTCACTGGTTTGATGTTTGCAGAGAACGACAGGTTGTAGTCCAGTGTCACGCCAAGCTTCTTTGCACTCTGGGAGGGGGACACCGTAGAGTTGTTAACAGTGATGGAGAGGTCTTGGAGCGGGCAGATCTTCCCCTGGAGGAAGAGTAGCTCAGTTTTGTTGAATTTGAGCATGAGGTGGTGGGCTGACATCCAAGCTGAGATGTCTGCCAGGCACACAGAAATGTGTGTCGCCACCTGTGTATCAGAAGGTGGGCAGGTTGTTGGGCGGCTGGACATCACTAGTCACAGGATTTCATCTGGAGAGAGGTGAGAAAGAGCTCAAGGCGTAGGGTAGTTCTGTGTGAGTGGGACTAGTGGACTTAGTAGAGTGAGGAGCGGATGTTATCAACCTTTTTTCAAAGTGGTTGACAAAGTCGTCCACAGAGAGGAAAGGGGGAGGAGGTGGAGGATTAAGGAGGGAGGAAAAAGTGGAGAAAGGTTTCCCAGGGTTGGCGGCAGAAGCTTGACATTTATAGGGACATTTAGAGTGATAGAAAGAGGCTTTAGCAACGGATACAGAGGAGGAGAAGTTACAGAGGAGAGTGTGGAAGGATGATAGGTCCTCCAGAAGTTTATTTTCCTCCATTTCCACTTAGCTGCCCGCAGCCCTGTTCTGTTAGAATGCAGTGAGTCACCCAGCCACATAGCGGGAGGGGAAGGTCAGGCCGGCTGGGAGGTAAGGGGACAGTGAGAGTCAAAGGATGCGGAAAGGGAGGAGAGGAGGGTCGAAGAGGCAGTCAGGAGACAGGTGGGAGAAGGATTTAGCAGATGGAAGAGAGGATAGGATAGAAGAAGAGAGTACCGGGAGAGAGAGAGCAAAGATTGCAGTGGCACATGACCATCTAGGTAGGGGCTGAGTGGTTAGGGTTGAAGGAGAGATGGAGAGAAAAGAAAACAAAGTAGTTATCAGAGACCTGGAGGGGGGTTGTAGTGAGATCAGTAGTCAAACAGCCTCTAGTAAAGATGAGGTCAAGCATATTTTCTGCCTTGTGAGTAGGAGGTGACTGGGAAAGGGTGAGGTCACGAGGAAAGGAGTGGAAAGAAAGAGGTGGAAATACATTTATTGAAGTCCTTGTCGGGAGGTTAAAGTCGCCCAGTACGATGAGTGGTGAGCCGTTGTCATGAAATTAGCTTATCAAGGTGTTAAGCTCATTGGTTGTCAACGCAACCAAATATCAACATTTGAAGGTGATTTATCTTCTGCTTGGATAGTTCCATCTGTGCCACTGTCTGGCTTTAATTCCAGTTTGTTTATGAATTAATAATCAACATGTTGGATATATGTCTCCATCTCAACCAAAAATCTAATTTAAAGATTAGGACTAAATCAAAACAAACTTGAAATGCACTTTAAATAAAGTTTGATTTGATTTAGTCCTATTCTTTAACTAGATTTTTGGTTGAGATAGAGACGTGAATCCAACATATCAATTATCAATTTGAAAACAAACTTGAATTAAAGTCAGTGGCACAGATGGAACTATCCAAGCAGAATATACATCTCCTTCAAATGTTGATATATGCTTGTGTTGACAACCAAACATAAAAAATTTAATATTTATCTGTTTGTTATATATGTAATTACCCCAACCTCTTAATGTTTTGTACACTCAGTGTATTTATTCATCGAATGGTTCTCTCATTGATCGGGTTCCCGCTTTAAATATCTGGGCATTTGGATTGACAAGGATTTAACATATAAAAACATACTTATGAGCTTGTTTAAAAGCTATGTAAGATTACATATCTTCATTGTTGAAGTAAAAAAAAAAATTAAATATCTGGGCATTTGGATTGACAAGGATTTAACGTATAAAAACATACTTATGAGCTTGTTTAAAAGCTATGTAAGATTACATATCTTCATTGTTGAAGTAAAAAAAAAAAGTATTGGTTAACTCTTGAGGTTCCTCGGGTCTCCACCGAATTACAGTACCAGTCAAAAGTTTGGACACACCTACTCATTCAAGGGTTTTTCTAAATGTTTTACTATTTTCTACATTGTAGAATAATAGTGAAGACATCATAACTATGAAATAACACCTATGGAATCATGTAGTAACCAAAAAAGTGTTAAACAAATGTCACGAGAATTTTCAATCACAATGATAATAACTAACAATCAATAGCTTTGACAAATCCCCAAGGTTTGTAAGGCCATGGGTTTAATAATAATTAGGCAAAGACTCAGTACAGTTTATTCACAAGAACATTCTGAAGTCCATAATACAAACACAGTCTTTATAACACACACACAAACAAGTTCAAATCTTAAGCTACGCCTTGCTCAGACAGTCTGTGTTTTTCCACTACACAGATACATTGTTTCTTTAATCTGCAACATGTTTCATAATCTTCTGCAAGCCTAACAGTTTCTCCCCTCCACAGGTGGAGACAGAATGTCCTGTAAAGAACACAGTAGTACAAATTGTCTGTCGATAGCTCCTCTTATCATTTGTTTCCCACTTGCACCCTGCTTACATACTAAAAAGGAGCAAAAGGTCCTTGTTCTAATTCTGACTAAAACTACACACACCCTCAGATTATAGATTTATGATTCTTATAAATTTCATACAATTATATGGTTTCAGGGTGGAATATTTTAATCACTACCATTAAGCATATAATTCCCTTATCAATCCACCCTTAATGACTAAATAATACACACTGATACATCCACCGTCATATGGAATCAAAAAATCAAACAAAACCAAACAAAACCAATACATGTATTTACATCAGATACTCATCATCGACTGCTCTAGGCCTATATCCAATTATAACTTTTCTTTTTAGGATTTGTATTACAATCTTCATTAAAGGAACAGTCTGTCTAAACATTGAAGATAGTCTCATCTAACATTGGCTCCTTGTGGTTAAAAGAAACGGAGCCATCTCCTAGGCCTGGAGGCCTGTATTCGTCATCCCACTGGTCGGAGCTCGGAATCGGTCCATATCTCACCATCTGTTGCATCATCGATCTCTCCAGAGTTCTGGTGATCAAACCTCTCACACATGGGACCAACCAGCATCCACACAACACCAACACACTCATACAGGTGAAAGCAACCCACAATACAGTACGTACAATATTTTTCCATTTCCCAAACATGCTATCGAACCACCCTGTCAGGAAAGTATCCACCCCAGAGTTCTCTGCTAACTCATGAGCTAATGTGGTCAAACCTGCCATGGTCACTGATCCGTCTGGAGCTGTGTTATTAAAAAATAAGCGTACAGCAATGAACCCCAATCATTCTACATACCCCGCCCTTTTCTACCAATAACATATCGAGTGTCAGTCTATTTGAACAGGTCATGAGGGAGGTGGCGGATAATTGGTCAGAGAACCCCTTTACTGCAACCCCGGTTTCATTCATGAATCTCTGTTAATTGTAATAGATGTAATTAATCCAATCCACATTTTTATTTATTGTCAACTACCAAAAGAACGTAGTGGTAAAGTCTTCACCTATTTGATTCATAGCTTTGTATTAATCTTTAACTTCCCTGAGGATGCCAATAGCATCCATCTAGACCATCCTGGTCAAAACTCCTTCTGTGCCTACTTTAGCCTCCTATAACTGGCCTCTGATGACTAACTCGAACTGGTTTGACCAATAACCCCGGGGCGCAAGTTCCTAACCACCCTTTTTGGTAGTTTCTGTCGTATGCGGCCTTTGCTGGTACGAGCCCACCCTACATCAGTTATAGGTGCTGTGAGGTTAAGAATTTTCTCCTGTACTTCCAAACCTAAGTCAGTCACATTAACGATTACCTTTCAGCCATTAAAATCATCTAAGTTCTCGGTGCCATTCTTGTATCTATAACACTGGTACTCATCAGGAGTTAAAGTGAACCGAGGTGGGTTGGCCGAGTACTTCAATCTGGCCAACCCAAACCCTGTAAAGTTATTTGCTTTCCTAGGGAATTGTTTAATGTTTACCTTAAATCCTATATCTTGATCTTCTGTGACTCCTTATTCTGTAAGTCACTCATCAGTGTATTATATAGTTTATCTTATACTTCTTATCAATGACAACGGCATCATATAATTAGTACCAGAAGGTGGTGGATCTGGATGTATCAGAAAGGTTACCAAGACTATGATGCAGCTCAGAGTCCCTACTCTTCCCAAAAACCGCCAACCCTCTCCTGCCCTTAGTCGATCTGCTAGGCACCACCCCATACTCACACCTCTAGGAGCACACACAGTGATGAACGGTTGGGATAGGGATTCTTCGTTAAGGAGGTGACCCCCGGACCCTGTTGATACTCGGTTCTTCTCCTAACTCTCTGTGTGAGCAGCAGTGCTTGTATGTGTACATACCCTTTTGCAGTGGGTAACGTGGACCCAAGTGACTCTCTCAGCTATTCTAATGGCAAAGGCGTGGTTTAACAGAACCTGGTATGGGCCTTCCCAACGGGGCTGCTTCCAGTCTTTTCTCCTCAGGGACTGGATCTACACCCAGTCTCCTGGTTGGATTGAGTGAATCACCTTCTCCTGTAATTCACCTGTTGGACACAAAATCTTGGACATACGGGTTTGGTTAACAAACAGTCTTCTCATGTGTTCTGCTAGTATATCTTCAACTTCTATGTCTACTTGCTCTGGTCCCTAACTCTGGCATTCTATTTGTTCTACCTGATTAGCTAAAATTTACATTTACATTTAAGTCATTTAGGAGACGCTCTTATCCAAAGCGACTTACAAATTGGAAAGTTCATACATATTCATCCTGGTCCCCCCGTGGGGAATGAACCCACAACCCTGGCGTTGCAAGCGCCATGCTCTACCAACTGAGCCACACGGGACCATGGATGACCAAATGTCATCCATTATTTAAAGAAATAGATCCTGGTCAACCAACTCTACGGATTATATCTTGACCTAATATTTTAGCTACCATAATCGTGTCCGCCAAGTAAGTTGGCAACACTTCTACCCATTTGCTATACTTATCTATTATTGTTAAACACCCCTTCTTCCCCTCACTTCGGAATAGTTCAATGAAGTCCATTTCCAAATGTTGGAATGGATATTCTACAAATTTGTATTTATTTATTTTAAAGTAGTGATCCCTAGGCCAAATCAAATCAATTTTTATTTGTCACATACACATGGTTAGCAGATGTTAATGCGAGTGTAGCGAAATGCTTGTGCTTCTAGTTCCGACAATGCAGTAATAACCAACGAGTAATCTAACCTAACAATTTCACAACAACTACCTTATACACACAAGTGTAAAGAGATGAAGAATATGTACATAWAAATATATGAATGAGTGATGGTACAGAACGGCATAGGCAAGATGCAGTAGATGGTATAGAGTACAGTATATACATATGAGATGAGTAATGTAGGGTATGTAAACATATAAAAGTGGCATTGTTTAAAGTGGCTAGTGATACATGTATTACATAAAGATGGCAAGATGCAGTAGATGGTATAGAGTACAGTATATACATATGAGATGAGTAATGTAGGGTATGTAAACATTATATTAAGTGGCATTGTTTAAAGTGGCTAGTGATACATTTTTTACATCAAATTTTTCCATTATTAAAGTGGCTGGAGATGAGTCAGTATGTTGGCAGCAGCCACTCAATGTTAGTGGTGGCTGTTTAACAGTCTGATGGCCTTAAGATAGAAGCTGTTTTTCAGAGTCTCGGTCCCTGCTTTCATGCACCTGTACTGACCTCGCCTTCTGGATGATAGCGGGGTGAACAGGCAGTGGCTCGGGTGGTTGTTGTCCTTGATGATCTTTATGGCCTTCCTGTGACATCGGGTGGTGTAGGTGTCCTGGAGGGCAGGTAGTTTGCCCCCGGTGATATGTTGTGCAGACCTCACTACCCTCTGGAGAGCCTTACGGTTGTGGGCAGAGCAGTTGCCGTACCAGGCAACCAGCCCGACAGGATGCTCTCGATTGTGCATCTGTAAAAGTTTGTGAGTGCTTTTGGTGACAAGTCGAATTTCTTCAGCCTCCTAAGGTTGAAGAGGCGCTACTGCGGCTTCTTCACCACGCTGTCTGTGTGGGTGGACCAATTCAGTTTATCCGTGATGTGTACGCCGAGGAACTTAAAACTTACTACCCTCTCCACTACTGTCCCGTCGATGTGAAAGGGGTGCTCCCTCTGCTGTTTCCTGAAGTCCACGATCATCTCCTTGTTTTTGTTGACGTTGAGTGTGAGGTTATTTTCCTGACACCACACTCCGAGGGCCCTCACCTCCTCCCTGTAGGCCGTCTCGTCGTTTTGGTAATCAAGCCTACCACTGTAGTGTCGTCTGCAAACTTGATGATTGAGTTGGAGGCGTGCATGTCACGCAGTTGTGGGTGAACAGGGAGTACAGGAGAGGGCTCAGAACGCACCCTTGTGGGGCCCCAGTGTTGAGGATCAGCGGGGTGGAGATGTTACCTACCCTCACCACCTGGGGCGGGCCCGTCAGGTGGTAAACGCACAGGGCGGGGTCGAGACCCAGGGTCTCGAGCTTGAGACGAGTTTGGAGGGTACTATGGTGTTAAATGCTGAGCTGTAGTCGATGAACAGCATTCTCACATAGGTATTCCTCTTGTCCAGATGGGTTAGGGCAGTGTGCAGTGTGGTTGCGATGCGTCGTCTGTGGACCTATTGGCGGTAAGCAAATTGGAGTGGGTCTAGGGTGTCAGGTAGGGTGGAGGTGATATGGTCCTTGACTAGTTCCTCAAAGCACTTCATGATGACGGAAGTGAGTGCTACGGGGCAGTAGTCGTTTAGCTCAGTTACCTTAGCTTCTTGGAACAGAAACAATGGTGGCCCTCTTGAAGCATGTGGGAACAGCAGACTGGGATAAGGATTGATTGAATATGCCCGTAAACACACCAGCCAGTTGGTCTGCGCATGCTCTGAGGACGCGGCTGGGGATGCCATCTGGCCTGCAGCCTTGCGAGGGTTAACACGTTAAGTGTTTTACTCACGTCGGCTGCAGTGAAGGAGAGTCCACAGGTTTTGGTAGCGGGCCGTGTCAGTGGCACTGTATTGTCCCCAAGCGAGCAAAGAAGTTGTTTAGTCTGTTTAGACCCTGCCACATACCTCTTGTGTCTGAGCCGTTGAATTGCGACTCTACTTTGTCTCTATACTGACGCTTAGCTTGTTTGATTGGCTTGCGGAGGGAATAGCTACACTGTTTGTATTCGGTCATGTTTCCGGTCACCTTGCCCTGGTTAAAAGCAGTGGTTCACGCTGTCAGTTTCGCCACAGCCATTTGAAATAGACTAATGTGTGCACTATTCGGAGGGATTAGCTACACTGTTTGTATTCGGTCTCTACCATCCTTCCTCCCTGTTGGCACATGGCTCTGCCAATGTGTCAATATTGCTGCATATCTAAACAATGACTTAGGTAAGATTAGTAAATTATTGCCCCTTTCATTTTCCACATGTCCATTTTCCACATGTCCAATTCTCCCTGGGGCGTTCGTTCTTGGCTATCCTGTAACAATTCTCTGTCAAGTGTCTTATCTTCTTTAAGATTTATCTGTGCTGCTTAGTATGGTTTTAAATGCATGTGTGCTGTCTGTGTAAATAGTATCCTTTCTCTCCTTTCTTATTTCGCAGGCTCTAGTCAATGCTACTATTTCGGCCTGTTGTGCAGAATAATTTCTGGGCAATGGTTCAGTGTCTAACACCTTAGTTCCTGAAACCAACTAAGCTTTCATTCCTCTTTTAGTTAGGGTAACAACTACTTTCAACAAAATCATCATATCTCTTCCTAGCGAATTTACTAAACATACACTTCAAATAAAAACTAAAATACCGGCCTGCCCTCCTAACTTGTCATATTTTTAAAACAAATGGAGCAGAAAGTCTTTCCACGAATGAATATCCTAAAGCTAAGCAAACCAAATTCTCTTCCCCTTTTATTCTTATTGTCTTTTCTGTCTGTCACAATATTATTTCTGTCCCCCATTTCTCGGGAGAGCCTTATACTCTGCCATCTAATCCTGTTTATGTTTAATTATGCTGGTCTCCACTCAGTAACTGTTATCTATCCATTCTGTGTCACTTCTATCTTCTCTCCTCCTGCTACTCCCAAATCATCAAGGTCTCAGCAGTGCGGGGGAGGGCTTCTCCGTCTGCCCTTCCTTCCATCTGTCTGTCGCTCTTTCTTATAACAGTCAGTATCAAATATTGTCTAAATGTCTCACTGTCTCCCTGTCTGCACTCATGGATTTTTAGAAAAATCAACATGTCTATGGTAGTAATCTCTAAGATTATTACCTAGTTGATAAAGCTTATCTCGATACTCTCAATGATCCTGGATCACCACAGATGTCATATATCCCTGTCCTGTTGGCTTAGAATATGTCCTAAATACTTAACATAAGTCTACCATTATTAAACTTATTCTTGCTAACTTTATAACCTTATTCAACAACAAAATATAATAATACTATTATATCAATTTCACAGCCTTGTTGTGTTAAATTTCTTACACTGCATACAGCAACAGCTGACTACCGAAAGGAAAATAAAACTTTGCTAGATTACTAAACATTACTTAAGCCAAAATAGTGGGAGTTTCAAAATAACCTTATGACAGTTTTTTATAAACCCACCTTCGCCCCATTTTTAACACATAATTCTCCATGAGAGTAATGTATAAAAAATACTACTACTGGTCAAAAGATAAAACAACATTTCAAATAACATAATCAGATCAAAATCACTACTCTGAAACCCTCCACAAAGAAAAAGTATTGTACCCTTATGGCCATAGGAAGAGAGACTTAAAACCCTGGATGGGATACCAAAGGGTAGCTTCTGATAGATCAATTCTCCAGGAGGTGCTGCCCAGCCTATAGTTTTTTTTTTCTGATAGATTTTATCGTTGAAGATCTGAAGTTCTTTTAAAAGTACAAATTCAACATATTTTATTCAAGGTTTGTCTATGTTGAAATTTGGTTATCGTGATGACATAATCCGGTAGTTGAAATCTTACCCAAAAAACAACAGTTCAAATCTAATGTATTTTCCTCGTAGAT
This sequence comes from Salvelinus sp. IW2-2015, assembly GCF_002910315.2. Lineage (NCBI taxonomy): Eukaryota > Metazoa > Chordata > Actinopteri > Salmoniformes > Salmonidae > Salvelinus > Salvelinus sp. IW2-2015. The sequence continues at coordinate 28,408,295 of NC_036844.1, forward strand.
TTCACGTCACAATACGTTGACAAATTATGTTGAAACAACGTTGATTCAACCAGTTTGTGCCCAGTGGGATTTGTCGATGAGTGTTTTATATTTTCGCAACATTGTTGTACCATCAGTAATTCCTTAACTATACTATTTTTGTATTTGTTGGATCAGATCCCTGGGTTCTTCAAGGGCATGACATTTCCTGTCCTGACTACTGGCATCACCAACGCTGTGGTCTTTGGTTCCTATAGCAATGCTTTAGACTGCCTCACCCAGTCCCAACGGAATGACCGAATCCAAGGCAACCCTGCCTCGGCATCAGCAGTCTTCGCAGCTGGCTGTTTCTCAGGTCTGGCACAGGTAATATGGAACGTGCTTTAAATGGCCCTGAAATATAGCATTGTTGTGTGTACTTTTTAACACCAAGCTTGTCTTTGCTACCAGGTGGTGGTTACTGCACCTGTTGACCTGGTGAAGGTACGCTTGCAGTCCCAGACCAAGGGCTGGGCTGGGGTCGGTGGTGACGGGTATCGAGGTCCCATTCACTGTGTGACTGTCATCCTGAGGGAGGAGGGGCCAAGGGGATTGTTTCGAGGGGGGTTGGCTCTTACCCTGAGAGATGTACCCTGCTATGGAATCTACTTCTTGCCTTACGAAATCACCTGCAGGTTTCTGACTGAAGAAGGCAAACGGCCAGGTCAGTTGGAGAGAGAGGTTGTGTTCCAGGCCATCTTTTTTTGCAATTGCGCTGCACATATGAAAAGATTGCTATATTATATGAATGTGGTTCCTGAGATGTTACTCTCATCTCCAGGCATTTTGAGATATGATAAACTGTTATACGTCACTGCAATAGAGACGACTTGGAGTGTGTGTGTGTCATTAACAGTTCAAAGGCCATGCTAGTCTGAGAAGAGAGAGAGCAAGTGTCTAGATTTGACCGTTTATTGCTGATGGTTTGAGTGCTAGTGCAACTACATAGATTTTCAGGTAATTATTTGGTTTGAATCTGCAGGCACATTTGCAGTATTGATGGCGGGTGGGGTGGCAGGCGTGGTGACGTGGGCCTTTGCCACGCCCATGGATGTGGTGAAAGCGCGGCTGCAGATGTCCGGTGCTGGGGGCCGGGTGTACCAGGGGGTCCTGCACTGCATGAGTGTGAGTCTGAAGGAGGAGGGGGTGAGAGTGTTCTTTAAGGGGCTCCTCCTGAACAGTCTGAGGGCCTTCCCTGTCAACGCCATCACCTTCCTCAGCTATGAGAGCCTGATGCGTTTCCTCACCCGGCCGCCTGCAGACTGACCACAAGACTATATGCATCTCCTGGATACACTCCGGTCAGACCAAATGATGGAAAGAATACCAACATTGGATGGGCAAACCATTATGTGAAATGAACTGGTATATACAGTATACCTTAGCATGCTATACTCAGAATTGTATCTGCTAAACTGGAGTTTCACACTTTTTTTGTGTTATCCTCAATGTGGGCACTCAGACAGGGCTCATGATGCTGTTTTAGTAGGACACAGTGCTGTGATATCATAGGGTGTCACCATACTTATGGATGTAAACTGTCATACAGCATCACCTCTGAGAGCTATGATACCATCAGTATTTTATATCATGAGACAACAAAACCTTGAATATGAAAACACCTGGAAACCAAATGTTTATACCAAGACATGGTGTATTTATGTACTGGTATACTGTATGAACTTCATAGCCTTCATTTATAATAACTTTGTAATAAACAAAATGTGAAGCAAATGGGAATGTAGTTGGTTTATTACTGACAATCAATCCTCAATTCAAATCATTGACTTTTTTAGTTAAATAAACCCCCTTCTCCAACATGTAAACATTTAGTATAATTATGCATATTTGACTTCTTGCATAAGTCAATGTATTCACCCCCTTGGATTTATTCACATTTTGTTGCTTGACAAAGTGGGATTGAAATGGATTTAGTTGTGATTTGTCATTGAGCATCACAGAATACCAAAGTGAAAAGAATTCTACAAATGTTAACATATAATAACAACATAGTTGTTGCAAAAGTATTCCGCCCTTTTGTTTAGAGAAACCTAAATTAGTTCAGGAGTCAAACGCAGCTTAACAAATCACAAGTTACATGGACTCATCCTGTGTGAAATAATAGGGGTTGACATGATTTTTTTTTAAATGACTGCCTCTTCCTCTGTCCCCAATACATACATTGAACTACAAAGACTAGGAGGCTTTTCAAACGCCTCAGAGAAGGGCAGTGATTGGTAGATAGATTAAATATCTGATTTGGTATTGTTACTCATCTTTAAGCATGGTCAAGTTTATTATGCTGTGGATGATGTATTAAACCACATACACAAAGACAGTCGTTCTTCTGAACTGAGCTGCAAGACAGGAAGGAAACTGCTAAGAGATGTCACCATTGGTGCTTTTAAAACAGCTCCAGTTAAATGGCTGTGAAGGGAGAAAACTGAGGATGGATCAACATTTCAGTTACTCCACAATGAAATGTGAAGAATAAAAATAAAAGGAATAACCTTTTTGGCCTAAATGCAAAGCCTTATGCTTGAGACAAATCCAACACATCACTGAGTAACTGCCTCCTTATTTTCAAGCATGGTGGTGGCTGCATCATGGTATGGGTATGCTTGAAGTTGGCAAAGACGGGAGTTTCAGGATAAAAATAAATGGGATGGAGCTTTACACCAAACACAGAGGAATGCACCTTTCAGCAGGACAATAACCAACAACACAAGGCCAAATCTACACTGTAGCAGGACAATAACCTACAACACAAGGCCAAATCTACACTGTAGCAGGACAATAACCTACAACACAAGGCCAATCTCACTGTAGCAGGACAATAACCTACAACACAAGGCCAAATCTACACTGTAGCAGGACAATAACCTACAACACAAGGCCAAATCTACACTGTAGACAGTGGATGTTCCAAGTGGCCAAGTTACAGTTTTGACTTAAATCTGCTTGGAAATCTATGGCAAGACTTGAAAATCGCTGTCTAGCCATGATCCTCAACACCTTCCCAGATCTTGCACAATCCAGGTATGCAAAGCTCTTAAGAGACATACCTAAGAAAATCACAGCTGTAAATTGCTGCCAAAGGTGATTCAGTGGAGTGAATACTTATCTATTCAAGGTATAGTTCTTTTTAATTTACATTCTAATAAATAAAAGATTCCACTTTGACAGAGCAATAATGTAGATCAATTACAACAACAAAAAACGAATAAATTAATTTCAAACCCACTTTGTAACGCAACAAAATGTGAAAAAAAATCCAAGGGGGTGAATACTTATAATACCCTCTGTATTTCATAATGTCCGATAAAAGGTAATCTCTTCTTCATACTTGTCTATTCACAATGCTAACCCATGTAAAAGCTAATTCATTAACTTGTAACAAAAATGGAAAGGAAATAAAATACAAACATTACATTTGGACATTCATTGTCATCATTTATTTATTTTATTTAGCTAGTCATATAGAGTCTTATAGGGAGTCATTATCATCATTGTCATAATTTCAACCCTGGAAAAAATATTTCTTAAAATTAAGTATCAAAGATTCAGCCTCTTGTTAGTGGTGCAGAATTTCTCCTGACTAACACCATTTGTGGTCCTGAGTTTCATACTCTTTCAACAACCCTGATCCATTTCTCCTGCGGTTTCTTTCTCAGGGTTCAGGTAACTGTTCCAAATCCTAGCCACACTTTTGAATCTGGTTGTGTGCTTTTCTGTAGTTGTATGTCTACTTGTTTGTCCAAAAGTCTGTGTGTGACATTTCATTTGTCTCTTGACTTCTGTATGTGCGTCCTGTGTTACCGCAGATGTAATGTCCAGTTGACCCCTGCGTTCACGCCTGGCTTACGAAGAGTTAAAACTGCCGTGTCCGGGTCAAACTCAAACTCCACAGAAGACTCCCCACCATCTGTGGAGGATGGGTGAAGAACATCAGGCACATTGTAACAAACCCTAATGTGCACAACCCTTACCACTTTCTGCACTAGCCTGCCAACACAAAAATAACTTCACTGCAACAAGTTATTTTTCCATTACATTACCAGAAGGACGTTCAGGGGAAACTCCTGGCTCTACACGTGACACCATGTTGCCTGGTTATTGATGGTACATGACTAACCTGTCGTGAGGGTGACAGCATCAGGCTTCTGAGCTCCCAGGATGTTCACTTGCTCTACCCAGGAGGCCGTGGGAAACTGGGAGTCAGGAGACAGGTCACTGCAGCATCAGAGAAAGAAACAGGTTACACTCGATACAGAAACACAGGGAGAACATGGCCTGGTTGGAATAATAATGTTAGTTAGAGGGACAGACCTCGATGAGAGGCTGTTCGCAGTGAAACTCAGGCGTCTGTGAATAAACTGCTTGTCTGTCTTATGTTTAAAGGTGTGACCATCATCTATGTAAAGCTCTCCTTCTGCATTGCCCTAGAACAAAGAGAAACATTTATATGATGACAAAGCCCCTGCAAGTAAAATGGTGCAACAACAATGGTAGTGATATCATAGTGGTGTAAACGAAGGTTATACCTGTGAGTCAAGGGCCACGTAGAGGGTGTAGGGATCGTTCTCCATGCAGGATGAGGACCTGCGAACACGGTTCTTCCGGCAGATAATGGAACCTCCTCGCTGGAACACTGGAATCTGTGAGAGGAAGAGGTGGTGGGGGACAGAGAAAAGAGAGAAAAGAGAGAGTTATTTGTGGGAAAAGGTGCTGAGAGGTGGGTGATGGCTAAAGACCATAGGAGTTGAGAGAAACAAACAGCAGATCCATGTTAACAGAGAACCTACTGAGCTCATGGTGACAGGGATAGAGAGGTTCTGAGCTCCGTCATGTCTCTGGAACGTGTGGACGTCATACCAGACCTGTGACGGGGAGAGAAGCGCGAGGAGGTCAGAGAACGAGAAGGTATCGGGTTGATTGAACATGTGGTATATTTCAACAGGCAAAACTCCAGGTCAGCCTTCCCCCTCTCTTCATCCTCAAAACTCACCTCTCCATTCCCAGGTAAGTAGGCTGTGACCCCACTAGACCTTTCATCTGTTACAGGGTGAACCAGAAGATCTCTGCCTGATGAACACACAGGGGGAGAGGTAGTCTGAGGTAATGCATCATCCTCACCAGGTTGAAGAGCTCAACTTCATCCAAACATTTAGGTATTCAAAAGTATTGTACCATAAAAGGTTAAGAGGTACATACCGGTCTAAAGGCCACTCTCCCTAACCTACTTACCAATCAGGAACTCATCGTCAATGGAAAACGTGGCAATATCCTCTGGATACTCCACCCACAGGGGCCTATAGTACAGGGAGAGAGAATACAACCCAAGGTGAATCAAAATACAAGGCTTCTCTCTAATATCTTCTTAAAGACTAGTGCCAGCTATAGACCTTCAAAACATAGACGTGGCAGGGCTCGACATTAACGCTTGTCCGCTTGCCTGGGCATGTAAAACAAATAGTCAGAAAGACGATTATAGAGTTAAGTTTTCCGCATGGACAAGTAAAAAAAACCCTACTCCGATCAGAATTAGATCAGTGTGTTGCGCACCCCATAATAATGGTTATTATGGTGTTACAGAAGATTGTTTATTTTTGCACTAGTGACTTGAGCTGACAAGTAAAAAGTTAACAAAAAAATCAACCAAAAAGTGTCTAAAAAAAGAGTCTACCTCATGACAGGCTGGCCAGTGCGTTGGGCGTGGTAGAACTGCAGGTACCAGTAGGGCAGAAGGGTGTAGCGCTGGCGCACAGCCTCCCGGATGAGAGCTGTGTTGTCAGAGCCAAAAAGCCAGGGCTCCCTCCGCGGGGTGTCCAGGTGGGCGTGGGCACGGAAGAAGGGCTGGTAGGCCCCCGCCTGGTACCAACGCACCAGCAGTTCCGCACTGGGAGTCTTAAAGAAACCCCCCACGTCAGCTGGGATGAGAGGAGTGATTAGGATACTTTAAGAATTACTATCAAACGAGGATTGACCGAGCCATCCAATCTGTGCAGCACCAATCCCTGCCAGCCTCACCTCCACAGAAGGAGATGCCAACCAGGCCCAGGCTGAGACACATGGGGATGGACATCTTCAGGTGGCCCCACTCAGCTGCATTATCACCAGTCCAAACTGCACCTGGAGGAGAGTGGGTGAATGCATGTGTGTGAGAGAGTGAACACTTCAAGAGTGGGTTGGGGTTCAGTGAAGACATACAGTATACAACATTTATGGTAACCAGAGGGAGGCGTTATTGGAGGGTCTAACCATAGCGCTGAGACCCAGCGAAAAAGGCCCTGGTCAGGACAAAAGGCCTCTCCAACCCCCCGGAGCGCTGGATCTGACCCTCTGCTGTCGCCATTTGCTGAGAGAGGGAAAGAAGGGAAGACAGAGTAGATGGTAGAAAATAAGTAAGGATGCTGTAACTAATCCAAAACAATCCCAACAGTGTGGACAGTGAACACCCCCGGGGCTATCTAGTCCTAGTCACACCGTTCCATCCCTTCCTCACCACGTAGAAGCCATAGAGGTTGTGGATGTCTCTGTGCTCCCAGGGCCCATGGAGGGCATCCTTGTGCATGGTGACCTCTGGACCGTTGAACACAGACGGCTCGTTCATGTCGTTCCACGTGTACAGGTTCTCCATCGAACCCTGAAGAAGAGAGACAGGAGATAAAGACATGTCAGTACATCTGGGGTCTTACAGGTAAATCAGTAGCTCAAGGCTCCAGTAGCTTTACTGGTTAACCAGTGACATCAATGCTAACTGACTCAGTGAAGAGTACAAAGTTCCCAAAGGAAGTCAAGAAAGGAGAAGGAAAGAGAAAAAAGTAACTGCGGTTAAAATGTGGAGAGGAGACGAACTGATACGGGGTTTACTCACCTCATACTGGTCATAGGCAAACATGCTGGCCCACCACTTCCTCATCTCAGGGTTGGTAAAATCTGGGTAACCTGCATTTCCTTTTACAAGAAAATATAGAGTACATATACATAACAGTTCTAAACAATTCTAGCCTTTGGGTGACTGAATCAGTATAAAAACAGGCAAATCACTGCGTTGACATTTATTTTCAAAATATTGCCCTGGAGGTAGAACTGAGCGATTTCCGTTAGATGGGGCAAATTGGCTATTTCAGAAAAACGTATGATTTAGCTTTTTGGTCTTAATTTAAAAGGTTAGTGTTAGGCATTAGGGTTAGCAGTGTGGTTAAGGTTAGGTTTAAATCAGATTTCATGACTGTGGCTGTGCCAGCTAGTGACCACTCTGCAGAGCTGCTTCCAGGGCAACATTCATGACAAATGCTAACCTGCACTGTGTTGTCTGGTACGTTTTAGAATTTATCAATCGATAAACACACTAAATTACCAAAAGTATGTGGACACCTGCTCGTCTAACATCCCATTCCAAAATCATGGGCATTAATATGGAGTTGGTTCCCCCTTTGCTGCCATAACAGCCTCCACTCTTCTGGGAAGGCTTTCCACTAGATGTTGGAACATTGCTGTGGGGACTTGTTTCCACTCAGCCACAAGGGCATTAGTGAGTTCGGGCACTGATGTTGGGCAATTAGGCCTGGCTCGCAGTCGGCGTTCCAGTTCATCACAAAGGTGTTCGATGGGGTTGAGGTCAATGCTCTGTGCAGACCAGTCGTCACCAATCTCGACAAACCATTTCTGTGTGGACCTCGCTTTGTGCGCAGGGGCATTGTTATGCTGAAACAGGAACGTCCTCAAACTGTTGCCACAAAGTTGGAAGCACAGAATCGTCTAGAATGTAATTGTATGCTGTAGCGTTAAGATTTCCCTTCACTGGAACTAAGGGGCCTAGCCCGAACCATGAAAAACAGCCCAAGACCATTATTCCTCCTCCACCAAACTTTACAGTTGGCACTATGCATTGGGGCAGGTAGCGTTCTCCTGGCATCCGCAAACACAGATTTATCCGTCGGACTGCCAGATGGTGAATCGTGATTCATCACTCCAGAGAATGCATTTCCACTGCTTCAGAGTCCAATGGCAGCAAGCCTTACACCATTCCAGCCGACGCTTGGCATTGCGCATGGTGATCTTTGGCTTGTGTGCGGCTGCTCGGCCATGGAAATCCATTTCATGAAGCTCCCGACAAACTGTTATTGTGCTGACGTTGCTTCCAAAGGCAGTTTGGAACTCTGTAGTGAGTGTTGCAACCGAGAACAGACTATTTTTATGTGCTATGCGCTTCAGCACTCGGCGGTCCCGCTCTGTGAGCTTGTGTGGCCTACCACTTCGCGGCTGAGCCGTTGTTGCTCCAAGACGTTTCCACTTCACAATATCAGCACTTACAGTTGACTGGGGCAGCTCGAACAGGGTAGAAATTTGACGAACTGACTTGTTGGAAAGGTGGCATCCTATGACGGTGCCACGTTGAAAGTCACTGAGCTCTTCAGTAAGGCTATTCTACTGACAATGTTTGTCTATGGAGATTGTATGGCTGTGTGCTCAATTTTATACACCTGTCAGCAACGGGTGTGACAAATAGCCGAATCCACTAATTTGAAGGGGTGTCCACATACTTTTGTACATATTGACATGTTCCTACCTGGCCAGCACCAGCCCTCATAGTCTCCGCCATCTTTGTTTTTTATGTAGTAGCCTCGAGAGCGAATCTCAGTGTGGATCTTATAGCTGCTGTCTACCTTAATGTGAGGGTCCACTATGGTCACCATCTGTGGACAGCCGGGACAGGAGAGGGCGCAGTGAGTGGAGAAGGGAGAGAGAAGAGTGCCAAAAATTTAAATGATCTTCTCATTACCACACACACACACACCATTTCAAAATCCTATGTTTCCATCATTAAGTTCACCTTGCGTCTCTTATCCAGGAGGCCCTGCAGCATGTCTTTGGGCTGTGGGAACTTGTTGTTGTCCCAGGTGAAGTAGCGCTTGCCGTCCGTGTGCTCAATATCCAGCCAGATGAAGTCATAGGGGATGTCGTGTTCATCAAAGCCCTGGTCCACCGCACTCACATCTTCCTGGTCGTTGTAGTTCCAACGGCACTGGTGGTAGGCCAGCGAAGAGAGGGGGGGGAAGGCCTGAGTGCCTACGACAGCCAGAGAACAGAAGGGTCATTTCTAAAGTGAAGGTAACACTTCTGGGATAGGGAGCAGTGGAGCTATAAACCAACCATGTATTGAACATTAAAATGTGCTTGGTGTGAACGTGTAGAATATACCGTGAGTGACGTGTACCTGTGTTCCTGTTAGTGAGTGTGTAAGTAGTGTACCTGTTAAGGAAGCGTACTGTGTGAACACATCATTAGGTCGTGGTCCCAGCATGATGAAGACGTCAATAATGCCACTCTCAGAGATCCATCGGACGTCTGTCTGAGGGACCTCACTGGAGCCCTGAACGCAATCAAACATGCACAAAGAGGATTCAGAGATCAAACCAAGTGGATCCAAGGGCAAAGAAGGAAAGGCAAGACAGTGTGTGAGATCCAGTCACACACACCCACCTGTCCAGAGCTGACGTCCACCCATGTCTCTGCTGCGTTGAGCCAGAAGAGACCCATAGTCCTGTGGGTGTTGTGTGAGAGGAGGACAGGCACTGCTCCATACAGAGCCATAGGGTTAAAGAGCTCATACTGGAACACATCCAGGTTATAAAGCCTGTAGGGGTCTCCTCCACTGAGGAGAAAAACAGGAATCACTGTGTTAGCACTGGTTGACCAACAAGAGTGGGGACAGGTAGCCTAGTGGTTAGAGCGTTGGACTAGTAACCGAAAGGTTGCAAGATCGAATCCCCGAGCTGACAAGGTAAACATCTGTCGTTCTGCCCCTGAACAAGGCAGTTAACCCACTGTTCCTAGGCCGTCATTGAAAATAAGAATTTGCTCTTAACTGACTTGCCTAGTTCAATAAAAGTTAAATAAAAAATAAATCAGAAAACTACACTTTGATGAGCTGAGTGCAAATGACACTGGGGCAAAGGCCGTTTCTAGTCTCACTCTGTGTTTTTCAGTCTGAGGCCGTCTGCGTGTTCAGGGATGCCGTAGACGTGTTCTACTCCAGGCAGGGAGAAGTCCAGACTGATGGAAGAGGGACCTGGAGGACAGAAGGCAGGTGACACCAGAGCAGTGTTTTTATTTATATATATATTTTAAAAAATTAAACACATTATGTCAATGTAAGTAAATAGGTGGAAACAAATAAATGGACTTGAGTAACAGTTTGTTGTAGTGTACAGTACAATGATGTACCATTAGGCTTGGTGTCGGCATGGGTCTTGAACGTCTCCTCCCACATTCCTGGCTGATCCACCTCTTCTTCTGCCTCCTCCTCCTCTCTTTCTGACACCTGGAAAGTGAGAGGGGTTTTGTGGAGAACCAGAAAAGAGGCCAAACGTGTAGCTCAAGTGTCTCAGAAAGGTGCTACTCGTACACACCCTAGTTCAAAGTTCACATCAAATTGATACCAGAAGTTGGAGCTCTTCTAACCCTATTAGGCTACTACTCACAACCTGTTATCTCTACACACTTTGGACACAAAAAATGGACAGAACGGGGTCTATAAATGCACCAATAAACCCATGCAGTGTTTGCATCAGAACAATAAGGTCTTTGGAATAGAACACCACACACCTTTTCCTTGTCATGCTTCTCTGTGTCCTCTTTCTCCCCAGCTTCCTCTGTGTCTGTTTGGCTTTTGCTGCATCACACAATAATACATATCAATGTCAAAAGAGTGGTTGATTGCTATAGAAACCACATGGAGAAATGTGAAGGACAAGTAAAGCAATATAAACTGCATCTCATCACCTGGATTGACATGTTGTTAGTGATCGATTAAAGGACAAACTCTTTCAATTTGATAATTGTCATTGAGTTAAACATGCATTATGTACTGGCATCTTGTTGACATAGCAGTTCATCTTAACTTATGTTTGCATTGATCTTAATATGGGGGTTGCACAAAAATGTGCAGATTTTAAGTTAGGATTCAGCCCATAGAAAAGGATTCAGCCCATAGAAAATGATTTGGTAATGGGTACAGATATACCCACATTTCTAAACTTTGCAGGACAATGATTCAGAAGATTTTTTATTTGTTAATAATTATCAATGGGTAAACAGATCAAATCACTGAACAATAAAATATGACATGCAATAATTTGTTTAGTTTAGAGGGTGGTGGGAAGCTTAGTAAATATATGTACACTACACTGAGCAGTAGAGGCTGTACAGACTTATGGAGAAATTGCACACAGCAACATGTTTACATATATTTATTGTTGCTCTGGTAAAGTTAAGATCAAAAGTAAAAATCTGTTGACTTCATTTTTGACATGTGGCATTTCTACTATAAGACAATACAGCCACAAGCTATTTCAGTAGTTCAACTCAGGTGTCACACAAACATTACATCAAGAGGCAAGCTAAGACCAGTTACCTAGAGAAAACGCTCTTGATCTTATCCCACATGCTACCGACTGTGCTACTTATTTTGTGGGAAATACTGGAGGACATGGTGAGAAACAGGAGGGAAAGGAAAGGAACAGAATAGGATGGGAAAACAGATCAGTACAGCACAGCTAAGTGCATTTTAGAAAACCTTTGAGACAATTATCAAATTCAGCAGGAGAGCACAAGTGGAAGCCTTCATTAAAAGCCTTCCATGAAATTACACAACATATATTACACGGCAATATTCCGTCTAAGTCCATCACAGGTCTAGTATACGCATTCAATTGTATTGTTCCATGTGATATAAATGCATGGTTTCGTTTCTGTACATGCAAGACTGCATAAGCGACTCACGTGTCCTTGCGTATGCGGAGCTGCTCGAAGGCTAGCAGGCCCCGGGAGTTGAGGGACAGCAGCACCTGTGGGCCCTCCATGATGTCCAGGCGGAAGGGCTGGGCACTGAGGATGAGCCTCCAGTCCTCCCCACCCAGAGACAGCACCACCCTGTGCTCATCCTGGGCCACCACTGACATACTGCATTGGAGAGAAACAGCCATCACACCCATGCCAACACACCCACTATGGACCTTCTCTATACTTTACATCCGTTACAAAACCGCCCCAGAATGTGAGACATCAATAGTGGGCTGATATTGACATGTATAAAATAAATGGACAAACTCACAGTTCAGTGGGAGGGTCAGTGATGAGAACATCAGGCACCTCATATCGAGGCTTGATGGGCTTCAGCTCATTAATCTTCACTCTGGTCATGTTCCCCTGAAGGCGATACAGCTCGAGCAGCAAGAGCACCTGAACACAGGCAATGAAATGATCACACGGTTTGCACGATGTGGAAGAACAAAGTGTATGGTGAATTTCCATTGTGTGCCATCCAAGTAATCCATTATCAAAGCGAAGTAATTTCACCCAATCTCCATGACAACTTATTTACGTGTGCAGCAGGTCTTGTTCATTCTGACCTTATTATTGTTATTCAGGAGCTGCACTGTGAGGTGGGAGTCACTGAGTTCCAGGGTCTCCAGTAAGGCTGTGTATGATGACTGGCCTGGCTTCATCGCCCTTTGACGACTACACACACACACATTATATACTTGTATTAGCTGACACACAAATTACATTACACAATAACGTTATTTCGTTTTGGTCTCAAAATGCCCATCTAGGTAACGTTATTGTTGTTACACATTTTTCTACAAGTGAATTGATGGTAGGGCAGCCATCACCTGCAGAAGGCACTCTGGTCACATGTTTTGAAGTTACTACGATCCACAGCTTGAGTGATGCTCAGGAAAACAGACAGCACGAGTACAAGATATAGGCACATCCTAGGGAAGAATGGAAATAAACAGTGATGTAACTACGTTTGCAATTATCATATTCCAGCTAGCTAAGTCATGTTGCTGCTGAACTGATTAGTTAGTTAGGTAGTTTTCTTCTAGGTAGCAAGCTATCCGTGACAAAAGACAACTGACCAAATGCGGCATTTATAGATAATATCCACAAAGACTGATGCAATAGTATACATGTTTTCTGTTGTAATGGCTAGCTAGCAGGCTAACTGAACCTGAATTCTGAAATAACTACCGTTCAATGAAGCTCGCCATCTTGATTCAGCTTGCTTAGCTCTCAAGCCTCGCCCCTTCAAATCATGTGCACGCAGATGATTTGACAAATATAAAGTATAGATGCCTGTAAGCAACAAAATGTGTTATTTGGGGGACAGTCAGAGCCAACCCTGTCCATCTTGTAGATGTTATTGCCTTAACTTGAAATGGTAGTGGGATGCTATAATAATAAACGCTCTAAACATGGTGCTTTCTGTTAACCGTGGCTTAGCGTTTCGATCTTGAATGCGCTCCACATTGCCGCGAGTCATTCAATGATTGGTCAGTTCATTTTGACGAGGGAGGCGCGTGTGCATAGCAAAGGCGCGTTAAACACGTTGGGGTTTTGGAACGTTCAGATAGAAATATACTATGTAGAATAGGAAGCACGTCGGCTCTATTCGTTCATGTCATTTCTATTTGCAACGTTTGGCGACTGAAAGTAGCCAGGAGTCCATCCCAAATTAATGGAAAAGATGGGTACGGTACTGTCTAAAATGAAATGAGAAAGATGCCACGTGGCATGGACTCAACATTAGACCATTTCTGAAGTTTGACAAACTTTGGAGTGTGCTATCATGGAAAGCAGGAAAGCAAAGGCTGGCTTTTTCAAACAGAATCTGCATCCTCTAGCTCTAACTCCCAAAAGTTTTGGGACACTGTAAAGTCCACGGAGAACAAGAGCACCTCCTCCCAGCTGCCCACTGCACTGTGGCTAGGTAACACTGTCACCACCGATAAATCCATGATAATCGAGAATTTCAATTTCTACGGCTGGCCATGCTTTCCTCCTGGCTACCCCAACCCCGGCCAACAGTTTCCGCACCCCCCGCAGCTACTTGCCCAAGCCTCCCAGCTTCTCCTTCACCCAAATCCAGATAGCAGATGTTCTGAAAGAGCTGCAAAACCTTTACCCGTACAAATCAGCTGGGCTAGACAATCTGGACCCTCTCTTTCTAAAATGATCTGCCGCCAACCCCTATTACCAGTCTGTTCAACCTCTCTTTCGTATCGTCCGAGATCCCTAAAGATTGGAAAGCTGCCGCGGTCATCCCCCTCTTCAAAGGGGGTGACACTCTAGACCCAAACTGTTATAGACCTATATCATTTCTAAAGTCTTCGAAAGCCAAGTTAATAAACAGATCACTGACCATTTCGAATGCCACCGTACCTTCTCCGCTGATCAATCCGTTTTCTAAGCTGGTCACGGGTGCACCTCAGCCACGCTCAAGGTACTAAACGATATCATAACCGCCATTGATAAAAGATTGTACTGTGCAGCCGTCTTCATCGACCTGGCCAAGGCTTTCGACTCTGTCAATCACCGTATTCTTATCGGCAGACCAACAGCCTTGGTTTCTCAAATGACTGCCTTGCCTGGTTCACCAACTACTTCTCAGACAGATTTCAGTGTGTCAAATCGGAGGGCCTGTTGTCCGGACCTCTGGCAGTCTCTATGGGGGTACCAGAGGGTTCAATTCTCGGGCCGATTCTTAAACGCTAGTAAAAATAAATGCATGCTTTTCAACCGTTCGCTGCCCGCACCTGCCCGCCCAACTAGCATCACTATTCTGGACGGTTCTGACTTAGAATAAGTGGACAACTACAAATACCTAGGTGTCTGGCTAGACTGTAAACTCTCCTTCCAGACTCATATTAAACATCTCCAATCCAAAATTAAATCTAGAATCAGCTTCCGATTTCAAAACAAAGCCTCCTTCACTCACGCCGGCAAACATACCCTTATAAAACTGACTATCCTACCGATCCTCGACTTCGGCGATGTCATTTACCAAATAGCCTCCAACACTCTACTCGGCAAACTGGATGCAGTCTATCACAGTGACATCCGTTTTGTCACCAAAGCCCCATAAACCACCCACCACTGCGACCTGTATGCTCTAGTCGGCTGGCCCTCGCTACATATTCGTCGCCAGACCCACTGGCTCCAGATCATCTATAAGTCTTTGCTCGTTAAAGCCCCGCCTTATCTCAGCTCAATGGTCACAATAACAACACCCACCAGTAGGACACGCTCCAGCAGGTATATCTCACTGGTCATCCCCAAAGCCAACACCTCCTTTGGCCGCCTTTCCTTCCAGTTCTCTGCTGCCAATGACTGGAACGAATTGCAAAAATCACTGAAGCTGGAGACTTATATTTCCCTCACTAACTTTAAACATCAGCTATCTGAGCAGCTAACCGATCGCTGGTTTTAGTCCATCTGTAAATAGCCCATCCAATCTACTTACCTCATCCCCATATTATTTTTATTTACTTTTCTGCTCTTTTGCACATCAGCTTTTCTACTTGCACATCATCATCTGCACATCTATCACTCCAGTGTTAATTTGCTAAATTGTAATTACTCCGCTACTATGGCCTATTTATTGCCTTACCTCCTCATGCCATTTGCACACATTGTAAATATACTTTTTAATTAAAAAAAAATAATATTGTGTTATTGACTGTACGTTTGTTTATGCCATGTGTAACTCTGTGTTGTTGTTTGTGTCGCACTGCTTTGCTTTATCTTGGCCAGGTTGAAGTTGTAAATGAGAACATTTACCTGGTTTAAATAAAGGTGAAATATATATATATATATATTTTTTTAAGATTGTTGTATAATGGCATTTTATTATGGTTAATTGAATTCCTTCTACTATTGGATAGCCATTAGCAACATTATGAGCATACATTGTATAGAAAGGCTTTCAGGTTTAAAACTCGTTGTGAGTATAGGCTTCCGAGTGGCTCAGCGGTCTAAGGCACTGCATCTCAATGCTAGCGGTGACACTACAGACCCTGGTTTGATTCCAGGCTGTATTACAACCGGCCGTGATTGGGAGTCCCATAGGACGGCGCACAATTGGCCAAGAGTTGTTTGGGTTAGTGTTTGGCCGGGGTAGGCCATCATTGTAAATGAGAATTTGTTCTTAATTAAGTGACTTGCCTAGTTAAATAAAGGTATAATAATAAAATAAAATAAAAATAATAAAAAATAAAAATAAAGTTGAACTATAGTTGATATAACTGTATTTGCTTTCCAAATTCAGGTCTGAACATTTTCATTATATATTTAAAAAATACTAATTTGAAAAATCTTATTGTTGTGAATTTATATGTACATTTGTCATTTGTATTGCAGCGCTTAAATCGTTGCTGCTTCCTTCTTGCCTGGTATGGATTGTTGTTACTTTTATGATCACTTTATAAACAATCCTTAACAGGCAAGAAGAAAGTTTCATAAAAGAAGCCGACCATAACACACCAGACATGTTACATCATTTCAATGCCAAACCTGATCTAACAGTGGAATCTGATGGTCCCAAGAAGGCACCAATCACTCATTACCATTAAACATTTACATAGATTATCTCATTGACAAAGGAAACTCTAGTTGAAGGCCATCCATATTTTGAGAGGTCAGCTCTGCATATTTTGAGAGGTACGCTCGACACAACTCACAAGTACTACTCCAACAGTCAGAGATCAGTGTTTACTACCCAAAATAGACTGTGAAAATCCAATTAATGGCTTGATCCACTGTAGCCTAAGCAACACACAGTAGCCTTTAAGTTAGCATGTCTGTTTTAATCAACAGGGGAGCATATTGCAAGTATGAACTTTCTTCACATGCTGGATAAATACAGTATACGCAAGAACAAATCAAAACCTGGATATGTTATGTTTTTGCCACAATCTTATCAAAAGGAATGACATTGTCCCAATAATGGTAAGTCAGTAACAACGTGCAGTGTATTTGACTTGACAGACCTGCTTTGGTATTTTTGTTGTGCTTGTGGGGTAATCTTTGTCAAATACTGACTTAACATTGAATATAGACTTGTGTACTAATTGCCAGTTGTAATGTAAAAATCTGATATTGTGTTGTCAATATCAAACAAAGCCTCAACCTGGGGACCTGATTGAGATATTCCGCGGTACCTATCAGCACTGGGCCTTGTATGTTGGAGAAGGTTACATCGTCCACCTCTGTCCCCCCAGTAAGTACAATTTGCTCCTGATCTTTAATACTGGATGTCATGGCACAGAGAAGCCTATAAAGTACATGTATAAGGGATTCATGGACCTAGAAAAAATATTCTTATGATTATGTCTATAAAATCGTCTACAAACTCTATCAGAAAAACATAGTACACATCACTGATCTGATTCTGATACCCCCCTAAGATTTTCCTATCTGCTCTTTCCTCCACTCTCACGTGCCCCTGCCTCACCGCACTGATCCTACCTCCCCTACCTAAGCTGAGACAGCTGGGGCTGGTGCCTACAGCCTAGTGTCTGTGTTGTGTGACACAGCCGTTGTGACCAAGGAGAGCCTGGAGGAGATAGTTGGGAAGGACAGGTTCCTTGTCAACAACCTGCTGGATGGCAAACACAAACCCCGGAGTGTTTATGACATACTGAGGGATGCCCGCAGCCTGCTGGGCCTGGAGATGCCTTACTGCATCCTGAGGGGAAACTGTGAACACTTTGTCACAGAGCTGAGATATGGGAAGGGAGAGTCCCGGCAGGTGTGTGTGCTGACAATCATGATATCCTTAGAAGGATATCATGACATATCCTGCGATGTTGGTAAAGCAATACTTTTGGTCTATGCCTTTGTTTATTGTTTGTGCCAGTTGCCAAGCTGGACGAATGGGCTCCCAAGTGGCACAGCGGTCTAAGGCACTGCATCTCAGTGTAAGAGGTGTCACTACAGACACCCTGGTTTGAATCCAGGCTGTATCACAACCGGCCGTGATTGGGAGTCCCATAGGGCGGCGCACAATTGGCCCAGCGTCGTCCGGGTTTGGCCAGTGTAGGCTGTCATTGTAAATAATAATTTGTTCTTAACTGACTTGCCTGGTTAAATAAAAATGTATTCAGTTTAGGAACAGTTGACCTGACCAAGGAGACTAGTCGGATAATCAGACACTACCTTGTAAAATGGGAGATGCATGTTACATATTAAAGCCCACATGGCTGCGTTTAGACAGGCAGCCCAATTCTGATATTTTTTCCACTAATCACATCAGATATTTACCCATCAGGGCTGATCTATTAGTGGGGAAAAAATTCAGAATCATTCTGTTTAGGACATGAGGTCTCTGTTTGCATTTTAAAACAAGATTATTTGGGGATAGGTGTTTCTCATCGGTTAGTGGTTACTGTTATGATCTAATCTCTTTTTGCAGGTATATTA
This sequence comes from Salvelinus sp. IW2-2015, assembly GCF_002910315.2. Classification (NCBI taxonomy): domain Eukaryota; kingdom Metazoa; phylum Chordata; class Actinopteri; order Salmoniformes; family Salmonidae; genus Salvelinus; species Salvelinus sp. IW2-2015. Next base: position 28,426,586 of record NC_036844.1, read on the forward strand.
TGCTCTGGGCGTAGGTGTTAGAGCAGTGGCGATTGGCATGAAGGCCCTGAATGCAGCGTCAAACATCTCTTGTGTGAAGTCAAAACAAAAGAGGGTACTCCTTTGATCCTTCGAGTCACCCTCCTCCTTCTACCTCTGGGGTGAATGCAGAGACAGCGGAACATTTTTTTTGACAGGGGGTATAATTCCCGACATTTGGTAGGCTATTTGTAAGTCAATTAGTCTAAAATTAGACACATGCATTTTCTTTTCTGCCCTTCGCCTACTAGTTGCCCCTAGAACAGGGTTTCCCAAACTTGGTCCTGGGGCCTCCCCTGGGTGCACATTTTGGTTTTTGCCCTAGCACTACACAGCTGATTCAAATAATCAAAGCTTGATTATGAGTTGATTATTTGAACCAGCTTTGTAGTGCTAGGGCACTACACCCTGCTCACCAGGATAATGTCATAAATTTATAGAATTAATGCATACATTTCTAGTTGGCAGTGTGCCTCTTGTCAAAGATACAATATTGTACTTGCTAATCTTATTGATTGGCCCTCTTTAGGAAAACTACAGCTTTTCAGAACAATAAGGAGATTGAGTGCCTATCCTGTTGTCCTATGTATTGTTACACAGACAGTGCGTAGGCCTAAATATGTGGTGAGATTCCATGCATGATTGTTGACAGATTGTACATGATGAATGTTCCACTGGATATCATAAGGTGAATGCACCAATTTGTAAGTCGCTCTGGATAAGAGCGTCTGCTAAATGACTTAAATGTAAATGTAAATGTAAATGAATTTCTTAATGTTTGTTTAATTGACACATGAAAAGGTAGCTTTTTGTCTAATCACATTAAACTGTATGATGGTGAATCAAATTTCATTTTTATTCTTCTGATTGGTGAGTCTTCAATTTTGTTAATTAAAAAGTACACCCTTGGTATGACTACAGTACATATTTCTAATTTAGAGGACCCTTCACTACACACATTATAGCCGATGATGTGGATGTGGATTAAGGCAGCCCCCCGCACCTCTCTGATTCAGAGGGGTTGGGTTAAATGCGGAAGACACATTTAAATCGAACGCATTCAGTTGTACAACTGACTAGGTATCCCCTTTTCCATGCCCAGAGCCTTCTATATATTTGTAAATAGGCTTGTGTTCATTCCAATGAAAAGATTCAAGGCAAAAATGTTTATTTTGGTCTAATATTTAGAATCTTGGTTCTTGACATTTCTGTGATGTCATAGCTGGAGAATATGAACATTCTATTACCTTCAGACAGATCCACACTTCATCACAGTAGGTGTGCTGCCAAATTACAAGTTGGGACAATTTTATCCAGTACAAGAATCTGTATCATTGTGCAAGTGTCAGTCTAGGTCTCAAGAGTGGGCCACCAGTAGTCTGTGACATGGCAGAAAGTGGTGACCTCTTCGAGAATGTAAACTATGTTCTGTTTATCCTTTTACACACAAATCAATGCACAAATACATAAATGTCTTACAATCTGCTGGACAAAGACGATGCTTTACAAATCTAATCATATAATGATATGTATGATATTTATCCTAGATCCAGTTACTCATGATCCTTATTTTATATTCAAATACAGAAAATGCTTGTTCTCATCTCATCCATTTTGTGAGCAGGGCAAAACCTCCGCTTTGATGGCATGGCTGTTTTCCCTGTCTGTGTCAAAGAGAGGGCTGTACACAACCATGTCGCTGCTCCTCTGCATCTTTCAGTTAGGCCTACTGGTCACTGATGTCATCCTGCACTTTGTTATCAAGGACAACAGCTTTCCAAGCCAGCACCACACAGAGGCCATACTGGTGGCTACTTCTCACTTGATAATTATCATTGATAGAGGTTAAATGAAAATTGAGATATTTTGTCTGGGTATTGATATCAGGTTGATATTAAGACAATCCCTGATATATATTTTTTACTCAGTTGTTTCAGGTGGTGAGTTTCTACTGGTCACTGATGGGCTCAGTGTATTCACTCCAAGCAGGAAATCGCAAGATGGGCTTCATTGCCCTACTGTCAGTCTGTGAGTCAATCAATGTCTGCATGCTCTTCTCTCCTAATTTTAGAGATACAGAGCTTATTTGTTTTGCATGCCCCAGTTACTGTTTGACATGAGTGCCTTCATTTCTCTCTTTTTTCTAGTTTTTAACTTGGTCATTTTCATCACTCGCTTCTGTTATGAGTTACTTATGATCCAGTACAGAAGAGAGCAGTTCTGAGATACCAATAAATTAATCACCTTAACCTCAGGAAACAGAGACCACTTGCAAGGGTCATCATTATTTCTCAGAGGACATGTTGCCATGTGAGAATTATCAGTATGACATGATATAAGGTCTATACGTATGTGTTCATAGATAAATGAAGTATTTAATTGAGAAATATGTGAATAGTATAGAAAAACATAATGGGTGTTTTTTTTGTATGTCTGCTTTATCAAAATCACATATTCCTCAAAAACGACATATTGTTACACTGACAGAATCTCTCAGCAAGAGAGATGTTTGTTCCTCAAATAATTTAACATGTTTAATGTCACTTGGAGAAAAGTGCAGAGGTATATAATAACAGCAGACTGATATAGGTGGTGTAGAAATTTGATTTCAATACAGAAATGTCACTTCTCAAACATATATAGTGCATTCAGAAAGTATTCAGACCCCTTGTCTTTTTCCACATTGTTACATTACAGCCTTATTCTGAAATTGGTTAAATAAAAACAATTCCTCAATCTACACACAATAGCCCATAATGACAAAGTCTAAACCGTTTAGAATTCTTTGCTAATTTATTAAAAAGATAAAAAACAAATACCTTATTTACACAAGTATTCAGACCTTTTGCTGAGACTCGAAATTGAGCTCAGGTGCATCCTGTTTCCATTGATCATCCTTGAGATGTTTCTAGAACTTGAGTGGAGTCCACCTGTGGTAAATTAAAATGGTTGGACATGATTTAGAAAGGCACACACCGGTCTATATAAGGTCCCACAGTTGACAGTGCACGTCAGAGCAAAAACCAAGCAATGAGGTCGAAGTTATTGTCCGTAAAGCTCCGAGACAGAATTGTGTCGAGGCACAGATCTGGGGAAGGGAACCAAAAAAGTTCTGCAGCATTGAAGGTACCCAAGAACACAGTGGCCTCCCTCATTCTTAATTGGAAGAAGTTTGGAACCACCAAGACTCTTACCAGAGCTGGCCGCCCAGCCAAACTGAGCAATCGGGGGAGAAGGACCTTGGTCAGGGAGGTGACCAAGAACTCAAGGATCACTCTGACGGAGCTCCAGAGTTCCTCTGTGGAGATGGGAGAACATTCCAGAAGGACTACCATCTCGGCAGCACTCCACCAATCAGGCCTTTATGGTAGAGTGGCCAGAAGGAAGCCAATCCTCAGTAACAAATGCACATGGCAGCCCACTTGGAGTTTGTCAAAAAGGAACCTAAAGGACTCTCAGACCATGAGAAATAAGATTCTCTGGTCTGACGAAACCAAGATTGAACTCTTTGGCCTGAATGCCAAGCGTCACATCTGGAGGAAACCTGGGACCATCCCTATGGTGAAGCATGGTGGTGGCAACATAATTTTGAGCGCCAGGGACTGGGAGACTCGTCAGGATCTAGGGAAAGATGAACAGAGAAAAGTAGAGAGAGATTGATGAAAACCTCAGACTGGGGTGACGGTTCACCTTCCAACAGAACAACGACCCAAAGCACACAGCCAAGACAATGCATGACTGGCTTCGGGACAAGTCTCTGAATGTCCTTGAGTGGCCCAGCCAGAGCCCGGACCGATGAAACATCTCTGGAGAGACCTGAAAATAACTATGCAGCGACACCCCCCCATCCAACCGGGACAGAGCTTGAGAAGAGATGAATGGAAGAAACTCCCCAAATACAGGTGTGCCAAGCTTGTACCCAAGAAGACTCAAGGCTGTAATCACTGCCAAAGGTCCTTCAAACTACAGAGTAAAGGGTCTGAAATACATATGTAAATTTGATATTAGTTTATTTTTAATACATTTGCAAAAATGTCTAAAAACCTGTTTTGGCTTTGTCATTATGGGGTATTGTGTGTAGATTGGAAAAAAAAGAAAATAATGTAATCCTTTTAAAATAAGTCTAACATAAGTTGAGGGGTCTGAATACTGTCCGAATGCACTGTACTTATTTTAGAGGTCCCATCAACACACCTTTCGTAGCACTTCAAACTCAGGAGAAAGTAGATCACTCTATCAAAGAGTGTCTGAGCACAGGGCACTTGTGGATTTAAGACTGCATTTGCCATTTTAATGCTAAACCAAGACCAATGTCCAATGGGTTAACCACTACTTGAATATCCTCACAGTATCTGTTGTACATTTTGTTTATCCACAAAATATGAACGTATATTGCATACAGAATTTGAGAATTGGTTAAACATTTATTCCAGTTCAACACAAAACACACACCATCATCTCATTCAATTTCTATATTTACAGACTCATTTAATCACCATACAATACAGTGTGTGAATGTCAGACGTAGCATTCTTCCAATTCAACACAAACATCACTCAGTCAATTAACTTATTGATGCCCACTTCAAAAATGTGTTTTAGCAGATGTTGCAAAAAGCCATGTGTGTCATAGAATACAGTATTTCTGTTGTGAATCTGTTTCCCCCATCACCATTCATTCCAACATTGCAATCTCATTTGATGTGGAGTGGATCAAAATATATATAAATTCATTGTACATCTAAAAGCAACGTAAATAATAAATTTGAAAGTGTGTACACACACACACAAGTCGGTTATATATCCTATTAGTTCTGAGAAGTAGATGCTTAGGAAATCTGCACCTGCCTATCCCAAAGAAGGAAAAAGGGTGTAAGATTGCCATCATTTCCAGGACAAAATGCACCATCCCATCCTCTTTTCTTTCATGTCTGAGAGAGAGAGAAGGTATCTCTGCCTTTACTGGTCCCACCATCTTAGATGGCCTATATCGGCACCATGTTCAACACTCACTAGGACTTGGAGGTGGGTGCTGGTCAGTTGTTGCCCACTCGGATGTTGGGGTTTAGTAGGGGGTCTAAGTTGGGGTCGGAGTCGGCTGAAGCACGGCCCAGTTTAGCCATAATGATGATCAAGGTAAAGAATCCCAGAACTCCAACCAGAAGGAGCATGAAGACCCTCTGCTTCCAGGACAGGCCTGTCCTCTTGGAACCCGCCCGGTTTCTGAGAACACAAATTAATTTACATTTTCAGAGTTAAGAGAAATTGGAAAAAGGACTACCTTTGGAGACAGAGTAATAGATCGGATCTATAAAAAGTAAATCAAATACTGTTGTCATATGTAAGGAGGTTTGCTAGGAAAGATGTACTTGCTGTGTAATAACAAAATGAAGCAAAACTTTAAATAAATAGTAACATTACTGACTTGAGAATCCGTGCAAACCAGCTGAGTGCTGGTCGTCGCCGGTACTTGTCGTCATCAAAGTCGATCTGTGTCACAGAGCTGTGTCCAGAGTCCCTAGTGTCATAGATCTTCCTTGGGGATGATGCTGGAAGCAATAATTCACATTAAATGAATAAACCAAATATATGAGGATACAGCATACACCTGCATCTACGTGAGGAACATCAGATGTGTCATCAAAAATGTCAGGAACTAGGATTAGAGTTGAGGCTAAGGTTTGGATTAACATGTATGGCATGTGTGGCGGATTAATCAGAATTAGTTGGGTAACATAGATAAATAAGATGTTTATTTACATAATATGCTTATGTGAGATACTTGTCATTAGAATGTATCCCTTTGGACTATACTGTTGGCAGTTGCACTTTTCCCTTCTCAGCTAGGGCTCAGTCACTTGGGGCCCAGAGAGGGGAGAGGTCAGGCTTGTCTTTTACAATGTCTTTGGCCAATAAATCCTAAAGAGCATTCCAGATAGTAAAGGCAATGTTTTGGTACTATGAAGTACCAGGAACAAGATTAGAACCTCGTTTTAGAGACCAAACTGAGCGATAATTTATAGCGAATGCAATCTGGCTATGGGATACTCCTTTCTCAAGTAAAAGGCCCTTTGTGAAGAGTTCCTAAGATCTGTGGTTCGTCATGTAACTTGAGGGGTGTATCTTTTCTATAAAAGATCTCAGTTGCCATTATGTTGGGACTCTCAACAATTCATTATAGATAGTGAATTGTTGAAAGTCACGGGGCTATGGTAAAGCGCATATTATTAAAGATGAAATTTAAGTATAACTCTGACTGGTGTGTGGTTAGTAACTCTCCTCATTTGGTAATACAGGAAATTGCCACGACACATGACAACACTGTGTGGCTGGTAATGGTTAGGATTAAGATAGCTCTACTAAACCTGGGTACCATTCATAGTCCTTTACCTGTGTGTAGGGTGATGGTGTCACTGGTGGTTGCAGTGATCATGTTGACCAAAGAGTGTTGTTCATGAGCCACCATCTCCCCGTTGTTGTGGAGACTTCCATGATCTTCCTGTACTGTGTTTGGAACTGGAGTAGGGGCGAGGCTAGGGTGTGGTTGGGAGGCGTAGGAGTGGGTGGGGTAAGCTTCAGTAGGCTCCAATGCTGGTGCTAGCAGAGTAGGGGAGAAGGGAAGGCAAATGTTACAGTAAACTCCCAGATTCAAACAAACAATTCCAACATTCAGCTTAGCATATGTCATGACGCCCTAGATAAATAAAAAAAACACATCTGATAAATGGCATATATTATTATGTATTGCAACACAGGCTCCCTTACTGTGGACAAATATGGCAGTATCAACAGCAGAAACAATAACTTACCATCAAACGTGGACCAGTCAGCATAATCAGTGACATCCTGTGTGCTGTCTTGAATAGCTTTTACAGGTTCTTCAATCTTGCAGTGGAGAAATGATGTACCTGTTAGAGTTGAATTGTCACAGAATACCTATTTCATAATATATGGGTCTTCTCTCTAAAATAAACACTTGATTTATGGGGTCCTAAAAAGTGAATATTGTTTAAGCTCTAACATACAGTATTTTACACTAATATAATACACAACTGAATGTCAGCCAGCATTTGAACCAGTATCCCCCTTGTCACTATTCAATGTCCCTGACTGCTAGTGTGACTCAGCCCACCCATATTCCTCACCAGAGGTAGGCCTAGTCCAGCTCTGGCCCAGTTGACTACGGACAACTGTTCCCTCAACATGTCAGCTATTGGGCTGGCCAGGTTGGAGGGGGGGAACACTGGACCCTGGCAGCTGGGGCACTGGTATCCTGCAGGAGCAGTGTGTAGGGGCAACCGGGCTGCCAGGTGATGAAGACAGGCCCAGTGGAATACATCTTGGATAGAGAGAAAGAGCAATGAACCAGAGGGTTTGAGCAAATCCCATACAGCAGTAATATCAAGCAACAGCAATAAGGATCTATCCTAATGTTGACATTCTTACCATAGCAGACCAATCTGACAGTATCCTGGGAGATCAGTGGGTTATTACACAGTCGACAGTTAGGGTTGTAATCACTATCCTGAAGCCACTGGAGGTAGGACTGCACTATACACTTGGGATCAGACAGGTAGAGAAAATACCTTAGTTTAGTGGCAAACACAACTACTATGTGGTCTATATTTAATTTAACATGACACATTGGGTACTTAGAACTGCCCATCCACTGACCTTGTTGTGGTTGGAGACCAGGCAATGCTCACACACATTCACCCGATGTTCAAAGCAGAACAAGTTGGTCACCTTCCTCTTAGGACACTTGCACAGACCCATGGTCTGTCTGTCGTGCTGTAGACAAGTGATCACCAAAACAATCTTCAGCAACGACATAACTAGTTAACGTAATAGCTATTAACTAAGCAATAGTCTGATAACCAAGGCAAATCTACTCATGGTTCAAATGTAGTTTTATTATTACATATTGCATAGGTGCAAGACACTACTTGTATGTATTGACAATGTAGATTTATAGTTAGAGCTAACGTTAGCTAAGCTAGTTCACGAACATCAGATGCTTTTCGTGTCACTTTAGTTGTAAGTTAACTCAACCTTACCTGTCACACACGTTTTCTCCTCGATGATTTATCGTTTGAAGGAAAAGGTTGTACAAACAACTAAAGCTAGAAAATGCGAATGTTTTCAGAAGCGGACATTTTGCCACGTCTCTTCCGGCAGTCGCAGTATAATGATGTCACATAAACGCGGAACATATACGGTTATGTTTGGAAAGGATCCAGCTTTTATTCAAATTAAAAGTCAAAAGTTTCTATTTTTTTGCATTTTAGCTAACCTTTTACCTAATTATCCTAACCGTGTACGTTAATTCTCCTAACCTGCTTCGAAAAATCAAATCTGACGTTAATTTGACAAAAGGTGGAACCATTCTAGCCAGTGACCCACATTTATACCAGCTGGTCCACGGTCAGGTTTTACAGTTTGAACTTAGGTTGTCATGTTACGATTGGTTTGGCGAGAGCTGATCATCAATTATATTTTATTTTACATTAGAAAGAATCGTTGGCGCACTTAATGGGCGTGTCAGCCTCACCCACATTAAAGTTAGATTTATTCACTAATTTAAATCAAAATCAAATTAAATGTTATGTCACATGCGCCGAATACAACAAGTGTAGACCCTACAGTGAAATGCTTACTTGCAAGCCCTTATTAACCAACAATGCAGTTATAATAAAATACCTAAAAAAAAGTAACAAATAAAAGTAACAAACAATTAAAGAGCAGCAGTAAAATAACAATACTGAGGCTATATAAAGGGGGCACCGGTACAGAGACAATGTGCGGGGGCACCGGTTAGTCGAGGTAATTGAGGTAATATAGATGTTCAGGAGTCTTATGGCTTAGGGGTAGAAGCTGTTTAGAAGCCTCTTGGACCTAGACGTTGCTGTGCGGTAGCAGAGAGAACAGTCTATGACTAGGGTGGCTGGAGTCTTAGACATTTTTTAGGGCCTTCCTCTGACTCCGCCTGGTATAGAGTTCCTGGATGGCGGGAAGCTTGGCCCCAGTGATGTACTGGGCCGTACGCACTACCCTCTGTAGTGCCTTGCGGTCGGAGGCCGAGCAGTTGCCATACCAGACAGTGATGCAACCCGTCAAGATGCTCTCGATGGTGCAGCTGTAGAACCTTTTGAGGATCTGAGGACACATGCCAAATCTCCTGAGGGGTAATAGGTTTTGTCGTGCCCTCTTCACGCCAAGGAACTCTCAACCTGCTCCACTGCAGCCCCGTCGATGAGAATGGGGGCGTGCTCGGTCCTTAATGATGGTGTTGGAGTCGTGCCTGGCCATGCAGTCATGAGTGAACCAGGAGTACAGGAGGGGACTGAGCACGCACCCCTAAGGGGCCCCCGTGTTGAGGATCAGCGTGGCAGATGTGTTGTCACCTACCCTTACCACCTGGGGGTGGTCCGTCAGGAAGTCCAGGATCCAGTTGCAGAGGGAGGTGTTTAGTCCCAGGGTCCTTAGCTTAGTGATGAGCTTTGAGGGCACTATAGTGTTGAATGCTGAGCTGCAGTCAATGAATAACATTCTCACATAGGTGTTCCTTTTGTCCAGGTGGGAAAGGGCAGTGTGGAGTGCAATAGAGATTGCATCATCTGTGGATCTGTTAGGGCGGTATGCAAATTGGAGTGGGTGACCAGCCTTTCAAAGCACTTCATGGCTACAGACGTGAGGTCGGTAGTCATTTAGGCAGGTTACCTTAGTGTTCTTGGGCACAGGGACTATGGTGGTCTTCTTGAAACATGTTAGTATCACAGACTCATACAAGGAGAGGTTGAAAATGTCAGTGAAGACACTTTCCAGTTGGTCAGCGCATGCTCGGAGTACATGTCCTGGTAATCCGTCTGGCCCTGCGGCCTTGTGAATGTTGACCTGTGTAAAGGTCTTACTCACATCAGCTGTGGAGAGCATGATCACACAGTCGTCCGGAACAGCTGATGCTCTCATGCATGTTTCAGTGTTACTTGCCTCAAAGCGAGCATAGAAGTTATTTAGCTCATCTGGTAGGCTTGTGTCACTGGGCAGCTCTCGACTGTGCTTCCCTTTGTGGTCTGTAATAGTTTGCAAGCCCTGCCTCATCCAACTCGCGTCTAGTTCTAATACACTCGCGTCTTTATCGTAGTTTATTTATTTAGATAGAATCACATATTTATCATTAATTTAGTATCTGTGCAGTGCTGAAGTAAAAGGTTCTGAAGAACACCTCCAAAAGAAAGGCCAGGCTGTATCACAACCGGCCGTTATTGGGAGTCCCATAGAGCGGCGCACAATTGGCCCAGCGTCATCCAGGTTTGGCCGGTGTAGGCCGTCATTGTAAATAAGAATTTGTTCTTAACTGACTTGCCTAGTTAAATATAGGTTAAATTAAAAAAAGACATGTGATTTGGTAAGAATGCCCCTCTCCCAGTGACTGGCAGAACAGGTGTTGTATGTTGAGGATGAGGGCTGCAGTAAATATCTCAGATAGGGGGGAGTGAGGCCTAAGACAGTTTTATAAATAAGCATCAAGCAGTGGGTCTTGCGACGGGTATACAGAGATGACCAGTTTACAGAGGAGTATAGAGTGCAGTGATGTGTCCTATAAGGAGCATTGGTGGCAAATCTGATGGCCGAATGGAGAGCACCCTTACCTGCCGATCTATACATGACGTCTCTGTAATCTAGCATAGGTAGGATAGTCATCTGAATCAGGGTTCGTTTGGCAGCTTGGGTGAAAGAGGAGCGATTATTATAGAGGAAACCAAGTCTAGATTTAACTTTAGCCTGCAGCTTTGATATGTGCTGAGAGAAGGACAGTATACTGTCTAGCCATACTCCCATGTACTTGTATGAGGTGACTACCTCAAGCTCTCTTAACCCTACCTCAAGCTCTAGTGTGTTAAAGGTCCCAAAAGCATACACATCCCTGGGTTGCTCCTCTTTTCAGTTCACTGCTGCTAGCGACTGGAACGAGCTGCAACAAACACTCAAACTGGACAGTTTTATCTCAATCTCTTCATTCAAGACTCAATCATGGACACTCTTACTGACAGTTGTGTCTGCTTTGCATGATGTATTGTTGTCTGTGCCCAGTAAAGTTTGTACCATGTTTGTGCTGTTGTCATGTTGTGTTGCTACCATGTTGTTGTCATGTTGTGTTGTGTTGTTACAGTACCATGCTGTGTTGTCATGTGTTGCTGCCATGCTATGTTGTTGTTTTAGGTCTCTCTTTAGGTAGTGTTGTGTTTGGAGGATCTAAAATGGCGCCAGAAGAATGGCAGCTGTTTTACGGGTGCCCAACCAATTGTGCTATTATGTGTTTTTTCACCTTTTTTGCACTATTGGTTAGAGCCTGTAAGTAAGCGTTTCATTGTATTCAGCGCACGTGACAAATACACTTTGATTTGATTTGATTTGTTGTCTCTCTTGTCGTGATGTGTGTTTTATCCAATATATTTTATTTAAGTTTTTATTTTTAGTCCCCCCTGCAGGAGGACTTTTTGTAAAGAATAATTTGTTCTTAACTGACTTGCCTAGTTAAATAAAGGTTAAAAAATTTAAAAAAAATAATAACGGACAGGAACTGCACTCCAATGTCTTTTCCGGTACTTCCAGGCGGGTAATTTTGAAACTTTTAGTTATTCAGTCGTAGTTTTGCATTGGTTATTTGTTGCCTAGTTAGCTTGTGTGATATATTTATTTGCTAATTAGTTAATAATTTGTTTTACTAATTTCTCAAGTTAGCTAGCTTGTTGTCGATAGCTACTAGCCAGATAACGTTCATGTCTATTCTTGCTAGCTAATCACCCACCGAATTCATGTATTAACGTTAGTAAGTAAGTTGGACAGACGGCAAGGATGAGCAACGAGACACATCAATCCCTTTTGGCTGGTCAGTATGTTTGCTATTTTGTTCTTTATTTCTTAATTTAGAGAAGTGCTTCTGTTTATAGTAGTGCTTGTCTGTAATTAGCAGATGTGTGGTTCACTCCAATGGCGAGATTATTCTAAATAAGTCAAATTGTCAAATGGTGCCTATTGTGCATACTCAGTTAGACAGCTAGCTATATGCATCAATCTCAAATCAATGGCGAAGATGGACAGTACAATTATGGAAATAGATGGTAGTCTTCATATTGAGGCATACAGCTGGATCTTCACAACATCTCGACATTACTCCAAGTTTTTAGATAACAAAAAAAAAACGGTAATTTCAACTTTACCAGTCAATTGACTTTATCAGTCAAGGGACCAGTCAAGTCATGTTGCTAACTAAAGATCTCACATCATTGTTAGCTGTAAAAAGGGAAGCCAATGAGCCAATATTGTTGATGGTTGTGCCATTCTTTGTTTTATCATACCAGATTCTACCAGCCAGCCACGAAGGAGGTCAGCGCGGTTGACCTCTCCAAATCAAAATGTCCCCAACTCAGTAAGTAGTACATTTTGTCAGCACAACCAGTAACATTTCAATTTACCTTTTGACGTAGTCAAACTGCATCCTGCAAGCATCTTCAGTCTTGTCAGTGCTTTGTCTAAGTATATATAATGTTACTGTAATCCACAGGCTCCTACAGACACTGTGAAACGCAGCATCACTGTGAGGAAAATTGCACCCAGGAAAACACAATTCAATGTGAGTTGAAAGAACACAGCAAATTCACTTCCAGAATAAGCTGCATAGTTTTAATGTTTGGTCCTGCTATTTCATATCAGCCCAGTCATATGTGCACAATTGCTTTTGTTTCAGGTACCCTCAGAGGACAACAAAGAAAATGAACAAAGATTGTCTGAAGGCAGTCTGAAGAAGGCCAAAATTTCTATCCCAGGACCTGCCCAGGTTCCTCCACCAAAAGCCACCATGCTCTCCCCGATCTTGGCCCCCTCGCCACCCTATCCCCAGGCTGCAGCGAACTCTGAGGACTCAGCATGGTCACAGAAGGTGCGTCGGTCCTACAGCCGCCTAAGCCTAGGGGACCGTTCGTTTGAGCGTCCCCAAAGCCAGGACGTGTCCTCCCCATCTCTGCGTCGGGAGACCCTGTTTGGGTTTGAGAAGCTTCAGACACCCCAGGTTCTCCGCAAGGTGGAGGGGTCCAGGGTGGGCCCTGAGGCCTCCAAGTCATTCTGTGGGGTCAGCTCCTTCACCCTGATAGAAGGGAACGACAGTGCTGCAGCTGCTCCTGAGCCAGATGTCAACATCCCTGGTGTTGCTGTGGTAAAGGAGAAGAAGAGGAGGAAGAAGGTTCCTCAAATAAAAGTGAGACCATAACTGTATCGRATTAGTGGATACCCACTGCTCTCAGAGCAGGCCTGACGGATTTGACTAGCAGAAGTGACTACGTAGGAGGTTAGGAGAACTTATGCAGCAGGTTAGGACAATTATGAATAGGGTTAGCTAAAGTTGTCCACAACTTGAACATATCTAGCTATAACTACGCCTGCCTGAGAACAGTCTTGGTTTCCAATAATGTGATTCTGTAAGAACAGAGGGCATATGATACTACTGCGGTCACTGTTGACAACATTGATAAACAACTTAACCATAGTAGACTACAGTGTACATTCAATCCAATTTATTCATGAAGCCCTTCTTTCATCAGCTGATGTCACAAAGTGCTGTACAGAAACCCAGCCTAAAACCCCAAACGGCAAGCAATGCAGGTGTAGAAGCACGGTGGCTAGGAAAAACTCCCTAGAAAGGCCAGAACCTAGAAAGAATCCTAGAGAGGAACCAGGCTATGAGGGGTGGCCAGTCCTCTTCTGGCTGTGCCGGGTAGAGATTATAACAGAACATGGCCAAGATGTTCATAGATGACCAGCAGGGTCAAATAATAATAATCACAGTGATTGTAGAGGAGTAAATGTCAGTTGGCTTTTCATAGCCGATCATTCAGTGTCTCTACCGCTCCTGCAGTCTCTAGAGAGTTGAAAACAGCAGGTCTGGGACAGGTAGCACGTCCTGTGAACAGGTCAGGGTTCCATAGCCGCAGGCAGAACAGTTGAAACTGGAGCAGCAGCACGACCAGGTGGACTGGGGACAGCAAGGAGACATCAGGCCAGGTAGTCCTGAGGCATGGTCCTAGGGCTCAGGTCCTCTGAGAGTGAATTAGAGAGAGCATACTTAAATTCACACAGGACACCGGATAAGACAGGAGAAATACTCCAGATATAACAGACTGACCTTAGCCCCCCAACACATAAACTATTGCAGCATAAATATTGGAGGCTGAGACAGTGTCTCCCAACTCCTCCTAAGGCACCGTCTGACGATACCCCCAGAGAGGGCCAAACACCATCAAGAAATGAAAAGTAACATTTATTGCTCACTTAAACTATTTTCAAGATGGAGATGTGTAAGACCCTATAACATATGTACCTTTGTATTGATCTACTTTTCCATTTCCTTCCTACCCAGCTGGCAGAGCTGGACGACCTTGCGGCAAAGATGAATGCAGAGTTTGAAGAGGCGGAAGGATTTGATTTGGTGGTGGAATAAACTCATAGGTCATCCTCAAAGACTTTGACATGTAACTAGAAATCCTTTTTGCCAAGATTGGAGAAAGTAAACTTTTTACACTTCTATGATTGCATTTCAAAGGCGATGAGGTGTGAAAGTAGTTGATATTTGCATAAATATGGCACCTATGGGAACAACAAACAGGATTAATTTACAATACAGAAATGTAGATGTAGACTTTTTCAACGTTCTAAATGTGAGATTGGTTTAAAAAGTGACTTAATACGAGTTGTGTAATCTTAAAACCAGTTTCTATCTTCACTGATGTTCCTGTCACTTTGATAGGTTGATATTTCTTGTCTTTTTGAGATGACAACTTCATTAGGTCACAGGGACATTATCTTTTGTTGAAGAGCACCCTTTTATATTTTAAATGATTGTAAATTGGATTACAGACATCAGGTGTGTTTTAACTTGTACAATTTATTTACAAAGCATTTTCTGTGATGTTGTGCTTACAGCTGTTTGTTTTTTGCTTTTTTCTTTGTTAATTTCCTAAGTGTTCGAATTTGGGACAGAAGATGTCCAAACTAAGAATCGTTATCATGGCAGATTGTCATGTCCTACTATGATTTCAGAACTTGTGCTTTTGGATTTGATTGAAACCTGTATGTCATGCATTCCTTTATCACATTTGATCTCTAGGGGGTGCTCTCACCCTCATTGTGGTTTCTTCCATCACTGTTTTTACATATAAAATATTAGTTTAAATGTCATTATTTATTCCTCTCATATACAGTTGAAGTCGGAAGTTTACATATACCTTAGCCAAATACATTTAAACTCAGTTTTTCACAATTCCTGACATTTAATCCTAGTAAAGAATCCCTGTCTCGGGTCAGTTAGGATCACCACTTTGTTTTAAGAATGTAAAATGTCAGAATAACAGTAGAGAGAATGATTTATTTCAGCTTTTAGAATTTTGGCCCATTCCTCCTGACAGAGCTTGTGTAACTGAGTCAGGTTTGTAGGCCTTCTTGCTCGCACACGCTTTTTCAGTTCTGCCCACAAATGTTCTATTCGATTGAGGTCAGGGCTTTGTGATGGCTACTCCAATACCTTGATTTTGTTGTCCTTAAGCCATTTTGCCACAACTTTGGAAGTATGCTTGGGGTCATTGTCCATTTGGAAGACCCATTTGCGACCAAGCTTTAACTTCCTGACATGTCTTGAGATGTTGCTTCAATATATCCACATAATTTTCCTCCCTCGTGATGGCATCTATTTTGTGAAGTGCACCAGTCCCTCGTGCAGCAAAGCACCCCCACAACATGATGCTGCCACCCCTGTGCTTCACGGTTGGGATGGTGTTCTTCAGCTTGCAAGCATCCCCCTTTTTTCCTCCAAACATAACAATGGTCATTATGGCCAAACAGTTCTATTTTTGTTTCATCAGACCCGAGGACATTTCTCCAAAAAGTATGATCTTTGTCCCCATGTGCAGTTGTAAACCGTAGTCTGCCTTTTCTATGGCGGTTTTGGAGCAGTGGCTACTTCCTTTGATGAGCAGTCTTTCAGGTTATGTCAATATAGGACTTGTTTTACTGTGGATAAAGATACTTTTGTACCTGTTTCCTCCAGCATCTTCACAAGGTCCTTTGCTGTTGTTCTGGGATTGATTTGCACTTTTCGCACCAAAGTACATTCATCTCTAGGAGACAGAATGTGTCTCCTTTCTGAGCGGTATGACGGCTGCGTGGTCCAATGGTGTTTATACTTGCGTACTATTGTTTGTACAGATGAACGTGGTACCTTCAGGCGTTTGGAAATTGCTCCCAAGGATGAACCAGACTTGTGGAGGTCTACAATTTTTTTTCTGAGGTCTTGACTGAAATTTCTTTTGATTTTCCCATGATGTCAGGCAAAGAGACACTGAGTTTGAAGGTAGGCCTTGAAATACATCCACAGGTACACCTCCAATTGACTCAAATTATGTCAATTAGCCTATCAGAAGCTTCTAAAGCCATGACATTTTCTGGAATTTTCCAAGCTGTTTAAAGGCAGTCAACTCAGTGTATGTAAACTTCTGACCCACTGGAATTGTGATACAGTGAAATAATCTGTCTAAACAATTGTTGGAAAAATTACTTGTGTCATGCACAAAGTAGATGTCCTAACTGACTTGCCAAAACTATAGTTTGTTAACAAGAAATTTGTGGAGTGGTTGAAAAATGAGTTTTAATGACACTGTATGATGGTTTAGATTTTAGGGATTTAAGACTTTATCTGATCAAATTTATTATCAGATTTAACACTTCTTTGTTGGCTGTCTTCTTCATGACTGACTCCAGTATATTGAATTTTTGTTGTTGTAAGGTCTAGCTTATAGTGGTTGCTTTTTTGCAAATTTCTGTTTCATGAATATAATAAATAGTTTGAGCTATATTCTGTCTAATAATGGTTGTACGAAACACACTGAGTTGTAGATGTTTTGTCCTTTTGTATGAGTTTGGTATTAGAACTGTACTACATGATGCCATCATTAAGGTAATTCATTTTTCTTTAAACAGTTTTTGAAGGAACATTTTACCAGGCCAGTGATCCTGAATGTCAATTTGTTTATATTAAGTATCAATGTTCTAGGTCTCTGAAAAAAGATTGTTCTTAGAATTTAAGGAGTCACTTGATTTCTGAGTTATCTAACCTATATTTGGGTTGGGTCTCACATTAGCCCCACACTGCTTTGTCCTTCCCTTCTCTTTGCTGGAGGGTCTCAATGCAGTACTGCCATTGATTGTGAGTGGAGGGTTGTGCTGTATCACACAATTGGCAATCGATTCGGGGAAAGGGGCTGCGGGCGATGGACAACTACAGACAATAGGATTGTATTGCTATAACCTCAGAGCTAGAAATTAATTAAAATTAATGTCTATATAACTGGTGTCAAACATCCCGAAAGCACTTGTGTCCCTCTGTACTTACCAACTGTCAGGGTCTAGTGATATGGTAATTTAATGTGATCATTAATTGCAAACAATCATGTTTCTTGGTATGTGGTTGCTTAACATGCTATTGTAATTCAATGGAGTTCTCAAAGCTTTCCTTCATTTTCGTTGTCATGGTGTCTTTTGCAGTGATACAATAGGGACAGGCAGGTCAATAGCAAGCTGGACATTAATAACCAGTCAATCTCCTAAACACTGGAATCCAAACAGTTGAATTGTATACATAACTTAAGGGCAACTTTATTTGAGAAAATGCACAGGCAACATATTGGTTTCAGTCTAAACTTCCTTGACATGA
This sequence comes from Salvelinus sp. IW2-2015, assembly GCF_002910315.2. Classification (NCBI taxonomy): domain Eukaryota; kingdom Metazoa; phylum Chordata; class Actinopteri; order Salmoniformes; family Salmonidae; genus Salvelinus; species Salvelinus sp. IW2-2015. The sequence goes on from NC_036844.1 coordinate 28,444,364, forward strand.
ACATAACAATAATGAATTCTTGAATATTGTTATTGAGTAAACTAAGCTTGTTGCACAAATAAGTATTTTTTTAAATGAACATTGCCCATACCATGTCACTTGAATAGATTAGCTGACCAATGTTTAATTTTATCGGGTATGATAAAAATAGAAAAAGAGCACGTGTTTTGTCTATGAAGTAGTTTTCACATGAGATTTGAAAAATCGCTTGGGGCTAGTGGATGGGTGCAAAGGATTTATTGATGTTTCATGCATGCTCCACCGCAATTGGAAAATTGTTACATCAGATGGAGGGTGCAGGCAGAATCCTGGTACAAAACATCAATGATCATCTCAACCTGTGTCATTCTTATGCGTCCTCTGACAGAGTATGTGCTAGCACTCACTGCTTATGTGGTTTAGGATATCAGAATTAATGATTAAGATCAAGTTAATTGAGTTAAGTAGATTTTTTATGTTTCTTGATTTAGACAGATTAGGATTCTTGAATTACTGGCACGTCTAAAACATTTCACACCATGTTTTAGGTAAGTCTGACTGTGATTTGAGATTGATAGTATTTGCTGATATATTATGTTTGTGTTGACTTAAAGTATTTCAAGAATAACTTAACAGATGTTAGTAGTTTTGTAACCGCTGCATTTAGGGGAAGAAATTGTTGTAGTTGATGTGGTTAATGGCCTGTTTTAAGTTAGCATAACTATTATGCCCTTATGAAAGTGCTCAGTTAAATTAGCTCACAGAAAATGTATTCAGCATGTAGTAATGTCCTAACCTTGCTATAATTCTGTTATTTTTCCAAATAGTTGAGCTGTGGTCCAGAAAATATATTTGAATCATCAGAAAGTATCAAGGAAATAACACAGGGAGAGGAATAGTTGCAGACCGCACAGCAGGGAAAAGATTGTCCCTGCACCCAGGGACTACCACACAAAAGCAGTGGAGGAGGACTTGGGTTTGGGGAAGCAGCAGGTGATGGAGAAGTACTTCACTCCCGTACAGCATAAGCAGGGGACCAGGAGCCACAGGCACAGCAGGCCCCACTTCCATGACCATCACGACAGGGACCACAAGCATTGCAAGATGGCTGACCAAAAAACTGATCACCACAAACACCATCTCCGCCATCACCACAACCATGATTATCATCACCATCCTCATCACCAGCACGAGCTAGATTGGTCAAAGGATCACAATTGTCATGGGTATGTTTGATTAAATTAGTTTATTAGTTCACTAATTTCTGAAATCTTGGATGGAATTTCTTGTTTTTATATTCAACATTTTGGACATTGTACATATTTTGAGACATATTCAGATGTGACAAAATTATCTTGTCCTAGTTAATTTAACCAGCACTGCGTTATTGTAAAATGTGTAACTCACAGGAGGTTGGTGGCACCTTAATTTGGGAGGACAGGATTGTTGTAATGGCTGGAGCGGAATAAGTGAAATGGTGTCAAATACATCAAACACATGGTTTCCATGTTCCATGCATTATTATGAGCTGTCCTCCACTCAGCAGCCTCCACTGGTGTAACTGAGCCCTAAGAATATGGTCTCTGAACACTGCTGTCATCCTGTTCTCCTCTTGCAGTAGCAACCATTCAACATCAGAGGGCAACATTGTCTGCCACCATCACCATGGCCACAACAATCAACCTCACCACCACAATGAGAAATCACACCACTCTCCCCCTGACCATCCTCATCACCAACACCAACCGCATCACCATGCTACAGATGATGTGACCTCCCACCCTCAGATTGCAGCAACTTCCAGCTCCTCCTCTGGTTCCTCATCATCATCTTTCTCATCTTCCTTCTCTTCCTTAACATCATCCTCTTCCTCCTCGTCATCCTCTGGCTCTTCATCCACCTGGTCCTCTCAGACCACTATAAATGAGTCTGTGAAGGATTACAAACATCCACTACAGAACCCCAAGTACTCACAGTCCTGCACTGAAATCTGTGAGGGGAGGAAGGCCTATGATGATGAGGAAGATGAGACATCTCCTTTAATAGATGACGAAGGCTATCTCCACAAGTCCCCAAGCCAGGAAAGGAGCCTGAAAGGAAAAAATAAAAAGAAAGCTGTGTCCTCTCATCTGACCCCTGCCAAGATCACCCTGAAGAAGCAGGAGAGTGCTAAATTGGTAGGAATGGGTGGCAAAGTCCGCAAGGCAAAGTCAATGGAGGCGCTGTCCCATTGTGAGTACAGGGATGGAGATGCAGATACCATTGTAGATCAGGAGGAGTTGGGGAAAAGCAAGGAGGTAGCCAATAAGAACTTAGTGAAGGACAAGCTGAAGTTCTCTGCCTTTCTGAATGAGATCACCAGGCAGGTGCTCAGCCCATACAGACTCACCTCTCTTGGAGTCACAGCTGCTCACAGGCCTAGCAGCCCAGAACAAGCCTCCCTGAGGTTCCCCAAGGTGGAACGCACAGGGGAGCAGAGGCAAAGACAGAAGAGTAGTCGGCCTGGCAGTGCAAGCTCTACGACAGTTAGTGTTCACTCCCATATCAGTAGGCATTCCCATTCCAGGAAGCACTCTCATTCCATCAAGCACTCTCGCTCCCATCTCGGCGCAAACCAGCATCACCAACACCATTGCCACCATCAGCCTGCAAGAGACATGCACCGCAGTCCTAGCAGCCACACCGATGACAGCAGTAGCCCAGAAAATAGCCCCTCATCAAGACATCACTCCCGTTCTTCAACACCACACCATCATAACAAGCATCTCTCCCATTCTCAATCTCACCACCATCACAGAGGTCTTCAAAGTCCATCTCATCACCATAGAGACCACCAAAGCCCAAAACATCACCATGGAGACCACCACAGCCCAAGCCATCCCCATCGCCATGGAGACCACCACAGCCAAACTAATCATCATGGAGACCACCACAGCCCAACTCATTCCCATCATCATGGAGACCACCACAGCCCAACTCATTCCCATCATCATGGAGACCACCACAGCCCAACTCATCACCATGGAGACCACCACATCCCAACTCATCACCATGGAGACCACCACAGCCCCACTCATCCCCATCACCATGGAGACCACCACAGCCCAAGCCACTCCCGTGATCATGGGGACCTCCACAGCCCCAGTCATCCCCATCTCCATGGAGGCCAACACAGCCCAACTCATCCCCATGGAGACCTCCACAGCCCCAGTCATACCATATCATGGAGACCTCCACAGCCCCAGTCATCCCCATCACCATGGGGACCTCCACAGATCCAGTCATCTCCATCACCATGGAGACCACCACAGCTCAACCCATCACCATCCCCATGGAGATCACCACAGCCAAACTCATCCCCATGGAGACCACCATAGCCCAACTCATCCCCATCACCACGGAGACCACCACAGCCCAAATCATCCCCATCACCATGGAGTCCACCACAGCCCAACTAATCACAATCACCAAGGATACCACCACAGCCCAATTCATCACCATCGAGACCACCACAACCCAACTCATCCTCATCACCATGGAGACCACAACAGCCCAACTCATCCCCATCACCATGGAGACCACCACAGCCCAACTCATCCCCATCACCATGGAGACCACCATAACCACACTCATCACCATGGAAACCAACACAGCCAAATTCATCCCCATGGAGTCCACCACAGCCCAAGTCATCCCCAACACCATGGAGACCACCAAAACCCAACTCACCCCTATCACCATGGAGACCATCACAGCCCAACTCACCCCCATCACCATGGAGACCTTCACAGCCAAACACTTTCCCATCACCATGGAGATCATCACAGCCCTAGTCATCCCCATCACCATGGAGACCACCACAGCCCAACTCATCCCCGTCACCATGGAGACCACCACAGCCGAACTCATCCCCATCACCATGGAGACCACCACAGCCTAAGCCATTCTCATCACCATGGGGACCTCCACAGCCCCAGCCATCCCCATCACCATGGAGACCACCACAGCCCAACCCATCACCATCACCATGGAGACCACCACAGCCCAACTCATCACCATTCCCATGGAGACCACCACAGCCAAACTCATCCCCAACACCATGGAGACCACCAAAACCCAACTCATCACCATGGAGAATATCACAGCCCAACACTTTCCCATCACCATGGAGACCATCACAGCCCAAGTCATTCCGATCACCATGAAGGCCACCACAGCCCAATTCATCCCCATCACCATGGAGACCACCACAGCCAAACTCATCCCCAACACCATGGAGACCACCAAAACCCAACTCACCCCCATCACCATGGAGACCATCGCAGCCCAACTCATCCTCATCACCATGGAGACCACCACAGCCCAACTCATCCCCATCACCATGGAGACCACTACAGCCCAACTCATCACCATGGACACCACCACAATCCTCTCCACCCAGATTCACACCATCACCACGTCTCCCATTCAGAATCTCAGCATCACCACGGCACCCATGCAGAATCTCTCCATTCCCATGGCTCCCATCCAGAATCTTTCCATCACCATGGCTCCCATCCAAAATCTCTCCATCACAACGGCTCCCATCCAGAATCTCTCCATCACCACAGATCCCATCCAGAATCTCTCCATCACCACAGATCCCATCCAGAATCTCTCCATCACCACAGATCCCATCCAGAATCTCTCCATCACCAGGGCTCCCATCCAGAATCTCATGATCACCAGGGCTCCCATCCAGAATCTCCCCATCACTGCGGCTCCCATCCAGAATCTCTCCATCACCGCGGCTCCCATCCAGAATCTCTCCATCACCAGGGCTCCCATCCAGAATCTCTCCATCACCGAGGCTCCCATCCAGAATCTCTCCATCACCAGGGCTCCCATACAGAATCTCTCCATCACCATGGCTCCCATCCAGAATCTTATGATCCCCATGGCTCCCATACAGAATCTCACGATCCCCAAGGCTTCCATACAGAATCTCTCCATCACCGAGACTCTAATCCAGAATCTCATGATCCCCATGGCTCCCATCCAGAATTTCACAATCCCCATGGCTCCCATCCAGAATCACATGATCCCCATGGCTCCCATCCAGAATCACATGATCCCCANCATGATCCCCATGGCTCCCATCCAGAATCACACGATCCCCATGGCTCCCATCCAGAATCTCACGATCCCCATGGCTCCCATCCAGAATCTCATGATCCCCATGGCTCCCATCCAGAATCTAACGATACCCATGGCTCCCATCCAGAATCTCACGATCCCCATGGCTTCCATACAGAATCTTTCCAACACCATGGCTCGCATACAGAATCTCTCCATCACCACCATAGTTCCCACCAAGATTCCCACCACCACCTTTCTCATTCAGAATCTCACCATTCACACTCCCATTCTGAACCCCATCACATTTCTACCAACCCAGAATCTCATCATCATCACCACCATCCTTCCAATTCTGAATCTCACCAACATCCCTCACCTGCAGACACACAGCAGCACCATGATGGTCACCACAGCCCATCAAGCCATTCTAAGGAGCACTTTCCTGTCAGTGCACCGGCTACAGAGCTGGAGTCATTGTCCCATTCCAGCAAGTCTGGTTCTTCCAGGAATACCAGCAGCCCCACGAGTCAGGACGAGCGGCAGACGGGCTACAGCGGCTCAACTACCTCTCTACATAAAGTATGACATTGCTCCGGGGGTTGGGTTTATCACTATCGCTAGTTATGTCAAGCATTATCTACAGTATACTGTATATTTATTGACCATTTGGTACTGTTGAACGTGTTTTACATTCTTAATTAAGCAATTATGTAAGAATGTTCCACTCATTTGTTTTCCATCGATTGTGGAATTAAACATGCAGGCTCCTTCCTAACTACGTAATCATGGATGACACATGGAAAAAGTGATCACATGCAAACTCATGCACATCAAATTATCACACAATGTGTCCCTATTGGTTATCAATGTCTATTAACTAGAAGCTACACAATCAATTTCTATTTCTGAAATGCACGTTGTGGACGACTGTAAATACTTTTTTTGTTTTTTGTCATTCCCATACAGGAAGCATCTGAGGTTAATCGAATAATGTGAGTTTGATTTTGTTTAATTTGATCTCCGTCTTATTGTTTATTGGGGGAATAATTTTTAATTGAGAAAATAACGTTTTTTTAAAATCCTCTCTTCCATATGTTTGTTGTTTAACAATAAATATTTTTCTTGAAGATACACATTATTATCTAACTGAGCACTAAACCCCTCCCCCTCCGCTCTCATACTTCATTCAGGATGCTTCAGGAGCAAAATGAGGATCTGCACCACAGTTTGTCCCAGACTGTCGTGCGAATGGAGTGCATGGGCACAGAGTTTAAGAGCAGTCACCAGCTCCTTGAGTCCGAACTACAGAACACTTGTGTCGAGCTGAGCAACCTCCTGGACAAATTCAAAAGGTCAGGGGTGTGATGAGACGTTGGGACGGGTTCCTCTAGAATTATGAGAGGGTTCAGAGAGGAGTGGCAGTTCCAATCCATTTTATTTGCCTTTTACAGGAACTCATTCAAAAGTTTACAAAAATTCAAATCAGCATTCATTTTGAGTTAATATGCATGACATTGTCAAGCTTAGATAGTGCTATTATTGTACCTCTTACAGTCCTTATGTATCTCTCTCCCATTTCAGACTTACAGATAACAAATCCTACACTCAACAGACCAAAAATCTCCTGAAGCAGAAGCTTCATTCAGTGGTGAGGCACCAGAAGATCAAAAGCTCATTTTGCATACAAGTATACATTAGATACGTCAATAGAAGGGATTTTGTTCACATATCTGGAAAATTGTATCACCATTTTCATCATGTTTATGTTTGTTCTGTCTTATGTGTGTGGTCTGTCAGGCTCAGAGTATGGACGGGGAGCGTGAACATCTGAACCAGCGCATCACAGCCCTGACAGATCAGCTGTCCTCAGCCAAGACCACCATCCACAGCATGGAGACTATTAACGTGAGAACTCCTGATGAACAGATCTAGCCGAGACAAAAAGACAACCTAAAACGTGCGCAAAACCAGACCAGAGTGGCCAAGTACAGAAAAATACTACTAGTACAGGCCCTGAAACAAATTCGCCTGACCTCTATGATCCCCTGACCCTCGAGCCCCAACCTAGGAATGCATTGCAATAAGAATCAGCTATAGTGCATGGTATGCACTTACACAATGTAGCAAATTGTAACTATGTTCCTCTTTGTATAGTATAAAATGTCTCCTACCTTTCACCATCCAAATCTCCCTTTAGTTTGACCTTCTGTTTATTCATCATGCCCATTTTAGTTGAGAGTAAAACCACCAATAGAAACCATTGTTTTTGTTTCGAGCTGCATGCAGTTAATAAATGTTGTTTTACATAACCCATTGTTTCAAAAAAAAAAAAAAAAAAACATTGTTATGAAGCTATGATTTGTCTTTTAGTCTTGATTTTTTTTCTCATTTTTTTCTTGATGTATAATTGTGTGTTGTTCTTTGTCAACAACATGCCTGTATTCTGTTCTGTGTTTTTAACGTTTGACCATGATTGACGAATCGATTGATTACTCCTTCACCCTTTAGGTAACATCATTGCTGCAAGAAGCCTTGGACCAACATTTCCACCGAGATGATTCTGTCAATCAATTAAATCTCCCTGTTGCGCCACCACCGGTCCAGTTCATGGATAGTCAGCATTATGGAAAGGTCACCGCCACAGGGGAGGACCAATCGCTGGGAACATTGCCAGAAGAGGAGGAATCTGATTGGTCGGAAATGGGGGATGAGGCTCCAAAATGTGTTCTGAGGTCAGGGGGAGATCATCATGGTGGTACAGCGTTTCAACCATGGAGACAAGAGCGTATTCGCTGGGCAGGGCAGGGAGAGGGAGAGACAGAGAGTGAGTCAGGGAGTGAGGAGATTGTCAGACAACACCCTCTCCGCTCCCAGCAGGTCCCCCATCTCCATGTTACCATTCACTCTGAGACCTTACCAGCCCCCATAGATGGTGTCACCCTCACCACCATTTTCAGGAGCTCAGCTGATGGCCCAACAGAGGATGTGTACAGGGCCACTGCGAGCCGCAAACTAGGCTCTCCCATCCGCATCCTGTCAGCCAGTCTGGATGAGATCCCCTCCTGTAGGGGGAAGAATCAAAGACAGGAGGAGCAGCATGGCCAGCTGAAGGGCACAGAGGCCATGATGGACCTCCACCACCCAGAGGACGGTACCATGGATGACTCAGAAGATGAGATCATCCATAACTGGAGGACAAGGAGCGGGGACATGGGTGATGATGGCGGTGTGGATACCACGAAGGCAGATCCTGGCAGCAGTCTGGAAAACTTACAGTCGGCCCAAAATATGCTCAACCACTTCATCTGCCAGCTGCAGCCTAGCGAGGGGGAGGACAAGGGATACTGGACAAAGTGCTGAATGGGGAAAGAACACAGCTGTGACACCTGATCTCTTCACAGAGACACAGATGTTGACTGGGTTGGTGCATGGTTGTTTAAGTAATTCAACTTAAGAGTGATTTTTATTACATTTGATATTCATAATTCATCTATGAGTATGTTGTATTTTAAACATAAAGCTACAGAATTGGTCTTTATAACCAATTTAATAATAATAATTTAAATTATAATTCAATTATTTAAATCTGATTTGAAAGTTTCCAGGCCTAAATATTATTCATCATTAAAAAAACAGCCAGCAACAAGTAAGAAAGAAACTTTCAAACATTATTTTTGTTCTGCACCTGAAGCTATTAAGGCAAGCGGCCCAAATTGGAGATCGAGGATCCCCAGCTCCACGTTTTGATATTTATGATATTTTTCTCTATTCATAGTCAAAAACATGTCCTGGTGTGTTTTTGTTGTTGTTGTTACGCTATGCAGGGAATGGCTTTGATGTCCTCCAGAGGTAACATCAAACAAAAATCACGTCGCTTTGATACCTCCTGTTCTCGGGTGCGATCTCTCCGGGAAACACTGTCCAGGCCTCCCTCCCGTCTCATCATAGCAGAGCACCGAGAACTTCACAGCCCAGTGCTTTCCCATCACCATGGAGACCACGGCCGAATCTCGCCCGTTCCACTGATTTATAGAAAATAGATCCTTTCAGAACCTCTTGTGCATAATTCATTATACTGGTTGGTGTGTGTCTTTCTCTCGGTGTGTGCATGTTAGATAAGACGACAAGTGTTTCACAGAATGTAGGTCCTTAGGTAAGATGTAAGACATGTATATAGATATACTTTGTTTGTCCTCATAAATTAATTCACCTCCAGACATAATGCAAGGTGTAGTTTGGACAATGTATACCATCAAATATTTACTACAAATAGTATCCGTTGGACATTCACGGTGGATTGGAAACAAGCTTTCTTAAGACCGGTTTTAGTTAATGGTGATAAAATGAAAACAGAATTTGGGGATGGATCGTGTGGTCTGGTGTGTATGGTTCCAACTGCTAAAATATATAAAGGTTTCCTCCCTAAAGTAATAGTTAAGAATCCTTGGAGAAAACAAAGAAACATTTATTCTTCTTGCATGCAAACTATGTTTTATCTTATAATATTGATGTTTATGTCTCCATGTTGATATGATGGAAAAAGCAACATGACATAATGTAAAACTGAATCACCATTATAATTGTGGTCACCAGAGGCATGCAACCGTCCAGTGAGATACACTACCTTTCAAGAGTTAGGGGTCACTTAGAAATGTCTTTGTTTTTGAAAGAAATCCCCCAAAAATTGTCCATTAAAATAACAAAATTGATCAGGAATACAGTGTAGACATTGTTAATGACTATTGTAGCTGTAAACGGCTGATTTAAAATAAAGGAATATCTACATAGGCGTACAGAGGTCCATTATCAGCAACCATCACTCCTGCGTTCCAATGGCACGTTGTGTTAGCTAATCCAAGTTTATAATTTTAAAAGGCTAATTGATCATTAGAAAACCATTTTGCAGGTATCTTAGCACAGCTGAAAACTGTTGTGTTGATTAAAGAAGCGATACAACTGGCCTTCTTTAGACTAGTTGAGTATCTGGAGCATCAGCATTTGTGGGTTCGGTTACAGGCTCAAAATGGCCAGAAATAAAGAACTTTCTTCTGAAACTTATCAGTCTACTCTTGTTCTGAGAAATGAAGGCTATTCCATGTGAGAAATTGCCAAGAAACTGAAGATCTCATACAACGCTGTGTACTATTCCCTTCACAGAACAGCGCAAACTGGCTAACCAGAATAGAAAGAGGAGTGGGAGGCCCGGGTGCACAACTGAGCAAGAGGACAAGTACATTAGAGTGTCTAGTTTGAGAAACAGACGCCTCACAAGTCCTCAACTAGCAGCTTCATTAAATAGTATCCGCAAAACACCAGTCTCAACGTCAACAGTGAAGAGGCGATTCCATAGATGCTGGCCTTCTAGGCATTTCTTGCATGGAATAGCCTTCATTTCTCAGAACAAAAATAGATAAATTGTTTCTAGCCATTTTGAGCCTGTAATCGAACCCACAAATGCTGATGCTCCAGATACTCAACTAGTCTAAAGAAGGCCAGTTTTATTGCTTCTTTAATCAGAACAACAGTTTTCAGCTGTGCTAACATAATTGCAAAAGGGTTTTCTAATGATCAATTAGCCTTTTAAAATGATACACTTGGATTAGCTAACACAACATGTCATTGGAACACAGGAGTGATGGTTGCTGATAAATCGCCTCTGGACGCCTATGTAGATATTTCATAAAAAATCTGCCGTTTCCAGCTACAATAGTCATTTACAACGTTAACAATGTCTACACTGTATTTCTAATCAATTTTATGTTATTTTAATGGACAAAAATGAGCTTTTCTTCCAAAAACAAGGACATTTCTAAGTGACCCCAAACTTTTGAACGGTAGTGTATGTATGATACACTATAAGCAATGTTATTATGCCACATGACATTTCTGTTTTGTCCTGTATGGGATTTCCCGCTGGTGACCATAGTAAAGATGTTTGGATGGATTGGAAGAAGCATATAGGCAAAGTTGAAAAAATACTATAAGCAACATTTATTTATCTTCAACCTAGCATATAGAGACATGTTGGGAACAGATTTTCAACCAAAATCATAGTCACTGTGTCACATGTCAACATTTGAGGAAAGCACAGTGTGTTGTGATGTCTATGCTGCCATGCTCTCTGCTGCCTCGCCCTCCAATCCATACCTCTGTCCTCCATGGTGTATTACAGGACCAGTGATAGATAGATTTCCACTATTTACAGTATATGTTACATATTTATTATTTAGAAATGGCGGTTGCTATCACCATATTTCACCTTGTTCTAATTCCCTAGGTTGATCATAATTGAAATTAACCTTGTGTGATATGGTTTAGCACTGTAGAGCTGCTACTGTCTGTATTTTTATCGTTGTGTTGTGTCCTATAAATGTGTCTGAATGTTCTCAATAAATATAGTCACCTATAATTTACAAATTTATTAACATCAAATAATTCCATAAAACATCTATCATAATTGATTCAGTTGAATATGTTAGAAGGTGACAGCTTTAGATTGAGGGGGAGGAGAGTTAGTCAGTCAGTTATCACCAAGGGGAGCCACTCTTTGATTTATGGTTTCTCTGCATGCAGCAGCTTTACTGAGATATGAGTAATATATGAGTAAATGTATTTTCTACCCATTTCTCAGGCCATTTTAGTGGCCTGTTAACTTAGGGGCACTCTCCGCGGTGGTTGGCAATGAAGCGGATGTTTCCCGGTTTCCAGGGTATTTTCAACCTAACCGTTTCCCCTGAAAAACGGATGTGGGGACTCCACTCAAGCATATTTTTTCACCTGCTATCTTAACTTAGGGGTTGGCTTGTCCCAAGGTTTTATTAACACTGATGTACTTTCATAAGGTCATGTCAGTCCACCTTCTTTATGGTCGTTACTAGTTACCACAGCCACAAAGTGAAAATTGGCTATATCGTAAAAATTCATGAAAACAAACATTTTCTTTTTGGTATTAATGTAAGATTAGGGTTAGGTTTAAAATCAAAATTGTAGAAATAGGCAGGTTTTAGCCATTATTGTGGTTGTGATAACTAGTGGCAACCCATTGAGTGTGTCACATGTATATTCGTTCTGAATTGTCAAGAGCAAGCCACATCATGGCAGTTTAAAATGTGTGTTACTGTCACAAAACCACCCAGTAAACAGAGAAGTCCATGTCCTCTATCTACCTTAGGTTTTTAGGCTGGAAATGGTTTTCCATGTTAGTTTAAACTCACCCTGTTGAGGCTGTTACAGGAGCTTTAGACAGGATTATCCTCACTTTCCCCCTCTCTCCCTGTCTCTCTCACTCTCTTTCTTTCTTTCTTTCCCCCTCTCAATTCCATTAAGGAAGAGTAACTTGGTATAGTATATCCTTGGTGAGTTTATTACCAATATGCTTGTAGATCATTTTCACTAGTGCTTACCTGCATCCTTTTCAGACTTTACAGTATATTCCTGATAACCAGATGTGTTAGTAAAACATATTGATTTGTGGTCATGAGATATATATTTGACTATATCAATCTAATCAAAATTGATATCAATCACCAATAAATGTTGACCACAGTGCTTGAGAGCAAGGCCATACACATAGTTAAAAATACTGTATATATAATAATTATTAGCTTCATGCTAACATTTCAGAGAGGTTATAGGTTATAGAGTGGCAAATGTATCAGTGCCCATGCTTATACAGTATCTTTCACCCTGTCATCTTCAATTTGGTTAGTCAGAGCTCATCTATGTCCCCACCCCTGGTTCAAGGGAGGCTAGCTTTGCTGACCAGACAGTGGCCTGGATTCCAATTGGAAAGGCCTGTTTAATAGGACAGGTGAGGGATTAGTGCTAAGACTCTCCCGATGTCCAACATTGTCCAAATCCATTGTGTCTCACCTACCTAAGCATGGGCACACAGGTGCTAGAACAGGACTAAAGGGTCACCTGGACTTTCTTTAATAACTTTTTGGGGGGATCAAGCAGATGAACTTTGACACACTGCCACTAACAAATCCAGGAGATACCAATTAAGATACCAATTAAGATACAACGTTCAGTATTTTGTGGCTTTTATTTCTCCCCACAGATTTTGTTCACTAAACCATTTTGGTCTGATTATTCCTTATTTGCTTTTGGATTACAAACCCTTCTTTCTCCTACAAGAATCCTCTTACCATCTCTCCTTTGAAAAACACTCATCGAATCAGTCAACTCCATTTAAATTCTGAATTCTACCTGTTGCACTTCAAGTTTTTCCAGACTTACTCTTCTTCACCTTTGACCTTACCCACCCTTTCCAGGTCGCCTCTCAGATCATTCCAGCAGTCAGTCGCTGCACTCTCCTCCTTCCCCTCAGATCCAACTCATCATCCCTTCATCACCACATTCCTAATTTATTTCTCCCAGTAACCCTCGGAGCCTCCGTGGGCTCCCACCACCACCATGGTGCTGATGAAGATGAAGTTCCCTTTTGAGAAGAGGGTGAAGCTGGCCCAGGGGCTGTGGCTGCTCTCCTGGATGGCCACACTGGCCGGAGCGTTCACCTTCACCCTGGGCTGCTTCCTCAAGACCGAGCTCCGCAGGAGGGCAGAGGTAGGCTACTGCAACGCTCTACAGCTTTACACTGTACGCTCTTAGAAAATGTTTGCTATCTAGAAACTAAAAGGGTTATTCGGCTGTCCCCATAGAAACCCCTTTGAAAACCATTTTTGGTTCCAGGGAGAAGCCTATTGGGTTTGATGTAGAAGCCTTTCCCCCGAGGGTTCCACATGAAACCCAAAATAGTTCTACCTGGAACCAGAAATGGTTCTACCTGGAACCAGAAAGGGTTTTCCTATGGGGACAGCCTAATATCCCTTTTGGAACCCTTTTTTCTAAGCACGTACAACGCCACTAGGGTTCTTCCAATACAATACATATGACTTATCCATAAGCTTCACTTTCTCAGGGTGTATTCAGTGAAGTTCTACAGTATGCCTGAATCAGAGTGATACTTGTAAACTTCTGATCATAAACTGCAGGAAAAGCATGAGGGTGAAAGGGGGGGAATTTCATTACACCTTATTTGAGTGTATTGGAGCTTAAATTAAGAGTACATTCTTTGAGTGTTTCTAGATGACAAAGAAATGCATTGGAGTGTTGAAGATAACATCTCATGTAGAATTCAGGAGCCTTTGATAATGCTCTCATGAGTGGGATTGGGATGAAGTATCTATAGATCTATTGGATAGGTGGTTAGATGTGAACGTTATGAACAAGGGGAAACTGTCTCTGGTCTGAACATACCGGTGATAAGCTCATAATAGGGATAAGATGAGCTGACCAACAGAATGTGGAGTGACTGAGTGATTGACAGTTTTATTATGATCCTATTCATCATCTATCTCTTGAGATTACAGTATTTGGAATAATATACGGTCAATTATTGCACTTGTTGAGTACATCAACAGAAACAAAATTCCTCTCAATGCAGCCTTTTGCAGCAAATATTTATGTTCAATTTCAGTAAAAATAAAAACAACCTAATTGATTTCCTCCAATATACAATATAGCCTTTAGTTATGTTCCCCACTGTAAACCATGAGATTATTCACTGACCTCTACATGTTCACTTTTCCTTAAATATGTGATCAATGGGTTGACAGCCTAACATATCAGTTTATACTGTATAGTTTGCTGCATCACTGATGCATGAGGTTCTTCTGCCTACAGGTAATGGACAACACAGAGATCCATGCTGTGCCCAACACCCTGATGATAGTGGGTCTGGCCTCTCTGGGTATCAACTACTTCGCAGGCCGTATGTGCCAGGATGCGCTGGACGCCGGACGCTTTCCCCGCTGGAAAACCTTCATGCAACCCTACTGGGGTGTTTCCCTCCTCTTCACCCTGCTCATGTTGATGGCTGTGATCATGAGCTGTGCCATGAAGGGGAATCTGGAGTCCTCCCTGAAGATCGGCCTGAAGAACGGCATCCGATTCTACAAGGACACAGATACCCCCGGCCGCTGTTTCCAGAAGCAGACCATTGACCGCCTGCAGATGGAGTTCCGTTGCTGCGGAAACACCGACTTCAAGGACTGGTTCGAGGTCCAGTGGATCAGCAACCGCTACCTAGACTTTAGCTCTAAGGAAGTGAAGGAGTGAGTATTAGAGGACCGGGAGCAGTCTGACAGTCTTTGGTAAAGGAAGAATCCCATGTCAGATTATAACTTAAATAAATAATTAAGGTTATAGGAAATTAGATGGTTGAGGTAATACAAAGGCATGATGTAGACCGTTTATTCTCTATTTACTTCCCTTCTCTCCTCTCTTCTTCTTTAGCCGTGTTAAGAGCAACGTGGACGGGCGTTACCTGTTTGATGGGGTCCCTTTCAGCTGCTGCAACCCCAGTTCCCCAAGACCCTGCATCCAGGACCGCCTCACCAACAACTCAGCCCACTACAGCTATGAGCACCAGACTGAGGAGCTCAACATCTACATCCGCGGCTGCAGGGAAGCTCTAGTCAACTACTACATGGGCCTGATGAACACTATTGGTGCTGGGGTCCTGTCTGTCTTCCTGCTGCAGGTACTGTGCAGATATACAGTACATATCAACCTATACACCTAAAAGTAAGCTAATGTCCTGTGTGGCAATCAGAAGGCTCCCGGACTCCTGTGAGTGGCCACAATTATACTTGTAGCTCGCTGTTGAGTAGTAATGCAGTATATCCAACATCCTCCTGTATAACCTTTCTCCCTTCTCTTCCCTCTCCTATCCTTTCCCTCCAGTCATCTGTGCTGGTAAGTCTGCGGTACCTGCAGACAACCATGGAAGCGTTGGCAGGGCAGGAGAACACTGAGATTGAGACTGAGGGCTACCTGCTGGAGAAAGGGGTGAAGGAGACGATCATGGAGTATGTGACTCCTGTGCTGGTTTTCCTTCAGCTGAACCAGGTGGGCAGTGAAGACACTGAAGCTTAGGCGACCCCCGCCAGATAAAGTGGAGAAATCAAAATGTTTCAGACAGGGTGGTGTAGGGGACAAACGTGGCATTTTATTGGGTGATAAATAATCTAACTAGACACTGGTCAATTAATCTGGTATTTTTTTGACATCACAATCCATTTTAATGCTGATATATTTCTGTGTTTAATCT
This sequence comes from Salvelinus sp. IW2-2015, assembly GCF_002910315.2. Taxonomy (NCBI): domain Eukaryota; kingdom Metazoa; phylum Chordata; class Actinopteri; order Salmoniformes; family Salmonidae; genus Salvelinus; species Salvelinus sp. IW2-2015. The sequence goes on from NC_036844.1 coordinate 28,460,577, forward strand.
TTTACCCCTAAATGCAGTGTTTCCCAAACTCGGTCCTGGGGACCCCAAGGGGTGCACGTTTTGATTTTTGCCCTAGCACTACACAGCTGATTCAAATAATGAACTCATCATCAAGCTTTGATTATTTGAATCAGCTGTGGAGTGCTAGGGCAAAGAGTTTGAGAAATTCTGCCTAAACGAGTGACATGAATGTTGTAATCTATTTCAGTCACTTGAGGGCTAATATATTTTTGTATCAGTTGTCCGGGGACAATGCACCTCAGTCTTAGGTATCCATGGCTGCGCTAACACACACACACACACACACACAATACAGGCACATATTAATCACATTAACCTCACCCCAAACCCTCCACAATTCTCCATGATTAAATAAGCTTTTCGATGTTTAATCAATTACATATACTCCCCAAAGGAGAAATAAAAAACACATTATTATTGTAATTTTGTATTTTATAACTCGGGGTTGCTATGCATGGTTATTTCCACCTCACCATTGCAGTGTTTTCTCAGTTAATACCACAACAATATTATGGTTGACACTTAATAATGCAAAGATATCTCCAATTACTAAGGGATAGAATTATATGAACATTTTACATTTTGGGGAATATTTTAAAAAGCACATGTTACATTTTGCGTAAAAGACTAACAGCAATGTAAAGCTGACTGTAGAAACATTCAATGCTCTGCTATGTAACCCTCAGCAATATGACATATACAGCACTTTATTACAAAGCTATTATGACAGAGAATTATTAAAGGTTCAAGTTTTTAATTGATTTGTGGAGTTCTGTCATTTTGTCTATGTGTCTTTGTTTTGACCAGCTTTCCTTTCCCTACCATTTCCACCTTTTGACCGCCCCACCCACCCACACTTTGCTCACACACTTTATTTTTCTCATACTCTCGCATTCGACCTGTAACCCTCTCTCTAAGGGTGCATTCATAAATTCATCAGTTATTCTGCGCTCCGTAAGTGTCAGTCAGTGGGAAGAATAGAATTATGAAGATGATGATTGATGTCATTAATGCAATGAAAGCTGTGAGTAGGGCTATGTCTGTGACCTCTGTCCTGACACCTTTCACAACTCTGCTAATCCCTGGGATAATACTCCAACTGCTGCCCCAGCAGTTGCTGCTGCCCCAGCAGGCCATGCAGCGGAGAAGAGATACATACAGACGTGGTTTATTATGCAAAACAGCAATAAAACCAAGGAACATTATATGGAATAATATTAAAAAACTGGTGGTTTGTTATGCAAACCAGAAATACAAGGAGCATTATATGGAATAAGATTAACCAACTGGTGGTTTATTATGCACGCCAGAAATACAAGGAGCATTATATGGAATAAGATTAAACAATTGGGAATAATTATGTGTTGGCCTACTATATAATATTACTGAAGATTATGATAGCTGATAATTAATCAATATCATAACAATAATCATCAGCATCGTCATCATCCCCATTACTGTCATCCCCACAGTCAAATAAGCTATTATCAGCACAATTTCGGGTAGTTAGTAGAGCTAAAAGTATTACCTGTAGGCTGTAGCAGCCCACTTCTAAGCGGTCTAACCAACAGGTCTCTCTCCAAAAAGTTCCTAAAACTGTGACATTGCGGCTTCCGTACTATGGACTACTCCAGCCACAACATCAACTATCTAGCTAATCTACTTTTACAATCATTGTTGTCAAATAACTTCAAAAGTGGTATATCACATCCTATCCCGGACGAAATAGCATAAAATAGGTATTCGCAACATGCTAGCTATAAACAGTACGCTTGCTATGAAATTAAAATTAACCGACAGTCAGTAAGCTAGCTAACGTTAGCTAGCTCTGACAGGGACAGCTAGCTTTCTAGTTAGCGAACGACGTTAACCGTTTGGTTGTGAAGTTGCCGAGGTTTTACATAGTTTCGACGTATTACTGAAGGTTAGTTAACTAGCTGTAATCGTCTATAACCGGTTAGCGTAGCTACAAATGAGTAGCTAGCTAGTTGCTAATTTCAGTTTGTCAAAAATATTGTTGCAAAAGGTAGCTAGCTAGCAAGAGATAGGCCACTCGCTACTATGTAGCCAGTTTAAAGCTGTCTGGTCAGTTCGGCGCTATATTGTAACTCAGTGCTAGAGAGATCAGCAGCAGTTAACGTTAGTCTGTTGTAGTAGGCAATAACATCCTAGTGGACACAGTTATCTGCTAGCTACAGACGTACGATTCTGGTTTATTATTAGTAACAGTGTTAGCTAGTATTTTCGTTTTAGTAGTAGATTAGGCGGAACAGCGGGATGTCTAGGGGATTAAGTCTAGCAATGATATTGTTTAGAAAATAAAGCAACAAAACTATGTTTATAATGCATGCAACGGCTCCCAAATGAATTCTTACATAAGGCTACATTTGTTATTTTCTTTGACTACATAAAATCTGATGCGTCTGAGGTTATTATACAAAACACTTAAGCTAAATCGGTTTATTTATTTTGAAGAGTAGCCACATAAACATTTAAAATGTCTGGAGACGGCTCGGATAGTAGTAGTAGCGAGGACTCCGATACTGGGATCCGGAGGAAAGCCTGCACTGTCAAACATGAGATCACCAATGGTAAGTAACCATCAAAGTAAACTACTGTTTCATAATGTATTATTTGAACCTGTCAAAGGATTTGAATATGCTATACACTTTGGGTAAATGTTGCCCATCAGTATTTCAGTGAATGAATAGAACAGGCTTCCCCAATTCAAGTCGATGGTGGACTGGCGGACATTGCGGGTGTACCCATAGGAGTAAAGCAGGAAGTAAAAGCAGGAAGTATACCCATCAATATTTTTTGATTTAGTTCTACTGACGTTACAAAAAATGCATTCCATTGCATGAGCCACATCTGGTAACTTCATTTGAATGAACATTATGCATTACCATGGAAATTATTGCATCACAATACCAGGCAGCCATTGTGAGTGTACCCATGAGTTTAACAGTCAAAGGTTCCAAGCCCGTTCTATTCATTCTAGTTCTATGACCCGACACCTGGGACCACAGCAATGGATGAATGCAAGCAGACCATCAATCATGTTTGTTGTGGTGTCACAAAATATTCACAGTTTACTGTGCTCAGCTGTGTTTCCTCAGTGTGTGTGTGCACGAGCGTGTGTTGTGTGTGTGCAAGCACCGATACTGTACTCTCTCCCCCATGCCAGCAAACCTCACGGGCCATACTGAGAGAGTGGGCATGGAGAACTTTGAGCTTCTCAAAGTCTTGGGCACAGGAGGTAAGTTTCACTTTGCCGATCTGAGGTTCATAGCATAGGGTCATGGTGTTATTGGAGACCTGGAAAACTTAATTTTACTGTCTATTTTTTGTAGAACATTTTAGAATAAACTGTATCAAATGTAGTGGAGGCTCCTGGGTGGGTGGTAGGGGCTACAATCAAATGTGATGCAGAGTTTTCCATTCTGTGCTGTGTGTCTCTGTCTAGCCTATGGGAAAGTTTTTCTGGTCAGAAAGAACAGTGGTCATGATGAAGGGAAGCTGTATGCCATGAAGGTGAGTCTCTGTGACATTGGTCCAAAGAGCAAGCATTGACATTGTCTGATGTAGGGAGAATTTATGGGCGGGTTGACTGACTGTTGATGATTATGTCTCAGGTGCTGAAGAAAGCAGCCATCGTTCAGAAGGCAAAGACTGCAGAGCACACGCGTACAGAGAGACAGGTGCTGGAGCACATCCGGCAGTCCCCGTTCCTGGTTACACTGCACTATGCCTTCCAGACCCAGACTAAGCTCCATCTCATCTTGGGTGAGCACTGGGTCAAAAAGACCCATACATGGAACTCTCCGGCTTTGATCTTGAAGTGCTGAAAGTGTATCTTTCTGTGTGTATACTGTATGTTTCTGTCTATATGCCTGTGTATGTGTGTGGTTTGTGTTTGTCTATTCAAATGTTATATGTATCTGTGCACGTGTGTATAGACTATGTGAGCGGAGGGGAGATGTTCACACACTTGTACCAGCGGGATCACTTCTCTGAGGAAGAGGTGCGGATTTACATCGGGGAGATTATCCTGGCCCTGGAGCACCTCCACAAGGTATGTTATCGAGCATTTCTGTCCTTTACATTACTTGGCAGATATTCCATTCTATTTACTTCCTACATGTTAATCTTACATAATTACGTGAAGGCTAGATTCTATCCTCTCTCTGTTAATCGTATGTTATCCTGTGTATGTAACTTCCTGTTCGGTATGATTCGTACAGCTGGGCATCGTGTACCGGGACATCAAGTTAGAGAACATCCTCTTGGACAGCGAGGGACATTTYGTGCTGACAGATTTTGGGCTCAGCAAAGAGTTCCTGGAGGAGGAGGTACGTAAAAAAGGAACCCTTTTTCATTGATGCTTCTATTTGTGTGGACGCAATCTGTGCATGTATGTATCCATGCATATATTTTTGTCACTACAGACTAGTCTTATCTGGTTTTCAGGGATACATCTAATTCAATCTAACTTCCTTTTCCGCTGAAAACTGCATGTGGGAACTCAGACGTTTTCTTTTACACCTGCTACGTTAGGTTACTACAGACTGAGACGTGTGTTTGTTTTCCCTACTACAGAAGGAAAGGACGTATTCGTTCTGTGGCACCATAGAGTACATGGCTCCAGAGATCATCAGGGGGAAGTCTGGTCATGGAAAGGTAAGAGTTAACCCATCACACAGGGAGAGAACTTTGGACATGCGCTGTGAGCTACATCATTTTATTACACATCAATTACTGTAGAACACAAAGAGTCATCTTTCGTTTATTTTATCATCATTCCTTTCTCCAGTCGGTAGATTGGTGGAGTCTGGGGATCCTGATGTTTGAGTTACTGACGGGGGCGTCACCATTCACCCTGGAGGGGGAGAGGAACTCCCAGAGTGAGGTGTCCAAGTGAGTGCTGTGTGTCATACACCCCTCCTCACAAACAGTGGTTCCGTCCCACTCTTTCATCATTGTCTATGGCCCTCGGCAACTTATCAAAATAATGACATCTATTGTAAAGGTGGCTCCTTTCACCCTCTCTTTTAGCTTGCTGTCTGAACACAATAACAAAGAAATTAGTTGTGCTGCGTCCTTTGTGTAACAAAGCCTGCAGCTTAATTAGATATTCTGTTAATGTGTTGCTTTGCAATCGTGTTCTTTATGGCCATAATGGTTGGCTTATAATTAGGGCTGGGTTTACACAGTGTATACAGTGATTGTTCTTCCCTCTTTCTCTTTTTCGTCCCTCCCCCCTTCATGCCCTTCTCTCAGGCGCATCTTACATTGTGAGCCGCCGTTCCCCTCTATGATCGGCGCAGTGGCTCAGGACCTGTTGAGGAAGCTGTTGGTCAAAGACCCCCACAAGAGACTGGGCTCTGGGCCCCGAAGGGCCGAAGACATCAAGACTCATGCCTTCTTCAAGGTGCTCGTCTTCACTCCTGCTCTGTCTCTAGGCCCATCTCACTCCCTCTCTCTATCTCCCAACTGCCACACACACACACTCTCACCATTCTCTTCCCATTGCTCTATATTCATAGGGTCTCAGTTGGTCAGACCTGGCTGAGAAGAAGGTAGTCAGCCCATTCAAACCAGAGATCAGGAGTGAGCTGGATACAGGGAACTTTGCTGAGGAGTTCACTGGCATGAATCCTCTCTACTCTCCAGCCAGCACCCCACCAAGCACTGATCGACTGTTCCAGGTACCCCTTACACCCTACCCTCTGCAATACGCAGAATACATACTCTGTGCCTACACAGTCACAGAAAGACACCTTTTGATAGTCCCTCCACAAAGAAGACTCTTCTCATTATGGTAGGAGACTATAACATAGTGTTAAGTACCTCAATGGACCGTAAAGGAAATCATTCTACAAACTATCATCACCGTGCCCTTAAGGAAATCACAAATATTATGGACACATTCGAAATAGTGGATATTTGGAGACTAAAAAATCCTGACCTAGTGAGATATACATGGAGGAGACTTAATCAAGCTAGTCGTCTTGACTACTTTCTTGTCTCGTTGTCTCTTGCATCAAAGGTTAAAAAAAGTTTTAATAGGAGACAGAATGCGATCGGATCATCATCTAATTGGCCTTCACATAACTCTTATAGAATTTCCATGTGTACGGGGATATTGGACATTTTAAGTTTACTGGAGGACAGCTTATTTTTTAACTAAGACAGAATAATTTATAACAGAATTGTTCCAGTATAATATAGGAACAGCAAATGCACTTATTGTTTGGCATACCTTTAAATGTACCATCGGAGGTCATTCAATTCAATATTCATCAATAATAACAGCAGTTTCTGGCTAAAGAGACAAGACTAACAAGGGAAATACATGAACTAATAGTACAGGTAGATAGCAATAAAAACGATACTACAGAGCAGGGGTTCTTAAACTTTTTCAGCCTGGGACCCAAATTAGAAATTCTGTGTTTTCCTGGGACCCAAGCTTACAAAAACATGCAACTATACGTAAATATCGATACTTTCATTGCCCTTATGACCATTAACAAATGCAACATAGACAAAGAACAATTAAATGAAATACCCATATAAAATAGCTATTAATGTTTATTTTCCCCCATTAAAACACTCGGTTTTCCCCATTAAAACACTCACTAGGTTGGACCTGTTGCTGTTAAAATACAATAATTCACTGGAATAAACTGATTGATCACATCACGCAGATGTAGACCATAAAACAGACGCACACACACAGTCCTAATGATAGGTGTGTGACTGGTTGAAGTTTTCAACAAGCAGGTCTATTCTGGGCTCAGTTTTTGACAGTTGAGAACCCTGACTCGCACAGGTATGTGGTGCCAAACTGGATCAGAACATCTACTGCTTTCTCAGTCAGTTTCTCAGCCTCAAAAAGCATCTTGCGTCTATCGGTTTATTCCAGTTCAGAATAAAAATGATTGCTTGTATTTTAACAGCAACAGTTTTTTTTTCATCTTCATCTGTACGGTTACTAGGGTTGCACTACCAGTAGCTAGATAGCTTGCTTTGGCTAATGTTAGCTATTAGCTGTGTACAAGGCTAGGGGATTGTTTGAACGAGAAACTCACATCGGCTACTTTGAGAGTAGTAATCCCTTATTTCCGCTTATCACCTGTTTTACAATAACAGCAATGCCTTGCTAGCTGACTTACTTTTTCACTATCAAAGCACTGCTTCCTTAAGTATTCTGCCCTGTTCTGAAAGAACTCCCTGGGTTTAACGTCATGCTGTGGATGTTTGGTCAGGACCTGTAGTTTTAATTTGTTTGTTTTGAGAGACTCATTACTAAGCACTTCCCTGCACAAAACACATTGTGGGCGCTCCTCGTTATTTCTCAAAGTTTGTATGAAACCAAGAGAGAGAAACTCATCGCTGTATTTGGGTTTAATGACAATAGAACTTGTGGCTAGCTTGAGTCGATTTGATGACAGCGGTGAGTGATGGCGAGTGGGAATTACATGCCAGTGGCTGACAGCCCATCATCTGCTGCTGAACAACAGCACTGCAGCGTGTGGGTCGCAGAGTGATCTTCAAGAAAACTGCAGAAAATATCTGTTAAACCGCGAAGCACACGGGCATCTCCCTCTCACGCAGCTGCCAAACTGAGCAGAGACACCACTGCTAAGCAGAGAGCGCACTGAACAAATCAAATTTTATTTGTCACGTACACATGGTTAGCAGATGTTAATGCAAGTGTAGCGAAATGCTTGTGCTTCTAGTTCCGACCATGCAGTAATATCTAACAAGTAATCTAACCTAACAAGCAGGTCTATTCTGGGCTCAGTTTTTGACAGTTGAGAACCCTGACTAGCACAGGTATGTGGTGCCAAACTGGATCAGAACATCTACTGCTTTCTCAATCAGTTTCTCAGCCTCAAAAAGCATCTTGCGTCTATCAGTGTATTCCAGTTCAGAATACAAATGATTGCTTGTATTTTAACAGCAACAGAGACACCGCTGCTAAGCAGAGAGTGCACTGAACAGAGAGTAGAGACACCGCTGCTGAGCAGAGATCGCACTGAACAGAGAGTAGAGACACCGCTGCTAAGCAGAGATCGCACTGAACAGAGAGTAGAGACACCGCTGCTGAGCAGAGATCGCACTGAACAGAGAGTAGAGACACCGCTGCTAAGCAGAGAAGAGAACCCTGCTAAGGCGAGAGCGCACTGAACAGAGAGTAGAGACACCGCTGCTAAGCAGAGATCGCACTGAACAGAGAGTAGAGACACCGCTGCTAAGCAGAGAGCGCACTGAACAGAGAGTAGAGACACCGCTGCTAAGCAGAGATCGCACTAACAGAGAGTAGAGACACCGCTGCTAAGCAGAGAGTGCACTGAACAGAGAGTAGAGACACCGCTGCTAAGCAGAGATCGCACTGAACAGAGAGTAGAGACACCGCTGCTAAGCAAGAGAGCGCACTGAGGTAGAGAACTATAGACACGCTGCTAAAGCAGAGAGCGCACTAAG